>NC_063163.1:44461756-44764786 GCF_023159225.1 Perognathus longimembris pacificus
AGATTTCCTTGCCTGTACTGGCTTCAAACCACAATCTTCAGATCTCAGCCTCCAGTGAAGCTAGGATTACAGGCATGAGCCAGCCAAGAGAAAATTCTTGATAGCTTCCCAGGTCTGCTTTCTAGTGCCATGAAACCTATTATAAACTTCCTTGTGGGTGGGCTGGCTTAAGTTTTAAATGTGCCACTTGAAACCAGAAGAATCCATTTGACCTTTCAACTGAAGATCTATTAACATACATATACTAAAATGACAGAGGGAATGAAACAAAACATTTTAGTGATATTTACTTACACAGATTTCTTATAAAAAGCAGAAACCATGATGGAAAAGTTAGACTTCTTTGCCCCAGCAAGAAAGCTCAGGGATAGCACTCAGGCCCTGAGTTCAAGCCCCAGGACCAACATACACACACCCTTCTACAACCCTTACTCTGCTTTTTTCTTTGCAGACTGGCTTGCTCTGACTATATGGCTTCAGCTATTGCTCACAGCCTATTCCACATTCCTAGAATAGGGAATCAGAGTGGCCCAGCTTGCAATCAGGGTCTGCCTGTGTCCAATTAGTTGTAGTAGGTGAGAGTATAAAACATGCCTGGGGATCAGGGTCCCTCACAAAGACACAGGGTGGCTTGTGGTCTGCCCCTACTCTGAAGTGCTCAATATTTCTCCCCAGTTCATCTTCCATCCCTGGTAAGTACTTCTTGGTAGTATTTTCTGGCTTTTAGCTTTCAGTATCATTTTTATACATACTCCAGATGTTTTTTTCTATCTGCAGCTGTATTCTTCAGCACTTGTGGAATGTGAAGATCATGAAACAGTTAGTGATGATAGAAATTTTGATGTGGAATCAGTAAAAAAAGAAATCCAGAGAGGAAGAAAGTTGGTAAGTAGTGATTTCATTACTCATACAGATGGCCTTCTGAATCCCAGGGAGCCACATTCAAGAAAGGCTGATAAGTGAGAGGTAGAGAAGCATCTGGGAGAGCTGAACAAAAGCAGGACTATTGGAAACTTACAGAAATGACATTCAACTGAACATTGATGGTGTTAAAAACAAACTGCCACACACTATCCACAAGTACAAGAGAGATGAGCTAGAGAGATGAGTCAGATTGGCTTTACCAGAAAAGGAGATGTATTTTCTCACTTCACCAGGAAACAGCAGCTTCAGTTTGATGTGACCCTGGTTCTGTCCCACTCCCCTCACCTCCATTCCCTAACATAAGCTGGTCTCCTTGTAGTTATACAGGGCTGTGGGCAGCAAATGAAGCCTCACGTTCTCTTGTTCATAGCCAGCACGAGACAGGTCACCTGTGAACATGGAATAAGAGCCTTCTGGAGTCTAATTTGGTTGCTCCCCTCTTTGTGCTCCAGTTGTGGGAAATGGTTGTAACTAGTCAGGATTCCCCTTGGAGCTAAGGTTATAAGGGCTGTCCAGGAAGAAAGAGGGTTTACCACAGGTTTCCTCTGTAAAAGGCTGGTCAAAGATTAGCAAACGGACAAGTGTGAGTGCCTTGTGCTCTGATCACAACCTCAATAAGGTCTGTGACCAGAGACAAACATTTAGAGAGGTGTTACAAGGTGCCAACATCTGTAGCGTCCTGTGGATGCCTTTACTCTATGTCAGCTTCCCTCTAACAGATCTCAACTGAGAGATTTTTTTTAGTGTTGGTCATGGGGCTTGAACTCAAGGTTTGGACACTATCCCTGAGCTTTCTTGCTCAAGGCTTGTGCTCTTCCACCTTAAGTCACAACACCATTTCTTGTTTTCTGGTGGTTAATTGGAGATAAGAGTCTCACAGACTTTCCTGCTTGGGCTGGCTTCAAACAGTGATGTTCAGATCTCAGCCTCCTGAGTAGCTAGGATTACAGATGCGAGCCACCAGCTCCCAGCTGAGAGATGAATATTATTGCCAATCCTGGGGCTTGAACTCAGGGCCTGAGCACTGTCCCTGGCTTCTTTTTGCTCAAGCTAGCACTCTACCACTTGAGCCACAACACCACTTCTAGCTTTTTCTATATATGTGGTGCTGAGGATTCAATCCCAGGGCTTTATGTATATGAGACAAGCACTCTACCACTAGGCCAGATTTCCAGCCTGAGAGATTATTCTTATGCTCTTTGTGAATTAATTAGATTTGAGTGGGGTTAAGCAGGTAAAATTTTTAAAAGAATTAATTCCAGAGGTTGTCCACATATATAGAACCCAGGTTGCAGAATGACAACGGCTGAGTAGAGGTCTATCTAATGATCAGAAAGAGAAGTGGGTATGCCTCAGGAGTTATGCAATTCCCCACTATAAAGCTTGGGGACTCATTGGAAGTGGAGGATGGAGCAAAGGATGTAAAGTCCCCTAAAAAATGTTTACGTACATGGCTCACAAGCATTTCTGAGCCCATGGCATCTGTGGGGAGACAGATCTGTGGTGTGCCACCGGCACCCACCTTCCCCCCCCCCACTCACCCCCGTGCCAGGGGGAAGGCAAGTCAGTGCATGGACCGTTTCTGAACAGGGAAAGTGCCTTTTGTTTTGTTTTGCCAGTTATGGTCACTGGTCCCTGACCTTCTTTTGCTCAAGGCTAGTGATCTACCACTTGAGCCACAGTGCCACTTCCAGCTTTTTCTGTTTATGTGGTGCTGAGGCATCGAACCTAGGGCTTCATGCATGCGAGGCAAGCACTCTACTGTAAGGTTGGCCAGAAAAGAAACCTGCCACATGGTTCAGGCAGAAAGAAGTTTATTGGGGGAAAGCAAACTGCTAGTCCACACGAGATAGAGGCACGGGAGACAGAGGGGAAGGAAGAAGGGAAAAAGAGAAAAAGAGCAAGAGAGTAATAGAAAAAGAAAGAGAGCAAGGACCATTTTGAGCAGGATTATATAGGCCAAGGCAGGAGATATGGCCAGGTGGATTGGATGTGACTTCAGAGGAGGAGGAGGGAGGTAACTGCCTCCAGGTGTGCCAGTTACCTAGGTAACTCAGGTGCTGGGTATAGACTTAAATGGATGGGGGGCATCTGCATGGAGCCCTTCCGGGGGGTGGACCTTACACTACCACTAAGATACATTCCCGCCCTAGGGCAAGTACCTTGACAGGGCTCAGCACCACCCTCAACAAAAAGGCTCTTCCTGTAGCTGCATGGGGGAGAAAGGTCGAAAGGAAGATGGGAAAGCAATTCCAGACAGGAGACCTAGATGTGCAAAAGCAGAAGGCAAGAAAGAACAGGGCTCATGTGTAAGCATGTGGGCTTTGTGTCAGTTCTTTCACAGAATTACTGGACTTTTTCATTGGTATACTGTAATTGATGAAACCATTCCCTTGTTCTTAAATAATGAATTTATTGTGACTCTTCACTATAACAGTGCTGTAGCCAACATCTCTGTGTATCTGTTCTGGGCCTGTTTGAGTATTTCTGTAGTGCAGACCTCTAGAAGTTTGCATTTCTGGATGAAGACAATTCCATTGTAACTGTTGAACTGTGCTGACAGACTGTCCCCAGGGAAAGGAGCTGAGTTTTGCTTCTATGCAGTGACAGAAGGAGCACTTTCCCAGCCCATGACAGGAGTGAGCATCACGCTCTTCTTAATTGCTCAGCTCCTTGATGGTAAGAGGCCGGGCCCCATTTCTGGGCGGCCGCCCCAGCTCCGCAGCTGCTTGCCATCCCTCTGCAGTGGGAGGTCTACCACCACAGACCCTCTTCAGACATCCATTCTCCCCTCCCTCCACCCAAAGGCTCCATTTCCTCACCCACAGCCCTGGGAACCCCCACCTGGCTGCTGCCAGCATACACTGAGTGGCTCAGGCCCTTGAGCAGGTGGACCCCACAATGAGCTGACTGACCTATGGCTCACAGTAATAACCCCCAATACCCTTACCGCTCCCAGGAATGTTTGCTGTACCTTCACGTTGACCATTCCACAGCCTCTCATCTCCAGGAAACCGCTCCCCAGCCCAGACTCCCAGCCCCAAGCTAATGCCTGTACTTTTTTAACCTCTCAGGTATATTCATCATATTGTCTATACCCTACAGTCTGAGCCTACCCGGAAACACACTCCAGGTATCCTACCTTTTGGCCACTTCTTCCCAGATGGCCTTGGCTGCTTTCTTCTCTGATCAGCCTCTGAGATTTAGGGTGATACAAGGCTGTGTTGGGCTTCTTCCTAGATTGGAATATCCTTCCTGGGTGGTGCCTTCTAGTTCTCAGGCTTAAATGTCATCCACATACCAGGAAGTCAGTGTACTTGTATCTCCAGCTCCTCCCTAGAATTTGAGACTACTAACCTGATAGATCTCCATGGATACATAAGGCATCTGATGTTGAAGAGGCTGATGAAAAACACAGTTCATCCCCCTCCATCCAGATCTGCCCTATTTATTTATTTTTGTAGGTCATGGGCCTTGAACTCTGGGCCTGAGTGATGTCTCTAAGCTGCTTTTGCTCAAGGCTAGTGCTCTACCACTTTGAGCCACAGTGCCACTTCTGGTTTTCCATTGATTAATTGAAGATAAGAGAGTCTCACAGACTTTCCTGCCTGGGCTGGCTTCAAACCACGATCTTCAGATTTCAGCCTCCTGAGTAAATCCTAGCAGGCGCAAGCTACCAGTGCTGAGCCAGACTTGCACCTTCTTTATTCCAGCAAACAATACTACAGAAATCTACAAGTTCATTTTTCCTCTCCCACCTCCCCACCCAAAACCAGCCCTTCAACAGTGCCTCCTAGATATATCTTGAATCTTCCATCCACTTGCTTCAACATCACTAATCCACTCTAGTGAATAAACGGATCTAGATCCCGGCACTAGCTGAAGATTGTAATAGCCACCGTTTCTCTCCCACCATCTGTTCCCAGATCACTACCCCTACCAGCAACTCTCTACAGTGTCAGAATGATCTCTTAAAAATACTGATCATGCTTGGCGCTGGTGGCTTAACTAAAATCCTAGCTACTCAGAAGACTGAGATCTGAGGATCATTGTTTGAAGCCATACTAGGCAGAAAAGTCCGTGAGAATCTTATTTCCAATAAACCATTTAGAAAGCCAGAAGTGAAGGTGTGACTCAAGTGATAGAGCACTAATCAGGTAAAAACAAACAAGCAAACAAACTTAGGGACAGTACTCAGCCCTGAGTTTGAGTACCAGGGCCAGCACAAATAAACAGATCATGTGCCCCTTGTACACAGATAAAACTCAGTATTTTTTATCATTTATCATGCTTATGAACATTACCCCAAATGGCCTTTACCCAAGTCACTGCCCACTCCCTGGTGACAGAAGGCATCCTTCTCTTATCCATGGGAGGACTCAATTCCTGTCCTAAGGACTTAAGGGCTTCTGCTCAGAATATCTTTATCCCTGCTTTTTTGCATGCTACAAGCTTTTATGACTCCCTCACCACCTTAGGTTTTGATACTTTACTGACCACTTAATTTCAATAGAAATGCAATGACACAGTTGCTTTTCTTTTCCTGTGCCAGTACTGGGGCTTGAGCTCAAATCCTGGGCACTGTCCCTGAACTTTTTCCCTCAAAGCTGGCACTTTGCTACCACAGCTCCACTTCCAGCTTTTTAATTGCTAACTGGAAATGAGTCTCATAGACTTTCCTATCCAGGCTGGCTTCAAACTGTCATCCTCAGACTTCAGCCTCCTGAATAGCTTTTAGTTATGAGCCACCAGTGCCTGGTTTTAGCTCAACTCATACTTGTATAAATCACTTTTGTGAGACCCTTGGGTTTTTATTTTTGCTCTTCTTAGTGCTGAGGATCCAGCACAGGGCCTTGCACAGTCTAGGCATGTGCTTCACCACTGAGGTCCACCCCCTGTCTGGCATGAGAAGGTTTTGGGTGGGATGAGTTGCTTTGTTTAGACTGGGGCGGAATCGTGCTGGTCCTGAGGGCCTGGGCGCTGTCCCTGAGCTCAAGGCTAGCACTCTACCACCTGAGCCACAGCTCTACCTCTGGGGCTTTTTCTTTTTTTTATTCTGGGGGAGAGGTTGGAGGTGCTTAATTGATATGTCTCATGGACCTTCCTGCCTGGGCAAGCTTCACCCAGAGCCTTCTGCATGCTAGGCAAGCTTTATTTTTTCCTCCCTGGCTAGACTTAAAACTTGATCCTTAGTCTCCCAAGTAGCTGGCATTAAGGCATGCACCACCATACCCAGCTAGGCCATCTGAATCTTTTCAATATGTTACATTTTTCTTTAAGTTTAAAATTTTTTCAAATGTTGTCACCATGAAAATGGAAGTTGAAAATTTTTAGTGATACATGTCCATATCTTTATGGCTTCCAGTTTCCTGTCTCCCTTAAACAACCTTCCTTTATCTCAATATCATACTTTTTCTTTCTTTAAAAAACTTCCTAATATTTTTTAAAGTTTTACTTGTTTGCTTTGTTTTATATGAGATCTTTCATCCATATATTGATACATGCATTGGGAGGTAGCAACCTAACTTTTTCTTCCTATGTACAATACATAGCTAGCCAGTTATACCACAAATTAAAATAACTGTTCTTCCATGCTACAATTTGGAATTCTACCTTTGTCTTTAATTTACACCTACCTTTAAGTCTTCTTTCTATGTGTGCTTATGCTCACATTAGGGTACTAGGCAGGTTGTCTGTTTGCAAGGTGTTCTCATGCCTTCCTCTACATCACTCAGCCAGGGTGTGATGCTAGTCATCCTTGACCACACCTGGGTACCCTAACTCAGCATTCTGTGGTCATACACTGTCTGCCTAACCATCTGTAAACCAAATATCAGACAAAAGCAAGGGATCCAGCAAGCTGAACTAAGAAAACACTGTTCTTACTAAGCTGTGGTTTTGTGTTCTTTGTTTTTGCCCTTGTACTCATTCCTGTAGATTCCCTTTGCTTCATCTCACATTATACTCAACTCCATAGGACAGTCGTTACGCCAGGAGAGCCCGAGTCAACGAGGGGAAATAACCGCAAGGTCACAAAGCTGTTACATGCACAAACTGTTGCTGCTCTTGCCGTGGCTTAGTGTCCCCAGCAAGACCATTGCCTAGAGCTGAAGAAGTTTGTCAAAGAGATTTTTAGGAATCTCTTTGAAAATGGGATTGTTTCCTGAAACAAAATATTTTGTTTTTAATCAGATAATTACAAAATGGTCCATGCTAAGCATTCTAGTTAGCGAAGGCTTTGTTGAAATGAGTGGTCAAATGTAAGACCTAGCATCTGTATCAAGGGTAGAATTTGCTGATAATGTCCAGAATAAAAAATAAAGGGCTTCTGGCTTAAGTAACATTTCGTGGCAACTTTCCACTTTAACAAGGATTTAAAAAATCTATTTTTCTGTAGAAATGCACGTTTTGTGGTAAAAGAGGAGCCACTGTGGGGTGTGATTTAAAATCCTGTGCCAAGAATTACCACTTTTTCTGTGCCAAGAAGGATGATGCATTTCCACAAGCTAATGGAGCTCAAGGAACTTACAAGTATGTAATACAACAGTTTAAAACTACATTTGATGGATTGGGGTCAGGAATGTTAAAAGACATGTGTCTGTCTTTCTGTGTCTGTGAACTCAGGGCCTTGGGCTCTCACTTAGCTTTTTCTGCTTAGGCTGGCACTCTACCACTTGATGAATGCCTCCAGTTCTGGCTTTTTGATGGCTAACTGGAGATGAGTCCCTTGGATTTGTCTGCCTCAGATCTCAGCCTCCTGAGTAGCTATGATTACAGGTGTGAGCCACCAGTGCCCAAGGACAGGAAACTTTTTATACCTTAATTATGTAAGCGGTTTGCATGTGAGAAGGTAGCTTGGGTGACATCCAGTTAGGAACCCAACTTCCTAACACTTTCAATTCCTCAGGAAGAAAATAATGCAAGGTTCTGTTTTGCTTTTTAAGTTTCCCTGCATCCTGTCCTTCCAGGTAGGAAGACTCACTCCCATAATGGCATATGGTCTGCAGGGTAAATAAGAGGCAGGGACTGTCAGGCCTTTCTTATCTGCTACAGGAAGGTCTTCACTTTCTTTACACAGCCACAAGCTCTTGCTATACCTCTCCCATCTTGTGGGTGAAGTAGGTATAATGGCAATAAACAGCTACAAAAAAGATTGCCTCTTACAACATGCTGAGTGGTAGCATCGCTGTTAGGTCGTCTGTGTGTGTGTGTGTGTGTGTGTGTGTGTGTGTGTGTGTGTGTGTGTGTATGTATGTGTATGTAGTTAACTAGAGATGGGAGTCTCAGGAAGTTTCTGGGCTGACTTTGAACCATGGTCCTCAGGTCTCAGCACTGAGTAGCTAAGATCACAGCCATGAACTAATAAAGTGCAGTAGGAGAGTTTTGTTGTTGTTCTTGTTGCCAGTCCTGGGGCTTGAACTCAGGGCCTAAGCACTGTCCCTGAGCTTCTTTTGCTCAAGAGTAGCACTCTACAACCACTTCTGGCTTTCTCTGTTTATGTGGTGCTGAGGAATCAAACCTAGGGCTTCATGCATGCTAGGCAAGCACTCTACCGCTAAGCCACATTCCCAGCCCCAAGAGAGCATTTTTTAAAATATGGTATTTGTACAATTCTTAAAATTATTTAATTTCAGAAACTGAACTTCTCCACGTTGGGCATATATCTCTATATTCAAGTGTTCTTGTTTTAATTAACTTGTTTAATAACTAGTCTGCCAGGCATATTCTAAGTGCTTTGCAAATGTTAATCCTCATAGCAATTCACAGACTGAGCCCTGAACCAGTAACTTGTCCTTGGGTCTTCACGGTTGGTGAGCAGCAGGGCTGGTATCAGAACCTGAGACCCTGCTTTTCACCCCCACATCATCTATAGACTTGATCTGTTTGTACTGTGGATAGCCTTCCATTAGAAGTTTGCAGGTTAATTTTAAGTCAGATTTTGTGCTTTGCTGCTTGAGCTATTAGAAAAATGGGTAAATATGCTAACTTTGCACTGCACTTTAAAAAAAAAGAGGCAGGAAGGTGTTGGGGTCCATCTTTCTCGCCTTGATGGAAGGGGCTTGATGCCCCTCCCCCAGCCCTGGGTAATGCGGCCCTTCTACCCCCTTTGGATTGGAATCCAGAGGAACCGGTTGGGCAAACAGCCCCCCAACCTTCTAGCCAGCCCGGCGCGCTCCAGTGACGTTAGCCTTTGGGGGTCAGGTGATATCCATCAGCCTATCGACATCCTGGCCAAACCCCTCCCTCGGAATCATCTCCCCTTGTCCTTATCTCAATAAAGTCAGTTCGCTCTAAGAAGCCAGCCCCGTTGCATGTGTACATTGCAGGCGGTCACACATCTACGGCAGGTCCCGTGCGTGTCAGGTCGGAGCGACCCCCACGTTCCACTCTAACTTACCTGCAGGCCGGGGGTTAGGGGAGAGGACGAGAAGGAGGGTGGAAAGATAGAAGAAAGAGTCCGAGCCGGGAGGGGCAAAAAACCCCAACAGGAAGGTACTGAGATTTGAACTCAGGGCCCCTTGCTTGCTAGGCAAGAGCTCTATAGCTCAGCCCTTTTGCTGCATTGGTGATTTTTGAGATGGAATTGCTTCTTGCCCAGGCAAGTGCCTGGACTGAGATCCTCCTGTTTCTTGCTTCTCCTATAGCAGGAATGGCACACACACACCACTATGCCCAGCTTCTTCATTTGATAAGAGTCTGGAGAACATTTTGCTAGGGCTGGCCAAGAACTGCAGTCCTGATCTGATGCTCTCAATCAGCTAAGATAACAAGCATAAGCCATCATACCTAGCTTTCACTTTTTATATTGTTTGCTAAGAAATTAATGGACTGTTACTTATTATTTTTACCTTCACAAGTTCATTTCACTATAACTTGTACAATAACTTTTAACAAAGCATCAAGAAAAAGTGTGAACTTGCTGCATCTTTTTTTTTTTTTTTTTGGCCAGTCCTGGGCCTTGGACTCAGGGCCTGAGCACTGTCCCTGGCTTCTTTTTGCACTCTTGCCACTAGGCCAGTTCCTTTTTTTTTTTTTTGGCCAGTCCTGGGCCTTGGACTCAGGGCCTGAGCACGGCCCCTGGCTTCTTCTTGCTCAAGGCTAGCACTCTGCCACTTGAGCCACAGCGCCACTTCTGGCTGTTTTCTGTATATGTGGTGCTGGGGAATCGAACCCAGGGCCTCATGTATACAAGGCAAGCACTCTTGCCACTAGGCCATATCCCCAGCCCAACTTGCTGCATCTTTAAGTTACTAAAAATATACTAATCTTATATTGGAACTAGCTCAATGGAATTAGGTATTTGTGTATTTTTTTAAGCTTCCTGCCATAAAGACCCTTTGTTGTTCCTGTGAAATAAATGCAAGTGATATCTGAGGACCAGAAACAGCCTCTGTAAATAAAAGCACATGGCGGGACAGGAGCCTGGGTTTGTAAAAGAAGTTAGACCTTGAATTGATGAGAACTGTTGGCATGGGGGATGGATGGGCTATAGTTGTTCATCCTAAGATTTTCAGCACTTTTGTTTGGCTACCAAGGCTGCATGCTTGCTAAGTGGGCTCTCTTACCAGTGATCCACACTTCAAGCTGGTTGTAGGGTTTTTTTCCCCCAAATTCAATATGTCTGTTTATGAGAGTAACTCATGTGAATCAGTGTCACCCTTTTCTCATTCTCCTCCATCTCTCCCAACCCCACTGTCCCTTCAGTTTTCCTAGTTCCATCTTCACAGATGTACGTTAAACATTAATGCCTGCATTCTCCTACTCTTCCTCTCTTCATTTGTCTACTCCCTTCCCTTTGGCCTCAACCCCCCCCATACACCCCAAGTTCCCGCTTCTTAGTATTCATTTGGTTAGACTCTTTAAGTTAGTGTACATATGCATAAGACCCCATATGTTTACATATATATTTACAGTTTAGATCTAACTTCCACATATGAGAAAAAAAGTATGTCCTTTGTGTGAGCATGACTGAATTTTTTTCCAGGTCTATCCATTTTTCTGCAAATAACATAATATCCTTGATACATGACTAAAACTCTTAAGTGTGGAATTGGTGTGTATAACCTTTTCTTGATCCATTGAAGGGTATCTAGGCTGTTTCTATAACTTATCTATGGTGAGTAGTTCAGCAGTGAACATGGTGGTGCAGGTACCTTTTCTGTGTCCTAACCTGTAATCTTTTGGATAAGTTCCAGAGAGTTCTAATTCTGGATCATAGGGTAGATTTTACATTTAGTTTTTTTCACAATGCTTACACTAGTTTATACTACCACCAATAGTGTATTGGAGCTCCTTTTCCATTTTTTTTTTTTGTTTTTGCTTTATTTCTGTATGTGTGCAATCTGCCTATGTTAAACATCCCATCATAGCTAGGACACCTCAGGCACATCTAGCATGTCTAGCTCTCTGACAAGAAGGGGTTTCATGAACTTTTCTGCCTGAGCTGGGCACAGTCCTCCAAATCTCAGCCTCCCAATAAGCCGGGATTACAGGTAATGGCAAATGACAAGACTTGGAGGTCCCAGACCCAAAGAGGGAGATTCATTTTGATTAGAGATCGCTGAGCAGGTACATAGAGGGTAGGCATTACCTATGTTCCCATAGGTACAGAGACCACTGCATTAGTTTTCATACTGGGGCTGGAACTTAAGATTGTTGAATTTGGCACATGCTCTACTGCTTGAGAAATAACCCCAGTTTTTTTGTTTTGTTTTTTGCCAGTCCTGGGGCTTGAACTCAGGGCCTGAGCACTGTCCCTGGCTTCTTTTTGCTCAAGGCTAGCACTCTACCACTTGAGCCACAGCACCACTGCCAGCTTTTTCTATATATGTGAGGCTGAGGAATCGAACGCAGGGCTTCATGTACACGAGGTGAGCACTTTACCACTAGGCCATATTCCCAGCCCCATAACCCCAGTTTTTATCTTTTTAAAATGTTTGTTCAGCTAGGGTTTCTCAATTTTGCTGGCTTTAGACCACTAGACCAAGATCCTCCTATCTTCACCTCCCAGGTACCTGGTCCCAAATACACTTGGCCTGTTTGTCTTTATGTAGTCAGATGCCACTACTATATAGGAACTAGTAATACTCAGCATTCACACCTTCAGAGAACACAATCACCTCTCTGGCTCAGAGGGCATAGAAGGTAACTGACAGCCTCACCTGCCCTTGATACAAACCTATAATCCCAACACAGAAAGCTGAAGCAGGAAGATCACAGGTACCAGGTCAGTCTGAGATACATAATGAGACCGTGTCTCAAAAAGAATATATTTAAAATGAAAAAACAGGTAATACTTGAAAACTACAAAGTAACCATTTTTTTGAAATTGCACGATTTCAGGTTGTTTTGCCAACAACATGCCCCCACACCATCCACCATCACCCAAGGTGGTAAGTTTCTAAAATTTCCTATCATGGTTTAAAGAAATAGTTTGATTTCTTAGTATTGTTTAATTAAGATACAATTTTTTTCGTTGAAACTTATATACTTTGCTATGTGCCAGCTACTCAGGGGACTGAGATCTAAGGACTATGGTTCAAAGCCAGCCTGTGCAGGGAAGTCCATGAGACTCTTAACCACCAAAAATCCAGACATCAAGCTGTGGTTGGGGAAGCAGTAACTCAACAACCTTGAGCAGAAAGGCTTAGGGCCAGGCCCAGGCCTTGAGCTCAGGCCCCAGGACTAGCACCAAAACAAAGCCAGAAGTAGACGGTTGTAACAGCTTTTGGCCTGTTTTATATTTTATGTAGACATTAATTTTCCCTTTTGGTATCCCAACCCAAAATGATTTCTATTTTAGCTGATCATTCAAGCGTAAAAAGAAAAAGAGGAAGGAAGAAACGTCTTTCAACAGGCATTCATGTACTGGTAATGTGACTTCATTTTCTTACAGCTGTGAATTTATTCAGTCCTTAAATCTCAGAACTTCAGGTTGAATGTACTTTTCTAGACCACTGGAGTAGATGGCACGGTGACTGTACCTGACCTTACAGATGCTCAAGTCCTAATCAGGCTGAGTGTGGGGAGCCTCCTCACAAGCTCATCTATTTTCTTTTTTGGCCAGTCCTGGGCCTTGGACTCAGGGCCTGAGCACTGTCCCTGGCTTCCTTTTTGCTCAAGGCTAGCACTCTGCCACTTGAGCCACAGCGCCACTTCTGGCCATTTTCTGTATATGTGGTGCTGGGGAATTGAACCCAGGGCCTCATGTATACGAGGCAAGCACTCTTGCCACTAGGCCATATCCCCAGCCCAAGCTCATCTATTTTCTAGATGATGTGTAAGGTGTAAATATTGTTTGAAATCCCCATTTTTACACATCAGCTCATAGAAGCCAGAAACCTGCACCTTGTGCTGTTTGAGACATCTCTTGGCCATATGCAGCACATGCTAGGATTGAGGCTAGGAGGTCAAGGCAAGACCCTCCCCTATCTCAAAAATAAGAGATGTTGCTCAAATGACTCCTGATACATTTTTTCTAATATTACATAGTACTGTCAGCAGCAAAATTAATGTAATCCTGATTTTTCTTCCCTTTTAGCCACCTGAGACAATGAACAGATTGGAAAGACAAATGAGCGAAGAGCCCGGCAGCCACACAGGTTTGCTCAATGATAGCTATAACAAACATGGCTCCCAATGCTTATAAAAATGTTCACCCATATATTTCAAAGTTGGTTCCCCACTTTATCTTCTAGTTATGTAGTAATGAATAGTATAACTGTTGTACCTATCACCTCTACTAGAACCCTCATCATATCAAAGAACCTGGGCTGGAATGACTCATTGCTTCTCAGCATGAGGAGATATCTCCTTACTAAAGCAGCAGTGAGCTTTGCACATGCTCAGTGCAGTGAGGGGCTGGCTCCAGGCGTGGCCCCATAGTGAAAGAAAGCAGATACCCTATAATATGGAGCCAGCAAGGGCTGTTACCTCAAAGACTCGAAGCTAATTCCAGAAAAATCCTCCTTAATTCATAGTATTGTAAGCCAAAAAATAAAAAGTCTTATTTCTAATGGGAATGCACTTACTAGAAAAGGCAAGGAGGATGTGTTTTTTGTGCTAGTCTACGGATTGTGTTCATCCACCACTAGACAAAGTGAAAAATAATCAAGTAGGGCTGGGGATATGGCCTAGTGGCAAGAGTGCTTGCCTCGTATACATGAGGCCCTGGGTTCAATTCCCCAGCACCACATATACAGAAAATGGCCAGAAGTGGCGCTGTGGCTCAAGTGGCAGAGTGCTAGCCTTGAGCAAAAAGAAGCCAGGGACAGTGCTCAGGCCCTGAGTCCAGGCCCCAGGACTGGCCAAAAAAGAAAAAAAATCAAGTAGTGATGTGAGTAACTGCCATCAGACAGACCACGTCCTTATAAAAACGTTTCCCTCATAGATGCACTCTCCAAAGTTCCTTTTCTGAAAAAATGTAAGGAAGCAGGACTCCTTAATGACTTATTTGAAGAAATACTGGACAAACTTCATGTCATTCAAGAAAAGCTCATGGATGAAACCACTTCTGAATCAGGTACTGAAAGCCCTATTTCTAAGATACACAATCTCATTCTTAAATAATTGCTCAGATCTACTGTCTAGCACAAACAGGATGTTATTAACTCACAGGCTCAGCACTTTAGCCACAGTGCCCTGAGCCCCAGAAGAGCACACAATTGAATAGTTTCTGGAACTTGATTAAGCCATCTGTTGCTTCACCCAACTCTGTGCACTTGCGGTTGACCCATGTTAGGTTACAGTTTTGTGATGACTAAAATGCTACTTAACTGAGTATCTTTTAATAATGCTATGGAAAGTTTGATTTCAATACAAACCTAAACTCTTATGGCAATCTGAAGTTCCACTTACAGTGCATAAGCCAGGCACAGTAGTGCATACGGTAGTCCTAGCTACGTGGGAGGTAGAGATAGGAAGAATTGTGGTTCAGTTCAGCCAAAAAAGTGAGACCCTCCCCCCGATCTCAGCAAATAAGCCAAGTATGGTGGTAATCCTAGCTACACAGAAGTTATCAATGGGAGGATAGCAGTTCAAGGCTGGCCCTGGGTAAAAAAAAGTGCAAGGCCCTAAGTTCAAACACTCCCTTCCCCCCCCACACACAGTATATGAACTTACCAGCCTACATTGTAGGTGACAATGTATTATATACAGCAAAACCAAAAAGCAGAATTAAAGACTATATTTCCAAAACCTCATTTATTCTTTTATTTCCTTATTTTCTGAATAACAAGCACTTGTGAAGCCTGCAGGTGCCTCTAAATCTACATGGGACAGCCCCTCTTCATCCCATTGCTGTAGTGCCTGCCCTCCTGTCTACACCTTCCAGATTTGTAGTTTTGTGGCATTCCTGCCTACTACATTTACATGAAAATTAATACTGTAAATGTTTTTCTTCCTCTAGACTATGAAGAAATTGGGACTTCACTTTTTGACTGTAGACTGTTTGAAGACACATTTGTCAATTTGCAAGCAGGTACGAGTTATAACAGCATAGTTTAGACACATTACATTGAAACAGTATAATGCTACATGGATGATGAAATTAAACCATCTTAGAATGTTCATTGTTCTTTATAAAAATGGAAACACACAGAAGGGAAATATGTATAGGCATGCACACGGGAAAACAGCAGCAAAGCAGCAGTCATTTGGGGAGTGGGTAGAAAATTTTACATGAAAATTTCTATAAATAATATGCATTGAGTCCTTTCAATAGTGAAAATGAAAAGATAATTCTGACCTCTCCCAAAGCTGCCACATACAGCTGGGCTCTGAGTCATTCAAGACACCATCTTGCGTATGTACATCACTACACCTGTGTTTAATTACTTTTTCCTAAATAGCCTTTGAAGTCTTCTAAAAAGCATTATTTTGTAAGGGACATTCATATGAAAATGACTCATGGGGGAGCATGTCACACGTGTGGGAGATGGGCTTGGTGGTGGAAACAGTAGAGGATCAGATCACTATACAGTTAATCTCAACTGCATGTCTGCAATTGTTTTTGAGACTTTAAAAAATTCCACTGCCAGGGCTGAGAATGTGGCTTAGTGGAAGAGTGAGCATACAGAAAGCCCGGGGTTCCATTCCTCAGTACCACATACACAGCAAAGGCCACAAGTGGTGCTGAGGCTCATCATAAGAGTGCTAGCCTTGAACAAAAAAGGCTCAGGGACAGTATGCAAGCCTTGAATTCAAGCCTCAGAACCAGCATACACAATTCCACTGCCACTGAGTATTAGACACATCTGACACCTAATTACAGTAATTTCTGGCTAGATTCCTAAAAGCCTTTTTTGTTTCAAAACACTAAAGAGCGCTTGTCTAACATTAAAAATCAGATGCATGTTTTTTTCTAGTCCTGGGGTTTGAATTCTGGGCCTGGGCTCTGTCCCTGAGTTTCTTTTGCTTAAGGCTAGTGCTCTACCACTTGAGCCACAGTGCCACTTCCAACTTTCCTCAGTAATTTATTGGAGATTAAAAAAAAAAAGCCTGGGCTGGCTTTGAACCATAATCTTCTCTCTCAGCCTCCTGAGTAGCTAGGATTACAGGCATGAGCCATTGGCACTTGAATTCAGATGCATTTTTAATACATTTGCCCATGTCCTTAATATTTTAGCCCCATTCCCTACAACTACCTCAAGTAAAAGTGATTGGTTCTGCTATGAATGCATACTAAATCTTAGGTTTACTAGCTTTGTGTGATAAATGCTTGCATCCCATCCAGAGAAAGGGCAAAAAGGCACAAAGTACCAGCTCCCGCTCATAAAACACTAATTGTCTCATGTGAACAAGCGCTTGTCTTGCCTTCTATATCTGCAACTGAGAGGTGAGGTACCGCCCATGATTTCTAACTAAACTGCTGAATAATCCAAGGCTCTATTTCTTATCAAAGCAATAGAAAATAAACTCCAAGAGACTGAAGAAAAGCGGCAGCAGCTGAAGGAAGAAATTGAAGTTCTACAAGACTTAAAGCAAAACTTGTGCTCTTTTCAAGAAAACAAAGACCTCAGGTCAAGTTCTGCTTCAGTATCATCTCTGGGTCCCTAAGGATCATCAGTGTGCAAGCTAAGAAGTGACACTGCCAGCAGACCAAGTACTGGAAACTTTAGCCTGTGAAAGTCACAGAGCTCTAGGACTGGGTCCTAATTCTGAGCCTCAAACTGTGATTCCCCTCTGCCCCCCTTTATCCATTCTTGCTGATTGACATTTCATGTCTGACTGAATTTCATGTCACTTCTACCTCTTCTCCAATGACAGGTTTCTCTTCCACCCTTTATACTTAAAATACTGTGTGTGGCTTCCTGCTGATGCTCTTGCCTCCATGATCTTTTGTTTTGTTTTATTCTTTTTTTATTATGATTAAATTTTATTGATAAGATGATGTGCAGAGAAGGTATAGTTACATAAGGTAGTGAGTACATTTCTTGTCATATTTGTTACACCCTCCTTCATTTTTCTTTCCCTTCCCCAGTTCAGATAAGCATATATACAATATACAGTGTACCAGAATCATATACAGTGACCACAGGGGGTACGTCAAAGGAAATTCACCTAGTACATTAAACATTGACAACAGTAAAATCCTCCTGTTTCATTTTGCTTAGCCTCATCTTATATAATCATATGTATGTAGCTGTTGAGACCTTTTTATGTTTATTTAGTAATTGTTTGGTTTTAGAGAGATGATGTAAAGTCACTGACCAAAATATGTAGAAATACCATTTGAAAAGTTTGTTGCTTTACAGACATGATCTCTACTGTTCTCCCCTTCCCACCCCCCTTCTTGTATGGTCTTAAGTACTGTTCCTTTGTCCTCTGCCTGCCCTTGTTGCAGGCAGGCTCCATAATGGCTACTTTTCTTAAGAGGCAGAAATCAGGAGGATTGGCACTCAAGGCCAGGAAAGAAGTTTTCCAGATCCCATTTCAATCAACAGCAAACTGAATGTGATGTTAATGGGATCAAGGTCCAAACCAGCCTGGGCAAAAATGTAAGGCCCTATTAAGAAAATAAAGCATAAGGACTTGCGGGGGGCGGGGGGGGGGGTTGTTCAAGTAACAGAGCACCTGCCTAGCAAGCCCGGAGTTCAAACTCCATTACCACCAAGGAAGAAAAATATTTCCCAGTGTAACTGGCTACATTTTTCTCATCATATCATTATTCCTGTGTTTAACTCACTGTGATCTTTTTTTTAATCAATATTTTGCTACAACTTTCTAAGTCATTAAGAGTTCAAGACTATTAGCCTTCAGTACTTGTACATCAGATTTACTTGCCTCCATGTCAGTTTTTTAGCTTAGTAAGAACATCAATGGGAATATTCAAGAAAGGGGAAAGTCCTCAACCTAACTAGACACAATTCAAAGTACTCTGCCCACACCACCAACATCCTGAAACTTCACATTCACCATCTCTATTTTACCACAGTCCTCTGGTTCACACTTAGCTCAAACTATTGTGACATGCAGAGCAAGTCCCAGCATGGTGTCTGGTCTGATGTGTAGTATCTGTTGAAGATGGAAAAAAACATTTCTGGTGTAATGGCAACCCAAGTCAAAGGCCAAAAACAGCTGTGTTTTTTCAGATTTTACATGAATGCAATCCCTATTACTTACAGTTGGTAATTTTTTTATTACCTTTATTTGTGAAAAGTATCAATTTATGTGCATAATACCTCTTAATCAGTGTCACCTCTTTAGACATCCTACCCCCCCTGCAATAATTACATGTTTCAGGATAAGGGCTACATTGTCTGTTATAAATACCCCTTAAAGGATTTTTCTGCTGTATTAATACAACTGTACTATCTTTTAACAGAAATAAAAAAGGATTTCTATAATGCATGCATAGAAGCTGAGAATCAACTAGTTGACATGTCTACAGTGATTCACAGCCTAACATCATGGTAAATTATGGTAAAAATATATATAACTTTATCTTAATTTTTAAATGTACCATTCAGTGACATTACACACAAACCATCTTTCATCTTGTAGAGCCCAGCAAATATTCCTATTCTCTCCCCCACACCCTTTTCACCATAAATTCAGTACCACATATAAGTACAAACACACAAGATTTATGACTCACACTTCATTAGTATAATGTCCAAGTGAATCCATGTCATACCATGTATCAAAATTTCCTTTTTAAGGCTATATACATCTGAAGGGGAAAAAACAACTCTATATGCCTTAAGATTACTTTATTAATGGCATTGTAAATATAACAAATACAGCCTACATAAGAGTATCAAACATTGTTCCAGTAAGAAGTTCAAGAGTACAGTTAGGGCTACCTTAAGAAATGTAAGGACTTTGGCTTCCACTATTACACCAGATTGAAAAAAAAAAAAAATCAAGGAACAGTTTTCAATTCCTGCTATGATTGAACAAAACCATTTAGAAAAATAACATTATATTTAAAAAATACTCAAGTATTTTTGAAGGAACTGTTCTCTTTCTACCATACATACGCATACAAATTAGTAATCTAAGAAGTGGTTCTTCATCTGTATTAGGAATTTACTAAGTATTTGTTTAACAAGTGGACTGTATGGATATGATCTAATTTGTGCTTTTTTAAAAGTTCCTTTAATTAAGAACAGTAAGTAAACATCCTGGAGTTCTCGTTTTGTTAAAGACCATAAGCCTACAGTGATTATTATAAACTATACATAGCCAAATTAACATGCATTCATCATCCTAGTAAAAAAAAAACTATCGTAATACAGAACCAATTCTAAAATTAACAATTACTGGGCTTCAGTTATTTGTGATAACATCGAGAAAAGGGGGCTGAGACCTTGAGGTTTGTATCTCAAATATCAGGTATTATCTTGGGGGTCCACATACCACCCCACCCCAGTAGACATTTTAAAACACTGATAAAACAGTAGCTGTAGCTTTTTTCCCTCTTTTGTTACTGTGGTGCTAAAAACACATTTCATAATCAGACACCTGTCCTCCCACCAAAAAAAGAAAGTAGGACCTTTTCATAAAAGCCATGAATTTGGAACCCCTTTTAAAGGTTAAACAGCTAAATAGTGTGCCTAATACAAGAGGAAAAATCCTTAGTGGGAGATAATAAGTAACCAAATCTGTGACAGATTTTAGCCTAGAAAAAAATAGGTTATGTCCATTAAGCACTATAACAAAGTGCCTTTAAGAACTTCTTCTAAGCCAGGTGATGGTAGCTTATACCTGTAATCCTAACTGTTCAGGAGGCTAAGATCTAAGGAAAGTCCATGAGACTCTTATCCCCAACTAACCACCAAAAAACTGCAAGTGGTGCTGTGGCTCAAGTAGTAGAGCACTAGCCTTGAGCAAAAAATCTCAGGGATAGAGCCCAAGCCCTGAGTTCAAGCCCCAGGACCAGCATCAAAAAACAAAACACTTCCACATGATAATGTAAATCTCATAGCTAAGCAGTCATATGGGGAAGAAGGGAGCCAGTTGATTTTGTAGGGGAAAGGTTGAGGGGAGTAATTTAAATTTCAGTCTCCAATTTAACCTTAACGAAATAAAGTTGGATTAGTTATATTCACCTTTATCCATACAAAATCCATTATCAACTTATCATGAATAGTTCTAAATCACTACTCTAATTACATTAAAATTAAGCACATTAGTAAATTCTAGCTAGCCTAGAATTTTACCTTTAATTATTTCAATTGGCCTCACTCATATTCAACAGATATTCCCTTTGACATTTATTGAAGTTTTCTTTTTTTTAAAGTCATTAAGAGTGAAAGCATATCACAGTCTGACTCTTCTCACAGAAAGGTGCTGACTGGTGACTAAGGCAGCACTTGCAAGCAGAGGCTGGCTTCCTCAACTCCAGGGGAGGCCTCAGTGCTCATCTCACCGCTCACCAACTAGCCTAACTCTTGACGAAGGCCTGTGCCTCCTGACCTTTTTCCAATTTCCCAAGTTCCTCTCATCAAAAAGGAAAACAGAAGAAGCTAAACTTTTACCATTCACAAAGTTCCGGCCCATATTCAAGAAAGGTCACAGTTAAAACACACATATTTGTTTACCATGGGCCCAGGAGAACTAAACATCCTTCCTATGTTCCTATGGAGAACAGTGTCTCAGATGTGAAAAAACCACCTGGTGGGTTTTACCTGCAGAATCTCATCATCTGTAGAGCACAAGCTGGACACATCACCCACAGGGCCCCAGAGCACTCAGCCCCGCAGCCTCGGGCTTCAGTTCTTAAAGGCTCCACATTTACTGGCTTTAGCAATGAACTCCTTTAGCAGGGGGCCATCCATGTGCCAAAATGCTGCGGTTTGGGTGACTTCTGTCAAATGATTGATGCAAAACTTAAAGCAGAATTCTTCTAAATCCTAGACATATGCAACAAAAATAAAAACAGAAGAGGCTTGTGTTTATTAACTTTGATTGAATTACTTCTCTCTAAACCCCTCATCCCAACTTTCTCACCCTCCCAGAAAAAAAATGTCTGTCAGGTCATATAATTCAAATAGGGCACATAAGAGGCCATAGTTATGTATCAGAAAAACACTACTTTACAGCACAATAAATGCAAGAGTTGCCCTAATGCAAGTTATTTTACACAACACACACACGTGCGCACACACACACACGGATGGGTTCATAATCACCACTTCTGTTGTACAGAGTCCAATGCTGATCTAGTCCATATCATGCATTTAGTTATAATTTTCAATTGAAAATTAAGACGTAAGTTTAAGGAAGACTGTTTTAAGAAACAAAACAAGCCAGGCAATGGAGGCTCATGCTTGTAATCCTAGCTACTCATGACGCTGAGATCTGAGGAATGAAGTTCACAGCCAGCCCAAGCAGGAAAAGTCTCTGTGATACTTTTATTTCCAATTTAGTACTAAGCAGCAGGAAATGGATCAAAGTAGTAGAGCATGAGCCTTAAGCACAAAAGCTTGGGGACAATGCCCAAGCCCCAGGACTAGCACAAAAAGAAAAAAAGAAACAGAACACACATGAAGATTTATGTTCCCAAAACTATTTTCTTGCACTCCTAATTAAAAATGACCTCATTTCTAAAGCCATTAAAGAACCAAATCCTCAGAGAGTCAACCCCAGAGTACACACAGAAAGGGTTTTTCATTCAAAGTCATAACTACCAACGTCGAGACAAAAAGTATGTTCCAGTAGTATACCAGAATTATTTAGAGATCAATCTCTGCTAATGCCTCCTTTCACCCTCTAAAAACCCTAACATCTGCCAGGTGCCAGTGGCTCACACCTATAATCCTAGATACTCAGGAAGCGGAGATCTGAGAACTGTGGTTCAAAGCCAGCCAGGGCAGGAAAGTTTATGAAACACTTATCTCTAATTAAACACCAGAAAATTGGAAGCAGAGCTGTGGCTTCAAAGTGGTAGAGCCTTAGCCTTGAGCACAAAAGCTCAGGGACAGTGCCTAGACCCTGAACTCAAGCCCAAAAATGGACCAAAAGAAAAAAATAAGTGCAACAACATAGGTTAAATCAATGGGTTTGCACCTGAACTGCACATGAAAACTAAAGTATAAGGGCAAACCACAATAAAAAGCTCTCAATAACTTGACCAGCTATATTGTACACTAAAGATGAAAGCTCAGAGATCTACCAAACCAAGAATGCTATAGTTCAATAGTAGTCTTGATTTCACATTTCCAACCATCAAGGTGGGAATTTTAAACAAAAAATAGGGTTTCATGCAGATGCAGAGAAGAGCCTATAAGCAATCATTTCCTCATGGCCAAACTCTCTGACTCTGGCTGAAAGATACATTGAAATCAGGAACTACACCCAGACATGTAACATTAAGAAAAAATCCATAACTAATAGGTATCAACCAGATACTGCTAGAGTTTTTGTTTTCTGTCCATTCAAAGAGCACTTATAATTTTAACACAGCTAGGTACTGGTGGCTCCTGCTTGTAATCCTAGCTACTTAGGAGGTTGAGATCTGAAGATCATAGTTCAAAGCCAGCCAGGTTAGGTACATCCTTGAGACTATTTCTAGTTTGTCACCAAAAATCAGAAGCAGAGCTGTGGCTCAAATGGTAAAGTGCTAGCCATGAGCAAAAAAGCTAAGGGGCTGTATCTAGGCCCTGGTGGGTTAAACCACAGGACCATCTCAAAAAAAAAGGTTAATATAATCTCAGGATCCACATTTCTTAATCAAATTCTCAGCGACTGAATGTAGAGCTGAATGTTCTCCGTTACACTAAAATGTAAAACTACATAAAACATTACCTTTAAGATAGTTATTCAAGAAACAGCATTGCTCTTAATAGTACAACTCAAGATTAACAGCTCTCAGAACTAAATTATTTTCTACAGGGAAATAAAAATCACACTTTAATCTTAGTGTAATCATGAAATAGGAAAGTAGGGTATTTGCATATAACTGGAAAAACGAGGCCAGTTAGGAGCATAAATTATTCAAACCATGTATCAGATAAGCATCTTCAAATATTATCTTTTAGTTACATAATTTCAAATTCACAGGAGGAATATACTACTAGATTATATCATAAGCTTTGTCATATTTGTGTCTGCAAAGTTCATTTTAGTACATAAGAAAAAATCCATTTTATTAACTGCAGAAGTTACCTTGAGCATTAACCTTTAAGAACTTTTTTACACAGTACAGGCATACAAATGGCACTTTTAATTACAAATCACTTCGTGCAACTATTAAAACAGTTCTATCAAACTACCTGCCCTTTCCTCTCCAAATACTCTGAAGTGAAGATTGATTCATTTTCAATTAGTGCTTAACACTTTCAAACACTAAAATTGAACTGCAGAATACAGGAAACCATCTAAATCTGGTCTAAGTGAGCCTTGGTTATGGCAGACCTACATGAAGAAAGCAGTGAATGCTTTGGAGACAGACTTGACTTGGAGTGTACATTCCCTCCGAGTGGAACAGTCACACACCTTCACTTGTCCCAAAGCTATTCTGAGACCACCCTCATGTGCCCAGAACCTACAGGATCTGTACTCTCACCCAGAAAATACTCAGACCTCCGATTAGACAAGAAAATGCAATGCTTGTCAAACCAATAAGTCAACTATACAAGGATTCCAAGGCAGCATCATTTGACCAGTAGATTTTTTTGGGGCAGTCCTGGGGGTTGAACTCAGGGCCTGGGCACTGTTCCTGAGCTTCTTTTGCTCAAGACAAGTGCTCTACCACTTGAGCCACAGAGCCATTTCTAGCTTTTTTGAGTATTTTTATTGGAGGTAAGAGTCTCATGGAGTTTCCTGCCCAGGCTAGCCTCAAACCACAATTCTCAGATCTCAGCCTCTTGGGTAGCTAGATTACAGGCGTGAAAGTTCAAAAGATCCTAACTACTCATGAGGCTGAGATCTGAGGATTGTGGCTCAAAGCCCGCCCAGGCTGGGAAGTCCATGAGACTCATCTCAAGTTAATCACAGAAAAAGTCTTGGAAGTAGCACTGTGGCTCAAGTGGTAGAACGCTAACCTTGAACAAAAAGGAGCACAGGGACAGCACCCAAACACAAAGTTCAAGCCCCAGGACCAGCGCACGCACGCGCACACACACACACACACACACTCACACTCACACAAAATAGAATGCAAGTAGTTCAGACAGCAGACTAGAGCCACCCAGCACTTCTATCTCAGGTAGATGGCAACAAGGAGAAGTGAGATGTCTTAGGTAGGGCAGGGCAGGGCACCACTGAAGAGTAGACAAATCAGGGAAAACTTTGAGTTGATTTGGTACTGCTGACTGCTTTCTCTCCTCTAAGTGACAATGCAAGAGATATTCTAACATACATACAAATCACAAGGCAGGAACACAAATATGAAAAACAAAGCAATATGACTCCTCAAAAACTCTTAACTCTTCAGTAATTGAACCCAATGACAGAAATAGTTGAACTGCTAGGTAAATAGTATTTAAGAAAAAGAAATTCTTTAAGACCAATTCAAGTCTTAGATGAGAAAGTTTCCATTCATGTTGACAACATGAATGGAAAATTGAGTAAGGAAACTGATTGCTTTTAAAAAACACACAAAACTAGACAACCAGGCTTACTCCTATAATCCCAGTTACTTAAAACACAGCAATCAGGGAGACTTACAATTTGAAGAACAACCTGAGCAAAAAGTTAACATAATCACAACTTCTAGGAACTCTGGCCATCATCAATAGAGCAAACCTGAGAACCCATGGGGGTAGAAGAAGAATCTGCAATATAAATACAAGGCACAGAAAACCTTAATTCAATTTAAAACCTTATTCAACAAATAAGCTAGGTATTGGTGGTATATGCCTGTTATCCAACAGGAGCTTACACAGGATGATTATGGCCAATCAACAATAAAAACGCAAAATCATATTTACCATTCCTTCACAGAAGCTAGAACATAGCTCTACATAATAAAGGCTATAAATGACAAACCTATCACTAACATGGCAATCAATGAGACAAAACTAAAGCATTTTTCTCTAAAATGAAGAATAAGACAAAGGTACTCATTCACTTATTCTATATAGAGCTTAAATGCTTAGCCAGAGAATAGACAAAAAAAAAAAAAGAACTAAAAGGGATGCAAACGGGGCGGGGGGGGGGGGGAAGAGTCGAATTATCTTTGTTTACAGATAATATAATTATATTCTTGACCGATTCCAAATATCCCACCAAAAAATATCTAGGAATAAATCTAACCAAGGAAAAGACATCTACAATGAAAACTGAAATACCGACAAAATGAATTAAAGATGACACTAGAAGATGGCTAGACCTCCCATGTACATGGATCAGAATACTGTGAAAATGGTTATTCAATCCAATTCCAACCAAAATTCCAATGACAGTCTTAGAAATAGAAAACTCGATCCTGAAAGCACAAAAGACTTGGAATTGGCAAAGCAATCCTGACCAAAAAGAACAATGCTGGACCTATTATAATGCCTGACTTCAAATAATACTACAGATAAACAGCAGGGTGGTAAAAGCAGCAGGGTGGTAAAAGCAGCAGGATGCTGGCACAAAAAACACGAAGACCAATAGAAAAGATGACCCAGAAATAAGCTGAACCAGTTTTAGCATCTGATTTTTGCCAAAGAGGGCCATAAACTGTTGGAAAATAACTCTTCAAAATGATGTTAGAAAAACTGGATTTGTGTAGAAATCAGGGTTTGAACTAAGGACCTATATACTATCTCTCACTCTGTGCAACAATCAATCCAAATGGCTCAAAGACCTGAAACTTTGAAATTACAAGAAAACATAGTGGAAATACTTGAAGATATAGAAATAGGAAATGGCTTTCTGAAGAGAATTTCAGTGTGTCAGAAAATAAAAGCAAAAGCTGACAATAGGACTGTATCAGATTAAAAAGATTCTACACATCAAAGGAAACAAGTATCAGAGTAAAAAGCCTACCTACAGGAGTGAACAAAGGATTAGTAGCCAGAATATATAACAAGATCAAAAAACTGAACATCAAATGAACAAGTCCAATTAATAAGTGGCAAATAAACAGACACCTCTCAAAAGAAGTATAAATGTCCAATAAGAAATGCTCAACATGCTGAGCAAATGACACTGAGATTCCATCTCTTCCCAGCCACAATGGCAGTCATCAAACAAAAATAAATGCTAGTCAGGTACCAGTGCTCATGCCTGTAATTCTTTTTTTTTTTTTTTCCAAGTAAAACGATGGATTTATTGGGGAAGTAAAAAGTATACTGACTGGCCAGGGTCACGGCCCAGACTCGGGAGCTGGGACCAAGTGCCCTGGGCCACATAGGGTCAGGTTATAAAGGCAAACACCACATGGTCAAGCCTGCCACACACAAGTAGCCAATGAGGTTACAACACTTACAGAGCATGCCAGGTCACACGCAGGGGGCCAATGGAGTTACAATCTGCCTCATAGCAACTGTTTGAACCAAACTATCATGTTAGTTAGACCTGTCATGCCTGTAATTCTAACTACTCTAGAGGCTAAAGTTCAGAGGATTATGGTTTGAAGTCAGCCTAGGCAGAAAAGTCCAAAAGACTTCATCTCCAAAATAACCAGCAAAAAGCCAGGCAGGCTGGAGTCATGACTCAAGTGGAACAGTGCCAGCCAAGCAAGCATGTAGGTCCTTAGTTCAAACCCTGGTTGAGGAAAAAGAGAGTTGGTGAGGAAGCAGAAGAAAAAGGAACCCTTACACACTGGATGAGAATGTAAGAACCCTTATAGACTGTTGGTGGGAATGTAAAAATCAGTGTAATCACTGGAAATCAGTATGGAATTTCCTCAAAAAGCCAAAAATAGAACTACCATATAATCTATCGATATCTCTATCTATAGATATACACAACACACCCTGGGCATACAGTTTAAAGAATGCAAGATGGCATAAAATAAAGATACCTACACTCAGGTTTATTGTGGCATTTTCTTTCCACAGGTTTTTGTGATAAAACACAGAAGACTGATGGCATCAACATTCTCATATTGAAATGTTAGTACAGCCTTTAGTGGATTTCTAATGCAGTCCTAAAAAAATGGGCTCATGTTAATGCTTCTTTGGAAGACTACTGGGCTAGATCTGATAGGTTTTCATCTTGGTTGGAGCCATCCCTGAGATACATTCTAGATGGCACAAGATGACCTAATATACCTACCTCTGTCCAAACCTGCTATTACAAAGCCCAAACCACAAGCACACAGTTTATTCTATCATATCAATGAAATTTTGGCTTTTTCAGGATATGTGTTTTCATATAGAAAAAAGGTATTTTCTCTCACTACAGAACATGCTTATGGACAACTGATTGGAGAAAACTTTTAACTTGGCCTACTGATAAATTAGAAAATGCTCACCATCTGGCTTTAGTTCTAAGCTTTCTGACACTTAGATCGAAACCAATTTTAGAATTCGATTCTTGGGCTCATACTTATTGTTCTTCCAAAAACAAAATTATGCTGGGTATCAGTGGCTCACCACTGTAATCCTAGCTACTCAAGAGGCTGAGATCTGAGGATCATGGTTCAAAGTCAGCTGGGGTAGGAAAGTCCATAGGAATATTATCTCCAACTAATCACCAGAAAAACTGGAATCGGCACTGTGGCTCAAAGTGGTAGAGGGCTAGCTAGGAGCAAAAAGAGTTCAGGGACAGCACCTAGGCCCTGATTTCAAGTCCCATGACTGACAAAAAATAAAAACAAAAACACAGGCTATAAATTGCTCAGGAAGTTAAGATTTTCTGAGAAGTTTTCCATTTTGGTGAATCAGTAATGCTCAACTGTTTCTCTAAATACTCAAATACCTATAGAAAACAAAATCTCCCAGAGAATCAGTACAAATATCCAGCCAAACATGGGGGAATGTGTCTGTGACATCAGTATTTAGGAGGTAGATGAAGGAGGACCACAAGTTTAAGGCCAACCTAAGCTATATATTGAGACCTTGTTGAAAGAGAGAAGAGAGGGGTAGGAAAGGGAGGGGTGGGGTGGTAGAGGTAGAGAGAGAAAAGTAGAAACATGATGGAGGAAAGAGCAAGGAAGGAAAGACGGAGAGCAGGACAGAAGGAAGATAGAGAGACGATATGGAACTATCTCGCCATGTGATACTGAGCTATTAATCTTCAGACAGTATTTGAATTCCATGGTCTCCCTTGAGGTACTATTTACTCAGAGGGCAATGGAAAACTATTCCTGTGCTCTTCCTTCAGATCCTTCTTCATAAGACTTGGAGAAAGCTTGATGATGCATTCACAAAGCAAGGCTTCACAGCAACCACCTTGCTTTTGGACATCCTGGTAATTACTCATGTCTACACATGTTGGGATACATTTGTTTCAAAATTACCTTGCCAAAAGGGGGCTTGGAGGAGTCACAATCTTTATAGAGAAGAAATGTAAGAAGCAGATAGTCCCAATCTTCTTAGCACTGTGACCCACAGGCAAAGCAAGTCATCTTGCTGACCATCCCCAATCTGGGTCTCTCAAAATTAGTTTTTCCAAGCTGGGCAGTGGGGGCTCATGTCTGTAATTCCAGCTACTCATGAGGCTGAGATCTGAGGATCACAGTTCAAAGCCAGCCTGGGCAAGAAAGTCTGTGAGACTCTTATCTTCAATTAACCACTAGAAAACCAGAAGTGGAGCTGTAGCTCAAAGGGAGTGAGCAAAAGAGCTCAGAGACAGCACCCAGGTCCTGAGTTCAAGCCCTATGACCCACAAAAATAAAAAGGTAGGAAAGAATGGAAAAGAGAAAGGAGTGACTAGGAAGGGAGAAAAACCAAGACACTTGGGATTACAGAACAAAGAAAGAAACTTGCAGAAGAAAAGAAGATGGACAAAAACCTCGCTGAAATAAAGAATAAAATAGCAAAAAAAAATAATAAATTAGTTTTTCCAATGTGATGCATTGGTAATTTCCAAGAAATGAATATGGATTTGATTTTTATATTCTAAATATTGTATTTACTTACACTTTACAGTATTAAGGAAAGAGATGTAAAATTACAGTGAAAGTTTGTCTTCTACTCACTTTTCTATTTTCTAATGTTTATGGATGTGTAATATTTGTAGAATATTAGCTGTGTGCTGTCTTAAGTTTTTTTTGTTGTTGTCATTAGTCATGGTACTTGAACTCAGGGCCTGAGTGCTGTCTGAGTTTTTGTGCAATTGGCATCACTTTGTGTCACAACTACACTTCTGGTTTTCTGGTGGTTAACTGGAGATAAGCATTTCGTGGACCTTCCTACCCAGACTGGCTTTGAACCTGAGTCCTCAGATTTCAGCCTCCTGAGTAGCTAGGATTATAGACATGAGCCACCAGCATCCAGCTGTCTTAAGATTATTTTTAAAAGTACCTTTTCGGCTGGGAATGTGGTTTATAGAGTGCTTGCCTTTGCATACATGAAGCCCCGGGTTCCATTCCTCAGTACCACATAAACAGAAAAAGCTGGAAATGGCACTGTGGCTCCAATGGTGGAGTGCTACCTTGAGCAAAAGAAGCTCAAGGGCAGTGCCCAGGCCCTGAGTTTAAGCTCTAGGACTGGGGGGGGGGGGGGAAAGGCACTTTTTCATTTCTGATCATTGTACACTGTGTTTATATGGAAATGTCACAATGAAATATGCATACCCCAGGTAAAACTAATACATACTAAAAAATTTTTTTACAGAGCACCCCTTCATGATGAGATATTTAATATTCTTTATTTACTCTTTGGTTCACTAAGTCAACATCTATTTCTGAGTGCTGGATAGGTTCACACCATCACAGGCGTTAGAAAATCATGTATCTGCAGTCTTTAATTTTTAATGTGTAAAATTAGCAAACAATCCATGAGAAGGGTGGGAATGTCACAACTTTCCAATAAACTTTCTGGATACAATTTAGCTAAAGGTGAAGAAGAAACTTCCAGCAATGAGGGCCAAATGTTTGCTCTGACTGGTTAAGGCAGCAAAGTCTAGGAACAAAGTTTAAAAAACTCAGAGAACTGTGGAAAGCACAAGGAAGATTCGGTAATCAAGCACTAAGGAAACAAAAGACATCAGCCAGAATTAAAATCCTATCTCTGAGAAGAAATGAATATAAAGAAATAGCAGTTCTAATAGAGGGTCATGGTGCTACAGGAAGGGTAGGTGAAAAACACAAACGTCCATTTTTTTCTATGAGAAACAATTTACTTTGATATCTTTCCATCAGTTGTTGGGCTGCAAAGTCAGCCACATTTGACCTCATCAAATATTTATTACCATAACAGAACCTCAAACTAAAACAGGATACATTTTAAAAATATAAGACATAATGATTAACTTCAATTCCTAAGTGATAGATATGAAGTTTGTCCTCCATTACACTTCAAAGGCTACCATGAGGGTCTTTGATAAATTTCCTGACAACAAGTATTCTGCTTCATCAAATGACAAAATATCCTAAGAATAAGCTAAGTGTGCATGGCCATTAGCTTGCCATTTTGAATCTCTCAACATTGCAAAACCAATCATGTATTTGTGAGCTGCTAGTTCACCAATTATCCTTACTGCAGCCATTAGACAGTACTGTTTTCATAGAACTCAATAAACATTTATAAACACTTAACAGTGCCTAACACATGCCAAGCACCAAAGTATACAGATGAAGAGGATCCAGATCCTGCTCATAAGGAGCTTACAATCTCATGCTCTGCTTAACTTCAAGGAAGTTCCCTCAACAAACACAAAACCTCAGACTCTCCAAGCTCATTAATTCATAGACTCTCTAGAGATCTGAGAACCCGGACTGAGAAGTCAATCAAAAGAGTCCACAGCAAATTCTTCAGAGTCAATGAGTTCTAAGGAGTCATGATAGAAATCTAGAGGACACAGATATGAACACAGGGCTTCTTGGACTTCTGACAGAGATAGGAAGACAGCAAAGTGGGCCTGGGAAACATTGATGGCTACAGAAAAGCTTTGAAAACTACAGCACTTTATATTCCAACTGCAGAACACTGCTAGGACCTCAGTCAGTCAGACTTCTATCTTCATTTTCAAGAATGGAAATGGAGGACCAATCACTTCTGAAACAACAAAACTAAAGGCCAGATTTCACTTCTTAGTTATCAGTCAGTTTACTGAGTCCCTAAGCAGAAGTGAAGCTAGTCATCACATTCCTTGTGTTACACGAGAGGAAGAGGGAAAATGAGCGCACAGTGAGTTACAGGCAGCTCTGCTTTGCTGTTTGCCGAGTTAGGTTACCTCTGCGTCATATCTGACTGCAGCAGAGAATAAGGAAAAGGCATTTTCCACAGTAATTCCTCGCTTGATAATGTGCTGACAAAGTTTTTTCAGTCTGTTTTCACAGTAAGACGTTGCCAAGTCCAGAAGACCTAAAAGCAAAAGGTGTGGAAGGTTTAATCCAGTTTATAGAAACTTCACATAACTGATAAACATATGCATTTTATCTTGGTGAAAAACCTACTGAGGAGAAATTCCCTTTCTGCACTGGTTCTTTTTGAAAGTGTGGTCATGCTTCTTGTCCCTACAAAAACTTGGACTATGATCCTTTTATTTTAGGGTTCTCTTTTAGAGTTCCTGTCACACAGCTTCACCTAGCTATTGGATAAGAAGGGGTCTGAGGGGGCTGGGGATATGGCCTAGTGGCAAGAGTGCCTGCCTCATATACGTAAGACCCTGGGTTCGATTCCCCAGCACCACATATACAGAAAATGGCCAGAAGTGGCGCTGTAGCTCAAGAGGCAGAGTGCTAGCCTTGAGCAAAAAGAAGCCAGGGACAGTGCTGAGGCCCTGAGTCCAAGCCCCAGGACTGGCCAAAAAAAAAAAAAAAAAAAGAAGGAGTCTGAAAAATATGCCCCAGCAGGCCTTGAACCACTAAGCTCCCATTCTTTGCTCCAAGTAGGTTACAGGTGGAAGTAGATTACAAGTGGAAGACATCAACATGAATAAAGTTTTTTTTTTTTTTTTTTGGCCAGTCCTGGGCCTTGGACTCAGGGCCTGAACACTGTCCCTGGCTTCTTCCCGCTCAAGGCTAGCACTCTGCCACTTGAGCCACAGCACCGCTTCTGGCCGTTTTCTGTATATGTGGTGCTGGGGAATCGAACCTAGGGCCTCGTGTATCCGAGGCAGGCACTCTTGCCACTAGGCTATATCCCCAGCCCCAACATGAATAAAGCTTTTTACTCACTACCTCTGCCACCTCCAAAATCATGTCTCTTCTATATTCACTTTCTACAATAGCATACGGGGGGAAAAAAAGTTCCCCCCTCATTTTGTTTTCAAAACACTAAATCCATCAGTAACTTAGTTTAATACTTAAAAATTTCAGTAAATCCAGTTATAAATGAACTGTGCCCATAACAACCATAGTATTAATTCAAATATTTCTTTAAAAACAGGCCAAAAACAATACGTCCAACCCTTTTTACATTTCACTAATCTAAGAACACATGGAGGGAGATTCTTCATGATATGACCTGGCTAGTCACTATATGGCTGAGGTACCTATGGCGTCTTCAGGTGGCAAATCCACCGTGTCTGTGTAGAGGTACTGGAGAAAGGCACGATACACAGGGTAGGAAAACTGGTCTACGTCTATCACCTCCTTCATGTCCTCATTCCAATAGGATTGGAACATGGATCGAAAGTGCTCACACCTAAAACAGAAGGAAAGTTACCTGATTAAGGTGCTGGATCAGATAAACAGATGTCAGAGGCACCTTTAACCACTACACACCAAGACCACATATTCACATTTACTGACAATCTTTTGTGTTTCTTTTTTAACCACAAACAAAACTTCCACAAGGTCCTTTAGTTATTTAGCAGTGCTAGGAATTGAACCCAAGGCCTTGTACCTTATCTTCTAGGCAAGTGTTCTACCACTGAGCTACTGCCCCAACCCAAGATTCTCAAAGAACAGTTGAGACAAATACTTATAATTCATATTTTTCTTAGAAACTGCAATGTATGCTTACTGTGTACACTTACACAAAAGACTCTTGATTCTAAATGAATTATGCTTTTAAAAATATTAAGTTGTGACATTTCCCTCTATTGCCAAGGACTATTGCTAACCAATATCTATTTCTTGGAATAAACAAAAAGAAATGGTAAAAAGTAATTATTGACATCTCTAAACTCATGCAAAATACCTGATTTTCAACACAGCTTTATGGACATGGATATATTTCCCATCAATTCGAAACTTCAGATCAGCAGTTTCTGGGCTATCAAATTCTTTCTTCAGTGACTCTGCAACTGTTAAAAAGTCTTCCTGCTCTGAAGGCAATGGGACACATTATTAACAGTGGTCAGACTGAAAGCGTGAAAGACTTTTGAACAATCAGCAGCAGCATGGTGCTCAATTTCCTTTGTTCCTGAGAGTTTATGCTTTAACAAACCAATTTCACAGCATCTTAATTAATATCTACAAACTATCAAACAAAATAAAACCCAGTATTTGAGAAAGCCAAATATATTAGTTAGACACAAGGAATGTTTGAAAACAAAAATCAGAGGAAACCCATGAGAACACAATCTCTCAAAATGTGAGTTGTTTTCTTCTAGCACTTTCTTCTAACACTAAAAATCTATCAAAATGGAGGCAAAGGGTAAAAGGCAAACCAATGCAACAGCAGTACTTACAAAACTATATGCTATAATCAAACTGTACAACTCATAAGGGTGGGGGGAGGGAATTGGAGAGGAGGAAAGGAAGGAGGAAAATGAGGGAGGAGGTAACAAGTTTGATAAGAAATGTACCCACTGCCTTACGTATGAAGCTGTAACCCCTCTGTACATCACTTGGACAATAAGTAAATCAATTTTTTATAAAAGAATCTATCAGTTTTCCTAGAAATGCTGCAGACATGTCTGCTCTGCTTTAAGGGGTAGCATGTTCAATTAAGGAAGCCCAATCAGGTTCTTAGAGAAACTTCCTAAGTATCTGAAATCCAAACAATATAACAATGAAACCCCACCCCATGTGTATAACTAATATAAGCTAATTTTTTTTATTTTTTTTTCTCAAATTTTTATTATCAAACTGACGTACAGAGAGGTTACAGTATCATACGTTGGGCATTGGATACATTTCTTGTACTGTTTGTTGCCTTGTCCCTCATGCCCCCATCCCTTCCCCCCTTTCCCTCCCCCCCAGGTGTTCAGTTCACTTACACCAAACAGTTTTGCAAGTATTGCTTTTGTAGTTATTTCTCTTTTTTTACCCTGTGTCTCTCGAATTTGGTATTCCCTTTGAATTTCCTACTTCCAATACCAGTAAACACGGTTTCCAATATACTCAGATAAGATTACAGAGATAGTGTAGGTACAAACATAGGAAGGTGATACAAAACATCATCAATAATAAAAACTACACATACACATAGGACGTTTATAAGCTAATTTTTAAGCCCTTTTTATCCTAAAAGTTAATAATCTTCTACTCTAGAAAACAGAGCAAATCTGCCCAGTAAGAGATCTAGAGGGAACAGCTTTAAAAGAATACACAGTCAGGGCTGAGGATATGGCCTAGTGTCAAGAATACACAGTCATATGACTGAATGAGAACCAATGGGTTTATGTAAGTAGAGCTGGTTATTCCAAATAAAGAAAAGGCTCGAATGAATTCATGAGACACTGTGTGTTCTTTACATATATGAGGAAAGGAAAAAAGCAGAAGGCAACTACCAGGAAAATAAACTCTGGAGGTCCTTCCTGAGCACTGAACAAAGCTAGTACAAAGATTTCTACTGTACCTGAACTGAGCTGGGAAATGCAATTTACCTGAGAACTATGATTTAACTGAAGAGCTCACCTGTCCCAAACCAGAAGGACCCATGCCACTTGTGGTCTGTCACCAGGGCAACTCTACAGGAGGGACTTGGCACTACAACCTAGGCAGGAACTCAACAAACAAACAGGAAGTGTCACTCCCCCCAGTCTTGAAGCCTCACCCTATAATCCTCTCACACTCCCACTATGCAAAACTCCTGGAAGTGCAGCAAAACTAGAAAGTTCTCAAAAAATCAGCCTTGCACTGCTCTGTAGTCTGATCACTTCAGGACAAAAGGAAAGAAATGAGTCAGATGGGCAGTGTGTTGAGTGGCACAGATAACCTCCTCACCCATCCAAAACATGAGTGCTCCTCAGAACCTCTACCTCCACATCTAGTCACAGGGTGGAAATGGCCTTTTGCCTTTGCTTGTTTCTGGTGGCAAGTGCAAGACCTATTCACAGAAATGCTCCTCAGACTTGTGAATTTTCCAATTAGTCTTATTCCTAACACTTAGAGCTAAGATCCAAGCAAGAAAAAAGAAAAAGAAAAAGAAAACACTTATGATGACATTTAGTTCCTGGAGGGGAAAAGAAGTCATCTAAACAATACAATTAGTAACCATGTTTTTCCAAACTTAACATTAAAAATTCCAGAAAGGCCGGGTACCAGTATTTCATATCTGTAACTCTAGCTACTGAGAAGACCTAATCTGAAACAGCAATTCTCGGCCAGCCTAGATAAAAAAGAAAAAAGTTCATCAAACTCTCATTTCAAACCATAAAAAACTGGATGAGGTGGTGTGCACCAGCCATTCCAGCTATAACAATAAGTATGAAGAGCAGGATTAAAGTTTAGGCAGGCCAGGCTACTCTATCTCAAAAGTAGCCAAACAAAAAAGTATTCAGATGTATTTGTAATCCTAACTACTCAGGAGGAGATCTGAGATCTGAGGATTGCAGTTCAAAGCCTGCCCAGGCAAGAAAGTTTGTGAGACTCTCATGTCCAATTAACCAGCAAAAAGCCCAAAGTGGAGCTGTGGCTCAAGTGGCAGAGTGCCAGGCTTGAGCAAAAAAGAAACATAACCCTGGCCCTGAGTTCAAGCCCAAGTACTAGCACACATACACAGAAAATGTAACCAGAACAAACTAGTCACTGGTTAGGTCATGCTATAATCCAAACTACTCAGGAGGCTGAGGCCTGCATGATCATGGTTAGAAGTCAGCCTGGATACAAAGATCTGCAAGTCTATGTCCAACTGACCAGCAAAATACCTTACTAGAGGTATGACTCAAGTGGTCAAGTACCAGCAGTGAGCAAGAAAGCAAGGCCAGAGCACAAATCCCTGAGCTCAAGTCCTGTCACCAGTATGAAAAAATTAAAAGGGCTGGAAGCATGGCTCAAGCAGTAGAGCTCCTTACTAGAAAGTACAAAGATCTGAGTTAAAAACCTAAACCACCACCTGGACATTGTTCTGGAAAGCACTGTGCATTTTAAGATGCATATGAAAGGCTTGCCAAGGTTCTTGGAAGTTCAGGTAAGTAGTGTAAAGAAATCTAAGGTGGTTATCTGGGCACTAGTGGCTCATGCCTATAGACCTAACTACTCAGGAAGCTGAGACCTGGGAGATAATTCAAGACAACCTGGGCAGAAAAGTCCTCAAGACTCCATCTCAACAAAAAAAAAAAATGCCAGACTAGAGACATGACTTAAGTGGTAGAGTGCCAACCATGAATGAGCAAGAGAGCTGAGCAAAGAGTCCAAAAGCCTCCATACTAGCAATAAAGAAAAAAAAAATCTCAAGATGTTGTACAGATGTGCTTTAACATGCTACATATGTGTGATTATGGGAAAACGGTCCCACTAACCATAGTGTTCTAATTATATATATATATATACACACACACACATATACACACAAACACACACACGGTATTACAGCTGAAGAAGATGGCAAATGAGTTAAAAGGCCATGTTCATTTGGCTTCACTTCAAGTTTGACAGTAGCTGAACTCTTCTTCATGAATGGGGGTAGGAGGGGAGGTAGGTGAGAGCTTGGGGAATACAGGTTTTTCTTGTAGGGCTGGGTAAGTATTTTGTAATGTGAACGTAAATGCCACTGGGTTGTCCCTTTAACATAATATAAAACTAATCATTTAATCTCAATTAAAATAGAAGTACTTGGGGAAAAAGAATTCCATGAGAGTACATCATTACATACATATAAATCTCATTATTATTGGAGGAAAACTATTAAAGGAAATGAAGAATGAGACAGTCTAGAACCCAAAAGAGCCAAGAATATCTGGTTAGCTGCCAGAAGCACCCTCTGGGTAGAAGCAGCCCGAGCTTCTTACCTACAGACAGGAGGCGCCATGAGACAGCAGGGGTGGCAAAGCACGCAAACACATCATCTGTGCAGGAGAAGTGGGTGAGGTGAGGGAGGATGACCGACTGGCCCCGGCACTGGCCCCACATGTACACGTGTCCACCCTGGGTCTTGGCCGCAGACGTGTGGGTGGAGTGACAGGCTGCAATCTCTACTACCCTGAAAAATTTTGGGGGAAAACACTTTTATAAGAGAAGCCCCTCAATATATACCCCTTGCCAACTGAAATTTAAAAGTTTATGCTTAGAATATCTCAAAGCAGCCCAAGCCCAGAAATATTAGTGACCAAGTCCTAGCTACAAAAGCAAAACAGCAAGGAAACAATGCAGTGTCTTTCTTCCTGACAGCCTCACTTCTCACTTGGGCTCATTCTGAATTAAGAATGATGCATACTGGGCTGGGGATATAGCCTAGTGGCAAGAGTGCCTGCCTCGGATACACGAGGCCCTAGGTTCGATTCCCCAGCACCACATATACAGAAAACGGCCAGAAGCGGCGCTGTGGCTCAAGTGGCAGAGTGCTAGCCTTGAGCGGGAAGAAGCCAGGGACAGTGCTCAGGCCCTGAGTCCAAGGCCCAGGACTGGCCAAAAAAAAAAAAAAAAGAATGATGCATACTGGTAAGGAATACCAAAAGCAGACTGGAAAACAAAATCAATGAGGATAGTGGACACTGACAACATATCCTGACTATTCTGGGGGCTGAAACACTAGTTTAAAAAAGGTTATTCCTGGGCTGGGAATATGGCCTGGTGGTAAAGTGCTCGCCTCGTATACATGAAGCCCTGAGTTCAATTCCTCAGCACCACATATATAGAAAAAAGCCAGAAGTGGCGCTGTGGCTAAAAAGGTAGAGTGCTAGCCTTGAGCAAAAAAGAAGCCAGGGACAGTGCTCAGGCCCTGAGTCCATGCCCCAGGACTGGCAACAAAAACAAAACAAATAAACAAATAAAAAACGTTATTCCTACCTTTAATAAAGCATTTCCTAGTTAAAGAAACAAAACCAAAAACAAAGATTTTTCTCTTCCCCACACAATGCTCATAAGCACTTGGATAAGAGTAATGGACTGTAATAATGCTGGCGGCCCATTTCTGTAATCCTAGATAGGAGGTTGAGATCTGAGAATCAAGATTCCAAGCCAGCCTGGACAGGAATGTCTGTGAGACTCTTATCTCCAATTAACCACAAAAAAGCCAGACATTGAGCTACAACTCAAGAGTACCAGCCTTGAGAGGAAAAGCTAATAGGAGTGCCCTAGCTCTGAACTCAAGTCTCAGTACTGGCACACACACACACACACACACACAAATAAACGGACTCTGATGTCCAAAAGTACATTAGGCCAAACCACTTTATCAGTAGGTTCTTAGAAGAATCCAATAAACAGCACTCAGTGGACAGGGCTAAGGGCATGTAGCTCAAGAAGTTGGGCCCATGCCTAGCAAGCTCAAAGCCTAGAGTTAAAATTCCAGTACTACCAAAAGGAAAAAAGAAAGACTCAAGTGGACAAAACCTCACAATGTGGTGGCTGGGAATATAGCCTAGTGGCAGAGCACTCGCCTTGTATACATGATTCCTCAGCACCATACACATAGAAAAGGCCAGAAAAGGCGCTGTGGGTCAAGTGGCAGAGTGATAGCCTTGAGCCAAAAGAAGCCAGGGACAGTGCTCAGGCCCTGAGTCCAAGTGCAACAACTAGCAAAAAGAAACAAAAAAACCACCACCAACTACTCAGAATGTGGTTCAATAAACATTAAGCATCTATTCCAGTAGTACACATTAAATCAAATCAATATTTAAACAGATGGTGTCCTTTAACAGATTTTAATTATTCAAAAGTTGGCTAAAATGAAGTACTGCTACACTTTTTTTAGCAATGCAATTCTTTATTAATTTTTCTTTTTAAAAGAGAAGCATGTTTTGTAAAGCAGCACGTATAAAATGAGTATATATTTTGAGATTCCTCAATTATGTTTTGATTTCTTTGACATGTTAGATTATCAAAATATCAACTACACTGCATACTAGTTACTGAAGACAAGCCAGGTTATAATATTTTATCATACCATACTCTGAGTCTCAGAAGAGCCACAGACTTGACTTCCCTATTCAGTGGTCAACACCAAGTCTGACAGAATTACATTAAGATGCAGGCATTTATCAATACCAATGGCTACTTCAGAAAGCTGCATGAGAACCTTATCTTCATGTTGGTTCTGGCTGGTATTCAAAACTATCTTGTTCTAAATGAGAATATTAATAAACAGAAAAGTCACAAGGCCAACCACCACAGCTCTGCCACATACAGTTCCAAGGCTACATCGCATACACGGTTCTGAGACAGGACATAGCCAAGTTACCTTTCTTTCTCCACCATGATGTGTACTGGGCTTAGCAGATTATTTTTATTGCCAGTTCCCAGCTGCCCGTACGTGTTAGCTCCCCAGGCATAGAGCAAGCCCTCATCTGTTAGTGCTAGTGTATGTGCATAGCCACAGACGATCTGCAAGTAAAGGGAAATTGTTACCATACTAAGAAACAGGAAGGACAGAAACAACACCTGCTTAAAGATCATAGCCAGCCTCTGAGAATGCCAGGCCACAGCAGCAGTTTGGGCCTGGCATTTGTTGGCAATTGAGAAGCACTAGGGAAGCCCAACACTTACGCTGCTGGATTTCTCCATCAGTTGCTTTACCCTGTCAAGACTGATGTACAACATCATAAGCTTCCTTCTTGTGGGAATTTAAGGAATAACAAACTACTCAATATGGATGAGGAAGAACTAGGAATTGCCAGAAAGAATGATAAAAGAGTAACCTCCAAAATGTCTCCATGTCAAAGCAGGGAAGAGTGACAGGGTACAGCCAGTAAGACCATCACAATGTACCTGGTTCACACACACGCTGTGGAGAGCTGCCACCCTCACAGGAGTCAGCTGGTTGCCATTGTTTCCCAAGCCTAGCTGACCATTGCCATTGTAGCCCCAGCCATACACCTGAGAGGGAGAGAAGGGAGAGACAGGCTATGAGATCTGCTAATGAAGAGAAAATCCAGTCCTTCTAAACAAGTTACATGCTCCAACATCTGCATTTCACTCAATGTGGTCCTACAGTTTATCTCCAAAGAGATGTTCTAGAGTGGGGGTTGACAAGATTTGGCATCAATTCCTACTCCATGACTTACTAGCCTTGGGAAGTTTCTCATGTATGCATTATACATGAAAAAGTTATTGACAGCTATTAAGTAGCTACTGAACATTCAGACACAGAAAAGGACTATGTATTTAGTCAAAGTTTAGCAGGCGGATGCATGCACATTTTTTGCAGACTAAGAGGTACTAACAGAAAAATAATCAAGACACTACAGGAGCAATGAGGAGGAAGGAATTAGCTTATAGGAAGAAAGTTTAGGGAAGATTAAAGATCTGAACAGGGCTGAAGACTGACAGTGAAGGCACTTCAGGAAGAATTTGTCAAAGGGAGAGACAAGAGAGGGGCTGGCTGAACACATGGGCAAAGAATAGGGAGAAAAAAAAACTAGAAGGAAAGAGCTAGATGATAAAGTCATGAGGAAAAGTAGAATAATGCATCTGAGAATTTCCACTGAAATATTTCAAAATAAGAATAAATTTGCATTTTTAAAGATCACACTGGCTACCATAAGAAGGGTAGCAGGGACACAAAACACTGGAAGCAGAAAGATCATTTAGTATATGTTTCCCATCAGCACACAGTGAGCTCTAATGAGGCCCTGAGCCAGGAAGTAAAGGAACCAAAAGAGGGGGATAGATACAAAAAAGGTTTTCACAGAACTAAATGGTTCCCTCAGAGGCTGGAGTGAGGGGGGATCATATGCTGACAAACAGCAGTAGAGCTGGGAATGGGGCTTAGTGGTAGAGTGTTTGCCTAGCATGCATGAAGCCCTGGGTTCGATTCCTCAATACCACATAAATAGAAAAGGCCAGAAGTGGTGCTCTGCCTCAGGTGGTAGAGTGCTAGCCTTGAGCAAAAAAAAGCCAGGGACAGTGCTCAGGCCCTAAGTTTAAGCCCCAGGACTGGCCGAAAAACAAAGAAAAGAAAAGAAACAGCTAAAGAGCTGAAGTTTTGGAACAAATAGTGACTAAAGTTTTGGAACAAACTAGGAACAGACACACACACAAAAAGTCTAGCTCCCATCAGAAACCTAAGACTTGTAATGGCATTACACTCTTCCACAGAGAGATGTGCCCTGGGGCTTCTTAGGATAATGTGATGGGAACGGGGCATGGGCTTTAGGTCCTGGTGAGAGATAGTTAAAGGGACCTGTAGCCAAACTCTGAAGTATATGATAGGTATCAGCTTTTCTAGATGAAGCCACCAACATTTTTTTTCCACTAGTCTTGGGGCTAGAACTCAGGGTCTGGGTGCTGAGTTTTTTGCTCAAGGCTAGGCACTCTACCACGTAAGCCACAGCTCTACTTCCAGCTTGGGTAGTCTCACAGACTTTCCTGCCTATCTGGCTTCATATTGCAATTTTCAGATCTCAGTCTCCTGAGGAGCTAGGCTTATAGTATAAGCCACCAGTCCCTGGAAGACTACCAACATTTTTAATGGTACTCTCTTGACACCGAAATTCTAACCTGATAATTGATCCTACAGAAATACAGCAAGCAAACCAAGCAACAGTGGTTCATGCCTGTAATCCTAGCTACTCAGTAGGCTGAGATCTAAGGATTACGGTTAAAGACAACCTGGGCAGGAAAAGTTCATGAGACTTTTATCTCAAACTAACCACGAGAAAGTCAGAAGTGGTGCTGTGGCTCAAAGTAGTGACGAGCACTAGTTTTGAGCAAAAAGGAGCTCAGAGATGGCACCCAGTCCCTGAATTCAAGCCCCATGACCACCAACAAAAAAAGAAATACAGGCATAGATACACACAAAGTAATGGAAAATCAATGCAGTACTTCTTATGATAAAAATTATTAGTGATTGAAATGCCTGTTAGTGAAGCTCCAGATATGGGTGATGCACAGAAGCAGGCAGCATTCAGACCAGATACCACATGGGTAGTTGGTCTACTACTGCAGCACATGAAGACTAAGCACATACTGTACAAATTGAGCAGGGAGACAGATGGGTACACAATAGCAGAGAAAAACAGTAGTAATGTATTACTGCCCCTCTTCTGTTAATGTTTATAAAGAGGAGTTCAGAACTGACAACAATGGAGTAAAGATTCAATTTTTATGTTTCATTTGCCTTCCTTTGTTAAACTAACTTAAAATTATATGATTTTTTTAAATAAAGGAGTAAGAACACTGGAATAGAGGCTCTTAGGGGCGGGCAATCCCAAGGAATTCTGATCATCCAGAATGATAGCAGAATGGGTATTAAAAACTAAGTCCACATAGGTGGGCACAACACAGCATCCACAGAAATCTATGTGTATGTACTAAGAGATTAATAGATGGTAATGCATAGGTGGTGAGTGACCCATTTAAGTACTAGTTTCAACTAGAAATCATTTAATAGAAATAACCTTTAGCTCAAAGGTGGCTGATGGGGGTGGTTTTTAAAAGTTGCTAACAATCAGGACAACAAACTCTGCTCTAACAAGGTGCTTCCTCCTAGGAGCAAACATTTGAGATGTGGTAGCTAAATCCCACCAAGACTTTATGTCAGTTGACTTGAAAATGTGCAGTTGACCTTTCTATTGTTACAGAAAGGTGATACAGGATTCCTCAACCTATTAAATAACAAATCACCATAATCATTAGGTTATATGGGTCTTGAAAAACATCAAATTTAAACATAACAGAATCTTTCTTTGCAGATAAAGCTTGGAATTTCAAGGAGTCATTCTAAAGGAGAAATCTAAAGTCTAGATTTCATTTTACTCTAACCCTCAATCAAAAATCAGTTAGTTGGGCTGGGGATATAGCCTAGTGGCAAGAGTGCCTGCCTCGGATACACGAGGCCCTAGGTTCGATTCCCCAGCACCACATATACGGAAAACGGCCAGAAGCGGCGCTGTGGCTCAAGTGGCGGAGTGCTAGCCTTGAGCGGGAAGAAGCCAGGGACGGTGCTCAGGCCCTGCGTCCAAGGCCCAGGACTGGCCAAAAAAAAAAAAATCAGTTAGTTGTCAATAAAGCAGCCAAGAAAAAGGGGAGTAGAAGAGTGACAGGAATGGAGAGAACTCACCTCACCATTATCCAAAACAGCCATGGAGGAAGTCTGACCACAGGCAATGCCAACCACCCTCTTAATATGTAAACAATTTGTAACTTTTCTAGGAGTTGGTTGATTTGCTGTAGATCCTGATCCCACCTGGCCACAGTTGTTATAGCCCCAAGCAAATACCTACAAGAAAAAGGAAAGAGAAATTGAGTGCTTCTGATGTGCTAGTGCTGAATGATTTATACTATTCAATCTTTGTTATATTCTATAAAATGACACTGGGATAGGTCAAAGTGGCATCCTCTCTATAGATGGATAGATGAAACCAAAACAGTTCTAGGAACTGAAACAGTTTAGAATCTTACTTGTGGTTTCAGAGCTAATTAGTAGGACAAGTGAAACTGGAGTCCAGACATCTCACTATATACTTAACTCATACTTACCTGACCACATGGTACCTTGATAATTAGGGCAACTATATAGACACTTTCTTCAAGCATTAATAGCACAGAAGTATATGCCACACAGGTATAGATGCAAAATAATCTGCTCAATTCTTTGAGCACAAATACATTTTTCATGAAAATCTTTGTATACCAAACTGCATTTTCTTGCCTTAGCAATCAACAATACTGGGTATGACAGAGCTTTCCCTGAAGTAGTTCCTCATCATAATGTAGTAAGGCTTGCAAGTGTTAAGGAGACATCTGTCCCTACAGAAAAGACCCTAATTATTGGACTTTTCCTGGTGATACTTGTTCTGAGTTCTCATTTACTCTCTGTCAGCTTCAGACAGCAATCTTTCTCCAGTGCATCCCAAGCCTACTTTTCTCCCCTTATGTGCCACATTCTGGAAACCAGATTTTTAATACAGAGAGACAAAAAAAAAAACAAAACTCCAAGTTCTATTAAACTAGTATGGCCAAAGAAAAGAACTAAGAAGGGAGTATTGGAAGAAAATAAAATTTCCTCCAACACTAAGAGAACTTCTAACACCCCATTTCCCTCTACATGCCTGCAACAAGCACTCCTCATGTGTGTGTCTGGGTGTGTTGTGTGTGTTACACATATGCCAGTGTTAGCTAAAGAGTAGCCTTTTTTTTTGGGGGGGGAAGGGGGCACGCACTGTACATGTGCTGGTCCTGAACTCAGGGGCTAGGCACTATCTGTAAGCTTTTTCACAAAAGGATGGGCTCTACCACTTGAACCAAAACTCCACTTCCAGCTTTTACTGGTTTTACTGGAGATAAGAATCTCAAGGACTATGGTCTCCCTTATAGATAATAATTAGCACAGGTTTAGGCAAGTCACAGCAGAGGATCACGGGAGCCCAATAGCTATACCCTTATGAACACATAAGATAATGCTAAGTCAAATGAACTCCATGTTATGGAAACGAGTGTTATACCACAGTTGTAATTACTTTCAACGTACCATATGTAACTGTAACCTCTATTATTGATGATCTTCTTGTATCACTTTCCTGTGGTTGTACCTATACTATCTCTGTATCTTATCTGAGTATATTGGAAACCGAGTATACTGGTATTAGAACTAGGAACTTGGAAGGGAATACCAAAATTGAGAGACACAGGGTAAAAAAAGACAAACAACTACAAAAGCAATACTTGCAAAACTGTTTGGTGTAAATGAACTGAACAACTCATGGGGGAGGGGGGAAAGGGAAAGGGAAAGGGGGAGGGGGAAGGGGAATGAGGGACGAGGTAACAAACAGTACAAGAAATGTATCCAATGCCTAATGTATGAAACTGTAACCTCTCTGTAATTCAGTTTGATAATAAAAAATATATATATATTAAAAAAAAAGAATCTCAAGGACTTTCCTGGCTTTGAACTGCAATCCTCAGATTTCAGTCTCCTAAGGAGATAGGAGTGCAGGTGTGAGCCACTAACACACTATGGTTTTAGTTTTTTCAGACAGGACCTCACTCTGTAGCCAAACTTGCTTGGAACTCACTATATAGCTCACTGTCTCCTGTCTCCACCACCTGGGGACTGATATTATAGGAATGTGTGCCAAGGGTATACACTGGCTATGGTTAATTTTGACTACATAACACATGTAATGCTTGAGAAACTCATTGCATGTTCCCACAATGCTTTCAGTTACAAATGATGCCAAATACAAATATGATCACTGTTTTTCTTATTTTCAATCTTTTTTTTTGTGGTACTAGAGTTTGAACTTAGGGCTTCATGCTTTCTAGACAATTTCTCTTCCATTTGAGCCATACTCTCAGCCCAATTTCTTATTTGAAAGCAGTGGACTTCACAACAGCTGAAAAACAGGAGCAACTATGGGTTCATCTGAAGATGAGTGCATAAAAAAATGTGGCATTATATATACATACACATACAGTGGACTATTCAGCCTGAAGACACTAGCTAAGAGAAATAAACAGAAGGTAGAACGTGGTTACCAGGAGCTGTTTGACAGTCAACTTTACAAGATGAAATGAGTTTTCTCAGTAGATGGTGGTAAAAGTTGGGTATAACCTAAATGTATAACCTAGTTGTGTACAACCTAAATGAACTAAAATTTTACTTAATAAGAGTAAGATGGTATTTTTTTACAATTAAAAATAAAAGCAGTGTACTTACCTCTCCATCAGCTGCCAAAGCCATTGAATGATGTGAGCCACAAGCTACTTCAATCACCTGCTTGATCAAGAGATTGGTACAAACTTGTATGGGAGCAATGCCTTGATTGGTGGTCCCATTCCCCAGCTGGCTGTATCCATTGTGGCCCCAGGCGTAGACCACTCCCTCTATAGACATGAGCACACAGAGAAATCAGCTCCAAGAGAAAATTGTCTTCTGCAGACTTAGTGCAACTCATTCCACAACTTTCTCTCACAATGACCTCTCTTCTCTATAAAATAACTACTAATAGGATTCCAGGGACAGAAGGAAATATGAGAGAGAACAAATAGGAATGAAATCTTTAATCAAAGAACTTGGAACTCATACAGAATCAGTTTTGCAGTCAGAAGTCAAAGTATACATGTATCAACATTTTACTTTCTACACTGAAATTTTTTTCAAGAAGGCAAAAGCAACTATTTTTAATGCCTATTAAAAGAGACTGTTAGAGAGTGCCTACAATTCAATGAAAATGAAAATACATCACAAAGGAACCTCTGTGACACAGCAAAAGCAGTGCTGAGGGGCAAGTTCATTGCCCTTAGCTCACACATCAAGAAAACAGAAGCAGCTCAAGTAAACAACCTCATGATGCAATTAAAATTTCTAGAACACCAAGAAAAATTTAAATCCAAAGCTACTAGAAGAGAGGTGACAAAGATTAAGGTAGAAATGAAATAGAAACTAAAAACAACTATACAACAAATAAAACAAAAAGTTGGTTTTTGGGCTAGGAATATGGCCTAGTGGCAAGAGTGCTTGCCTCGTATACATGAAGCCCTGGGTTCAATTCCCAAGCACCACATATATAGAAAATAGCCAGAAGTGGCGCTATGGCTCAAGTGGCAGAGTGCTAGTCTTGAGCAAAAAGAAGCCAGGGACAGTGCTCAGGCCCTGAGTCCAAGCTCTAGGACTGGCAAAAAAAAAAAAAAAAAAAAAAGTTTCTGAGAAAATTAATAAAATTGACAGACCTCTTGCAAGACTAACAAAAAGAGAAAAGAGGGCTGGGAATCTGGCCTAGTGGTGTGGCCTAGCATACATGAAGCCCTGGGTTCAACTCCATATCACCACATATACAGAAAAAGCTGGAAGTGTTGCTGTGGCTCAGGAGGTAGAGTGCTAGCCTTGAGCAAAAAGAAGCCAAGGAACACGAACACGAACACAAACACACACACACACACACACCCCACCCCACCCCACCCCACCCCCCACTTTCTCCACTCCTATTCAGTTTAGTTTTGGAATCCCTCGCCAGAGCAATAAGACAAGAAAATGACATTAAAGGGATCCACATAGGGAAAGAAGAATTCAAACTATCCCTATTTGCAGATGACATGATCTTATACCTGAAGGACCCAAAAAAACTCCACTCCAAAACTCCTAGAACTAATAAACCATTTTGGCAAAGTAACAGAATACAAAATTAATCCACAAACATCAGTAGTCTTCCTGTACACCAATAATATACAAGCAGAAAAGGAAATCATGGAAACAACACCATTTGCAATAGCTTAAAAAAGAATAAAATATGTAGGAATTAACCTAACCAAAGATGTAAAAGATCTATTTAGTGAAAACTATAAAAATCTAAAGAGAGAAATCAAAGAGGACACCAGGAAATGGAAAGACCTTCCATGCTGGTGGATAGGGAGAATCAATATTGTGAAAATGGTCATTTTACCAAAGATAATATACAATTTCAACGCAATCCCCATCAAAATCCCAACAACATTGATTGCTGAGATAGAGAAAACAATCCAAAAATTCATATGAACAACAAAAGACCTGGAATACCCAAAGCAATTATAGACAAAAGAAGCAGCCCAGGAGGTATCACAATGTCAGATTTCAAGCTTTATTACAGAGCCATAGTAACAAAAACAGCCTGATACTGGCACAAAAAACAGACCCACAGGCAAACGGAATAGGATAGAAGACCCAGAAATAAAACCACATACTTACAGTCAGCTGATATTTGACAAAGGAGCCAAAAACATACAATGGAAAAAAAACATAGCCTTGTTTCAAATCCTGTGCTGGGAAAACAGGGCAGCCACATACAGAAAACTCAAAGTGGGCCCTAGCCTGTCACCATGCACTAATATCAACTCAAAATGGATTGAAGACCTCAGCATCAGACCTGAAACTCAAACTACTGCAGGACACAGTAGGAGGAGACACTAGAACTTATAGGCATCTGCAGGAACTTTCTGAACAAAGTTCCAGGGACACAACAGATTGGAAACTAGACAAATGGGATTACATCAAAATAAAAAGTTTCTGCACAGTTAAAGACATAGCTACTAAACTAGAAAGACAGCCAACCAATTAGGAAAAGACCTTCACCAGCAATGGAACAGACAAAGGCCTAATATCCATCATCTACAGAGAGCTCAAGAAACTAATCCCTTCCAAATCTAATAAGCCAATCACTAAATGGGCAACGGAGCTAAAGAGACACTTCACAGAAGAAATAAAAATGGCAAGGAAACACATGAGGAAATCTTCAGTATCCCTGGCAGTACAGGAAATGCAAATAAAAACAATCCTGAGATACTACCTTACCCCAGTCAGAACGTCCTACGCTCTGAATTCAGGCAACAACAAATGCTGGAGGGGATGTGGAGAAAGAGAAACCCTACTGCAATGCTGGTGGGATTGTAAACTAGTACAACCACTCTGGAAAGCAGTCTGGAGGTTCCTCAAAAAACTCAGTATAGACATACCCTATGATCCAGCCATACCGCTCCTAGGCATACCTAGCAACAGGATCCAGGATATGACAAGGACACCTGCACCTCCATGTTCATGGCTGCACTGTTCACAATAACCAAGATATGGAAACAACCCAGATGCCCCACTACAGATGAATGGATTAAAAAACTGTGGTGTCTGGACACAATGGAATTCTACACAGCTATTAGAAATGATAAGGGCTGGGAATATGGCCTAGTGGCAAGAGTGCTTGCCTCCTACTCATGAAGCTCTCGGTTCGATTCCCCAGTGCCACATATATGGAAAACGGCCAGAAGGGGCACTGTGGCTCAGGTGGCAGAGTGCTAGCCTTGAGCATGAAGAAGCCAGGGACGGTGCTCAGGCCCTGAGTCCAAGGCCCAGGACTGGCCAAAAAAAAAAAAAAGAAAGAACTGATAATGGCATTCGCAGGGAAATGGAAAGGTCCAGAACAAATCTTGTTGAGCGAAACAAGCCTAGAACATAGAAAAAAACAGTGCATAGTCTCCCTAATACATGAATGTTAGAAATAAATGACAAAGAAAACAGGACCCAAGATACCAATTCACAGTGAGATCAAAAAAGGTCAGTCTTGGGAGAAAGGCACCAAAAAGTAAAACCCAAACACTAATTCATATGTATATAAATTAATATCCAGACTGAAAAGAACTCCAAAGATAAGGAAGCAAAGTCTTACAGAATTTAGAGGACCTATACTCTTTACCTCACATATGGTATAGTATACATGTGCACATCTGAGGGAAGCTGGGAGGAGGGCACAGAATGAATGGAAAATGGGGAAAAAATAGAGTAGAGGGGGCCCAACAGCTGCAATGGGCACTGATGAGAGCAAACTAAGCAACTCAAAGGCAGCGGGGAGGAGGGAAGAAATGAGAGAAAAAGAAGGAACAGATTACACTAAGCAAAAGGAAAGAAATGTACATATCACCAGACCTGGAAGGAATTGTTTTATTGTTAATAATCATAAGAGTTCATAAGCATTGTAGACTAGAATGACAATGTCCATCAAGGGGAAATTTTTTTTTTTTTTTTTTTTTTTTTTTTGGCTAGTCCTGGGGCTTGGACTCAGGGCCTGAGCACTCTCCCTGGCTTCTTTTGGCTCAAGGCTAGTACTCTGCCACTTGAGCCACAGCGCCACTTCTAGCCATTTTCTATATTTGTGGTGCTAGGGAATCAAACCCAAGGCTGCCCAGCCCTGGGAAGATTTTTTTTTTTAATGATGAAAGCAAGGGGGGAGGGTTGGGGGAGGGAAGGTAGGAGAAAAACCAGGAAGGGGCTAACAAGTATGACAAGAAATATATATGTATTCACTACCTTAAGTATGTAACTGTAACCCTTCTGTACACCATCTTGACAATAGAAAAAAAAAGAGAGAGACTGGCTTTTTAATGTGTGTAAAAGAATCTGGACAAAGCCAAGCACCGGTGGCTCATACCTATAATCTTAGCTACTCAGGAGGCTGAGATCTGAAAATGGAGGTTTGAAGCTAGCCTAGGAAGAAAAGTCTGTGAGATTCTGGTCTCCAATTACCCACCAAGAGGCTAGAAGTAGAGTTTGTGGCCCAAGTGGTAGAGCACTAGCCTTGAGGGGAAAAAAAAAAAGGAGCTCAGAGACAGTGCCCAGGCCTGAGTTCAAGCCCCAGGACTGGCTGGCATGCACACAAGCACATGTACACACATGAAATAAAATCTGGATGGGAGGCAATAATAATGATTTATAGTACTGTGATATCAGGAGGACTCTAAGACTGGGAATATTTCGATGGCTGGGGACTGGCATAATCAGGAAGCATCATCACTAACACTGAAAAGCATCATTAGTTCTTATAAGAGATGAACTTGGGAACAGCTAAATGGAAAAGTCAGAAGGTAGGGAGCACATAGAGCTTTCATGCCAACCCCCACTGTGTGTTTGCCAACCCCCACTGTGTGTTCACCAACCTCTGAAGTTCTTCTGCCTGGATCTTTCTTTTTAATGGACCTTGTCTTTGGGGACTCTTATGGACATTTTTTTTTTTTTTTTTTTTTGCCAGTCCTGGGGCTTAGACTCAGGGCCTGAGCACTGTCCCTGGCTTCTTTTTGCTCAAGGCTAGCACTCTGCCACTTGAGTCACAGCGCCACTTCTGGCCATTTTCTGTATATGTGGTGCTGGGGAATCGAACCCAGGGCTTCAAGTATACGAGGCAAGCGCTCTTGCCACTAGGCCATATCCCCAGCCCCTTTTGGGGACTCTTATAAGCAGTATCTTTTATTTCATGTCCTTTTGTTTTGTTTTGCCAGTCTTGGGGCTTGGACTCAGGGCCTGAGCACTGTCCCTGGCTTCTTTTTGCTCAAGGCTAAGCACTCTACCACTTGAGCCACAGCGCTACTTCTGGCTTTTTCTATATACATGGTGCTGAGGAATCGAAACCAGAGCTTCATGTATATGAGACAAGCATTCTACCACATCATATTCCCAGCCCTTGTTTCATGTCCTTTTTGAAGTATTGTCATTTCATGTATTTTGCCTGACTGCATATCAAGTAGGCTCCCCCAAATATATGATCTCTCTTTTCTACAGTTAAAATAAAAAGCATTCTGATCACAAAAGACCAGGTGACAAGATCCATCCAAAGAACCTGAACTGTGGCTGCCATGAATACTGTGTGACTCTAGCCTAGAAGAAAAAAGGGAGTTCCAATCCTGGCAGGAAGAGGCAAGACTGTGGTCATAAAACAAAGGCAGAGGTGACAACTGGCTGGGAAGTCTTTTCAAGCATTCCTGCTCAGTAATGATGGTGACTAAAACTGAGCAATACCATGGCCAGAGTGTAGCCTGGGCAAAGGCTCAGAGCCCTCAGGGATGACATTCTGGATCACCTAATTACAAAAGCCACTCTTGAAAAGTAATCTATTCACCCTCTCCTTTTTCTTGATGAAGCATCAGAAAGGTAACCCCATCACAAGATGGCTTTCAGGCACAAAATCCTGCAGAAGCCCTCATATTCAATACATCCCAGCTAGATACAGCATTCACTTCCCCAGCCCTTTTCTGTCTGTACTATTCACAGCAGATCAGGAACTATATCTCAGGATTATTTGAGGCTTAAGAGATGTGCAAAATTACCCAAAGATGTGACAACAAACTAAGGAAGTGTGGAGGGATTTTTTTTAATCCATCAGCTTCTGACCTTTAAGTATATCCAGGGTCTATTCTTTTCGTCTAGTCTTCATGGACTGGATACTACGTAGGAAAGGTGGCCAAACTGTTAATTTTATAAGTAATCTAATATTGCTTCAAAAGACAAGAATCTAGAAGCAGAAGATATGTATATAAAACATAGTATCATACCGACATTGAACTTCAAGGTAGAACTAGATGTTCAATTTGATCAAAATATTCCCCAAACAGCCTTTAGAAATGCTATATAACAAGCAACCCAGAAGACAGAGATTATTATAATTGTAGTTTGAGGGAAAAAGTTGAGACTCTATGCCAGTCAATAAGCTGGATATGATGGTACACATTTATACCCACTTTTTCACCTACTTTGCAAGAGTAGTTTTGTTACCATCTCAGCCTTCCATAAAAATGTGAGCCCTATCTGAACAATAAAGCAACAAGGACTTAGGCTATGGCTCCAGAACACCTGCCTACTAATCACAAGGCCCAGAGTTAAACCGGGTACGGCCGGGTACAGATGGTTCAAGCCTGCAATCCTAGCTACTCAGGAGGCTAAGATGTGAGGATCACATCTTAGTTTGAAGACAGCCTGGACAATAAAGTCCATGAGACACTTATCTCCAATTAATCACAGAAAAAAACTAAAAGCAGCCTTGAGCAAAAGAAGCCCAGGGACAGCACCTAGGCCCAGAGTTCTAGCCCACAACCAGCAAATAAAAAATCTTAGTACCTCAAAAAATAACGTGTGTGCACGCACGCGCGCGCGCGTGTGTGTGTGTAAAAATCTAAAATCCAACAGAAATGACAGTAAAAGGGGGGAAAAAAAGACATGAATACTCAGGACAACGAACAGAGGAGAAAACAGAACATGAGTGAAATCAACAAAACTTTGGAGGATGAAAAAGATAGATGTGATAATTTAATACTTTAATAAGCACCATTACATCTGCAAAGGGAGAAGCTTCCAGGAAGCCAATTCCAACCCCAGGATCCCAAGAAAACCCAGAGACTACAGGAGACCCAAATGCAGGCTGCAAATAAAAACAGAAGCAAGTCCTAATCATTTCCTTATGGAGCTAGACAATCCCTCCCAACACTGGCTGATCAAAGACCTATAGTACTTCCTGTAACTGTACTATATTCCTAAATTTCCCTTTGTTCAAACTCCCCTCTCTCTTCCTCATTTCAAACTACACTACAAAAAAAGCATGTCTTCTGGGCCAATTGGGAGAGACCCTGAGGCAGTAATGAAGTAGTGTTGTTCCAAGAGGAGAATTTAAAGTATCCTGCCTTGCCCTTGTTTAGCATCTAGGAGACAGATAGATCCTTCCATCCCCAGGCTGGGGAAACTGGAAAAGTCTATACAGAAGACCACATAATGACAGTGGGAGTGTCCCTCACAAAATCAGTACTGTCTCCCTACAAAGAAACTCAGAACTTGTGAGCCTCCTCCACAAACACAACTCCCAATATTCAGATCAGTGCATCTTGATTTTTTACCTGTGAACTGAGAGCCAAGGATAATCAGACTTTGAAGAAAGTAGTAACTGTTCAGGAAATCAGTGGGAAGGGAAAGGGCAAATGGAGAGAGTGAAGTGGGTAAATATATCAAAATAAACAAGTAGAGAGGGGAGATTTTAAAGAGAGTAATAGAGGGGGTGAATTTGGTCAAAGAATATTACATAAATATATGGGACCATCATAATGAAACCTCTTTGTATAATATATAACACAAAATTGAAAAAAAATTACCGAAAAAGAAAGAAGTCCAAAATTTGAAGAATTAATTCAAGCAGAAGTGAGGTAACCACTACATTATAATTAATACCAGTTAAGACTCCTGCTCAAGGACCAGCTCAGACCTGCTTTTTACAATTGAAGAAAGGTAACCTAGAGTGGATCTATACATCAGTTACCAGTACTCTGAATATTAATTAGCAAAGCATCACCCAATGAAGCTTGATCCCTAGTCCAGGCAGAGCTAGGGTGCAGTCAGTCTCCAAAAGGCTGATCTCCTAGATCATCAAACAAAATCCCTAGAACCTTGCAAAAGAGAACAAAAGCTAATGGGCTGAAAACTCAAAAGAAGTTAACACCTAAGGAACTTTCGGAATGCCAGTGGTTCATAGTGCAGAAACATTACCAAAGAAAACAAGTTTATTCTCCCTCAAAGACCTTAAGGAGATGGAGAAAAAGGACAAGAATCTATCCACCTGTATCTCCTGTAGCACATGAATGCCCAAGAATAAACTAAGATTTCTTGACTCAAGATTCAGAAACTACACAGAGGAAAGAAAACCAGTATTACTTCTTTATAAGAATATACCAAAGTTGCCTTGTGATCACAAATCCACTGAAACAACAGACTGGAAAAGATCACTTCCTTTGCTGTAAGCCAATCTTTTGCAAGTTTGCACATGTAGTCTAAAAACCTCCAAAAGTTTTATCTAATGTGCACAACATCCTGTGGCTATTCCACAGTTGCCTATGTGGTTAGCTTCTGGCTGCTTTGTGTACTTCGCTCAGAAATTAAGAAACCAGTAATCAGAAATTATTTACTTGAAAAAGCCTTGGGTTTTTTTCTCCCTTAGCTTGGAATTGCTCCATTTCCCACAAACGGAAAGATAGATAGATTGTTCCTTTTACCTTCAGTGCTAAGGAGAACATGGGGGCCACTCCCGTAACTAAGGCTTTTAATTTTCTTGCCACATAAGGCTTCCAGCTTCTTGGGTACAAGTGTGCTCTGGTTATCTCCAGTTCCTAGACAGTTACTATAGTTGAGTCCAAACACGAACACCTAGAAAACAAATCATTCTGGTACATCCTGACTCGAATTACATTAAAAGCTCCAATGAGTTGTCCACTCTGAAAATAACACACTCAAGTTCAATTTGATAGCATAGTAGGGTAACTGCTGATATTACTTAGCTTTCATAATACCAATCTATACTATGAAAAAATAGTATCAAATCAAGATGCCAAGAAAAGAAGTGTATCAAAGGCACAATCTTCCCAAATTTCAGCTTCTCTTTATGTGCTACCTTTTCTCTCCTTTGAATGCTATGATATGAAATCCATCTCCAAAATAAGCCACAAAACTTAAGTTCCAATTTCCAGATTCTTACCTCATCATCATCAGTGACATACAGTGCTTCATTGGCTGAAGTGCCAAAGACGCATGCTTTCCGAATAGATGAGATTTCCTGAGGTGAAAGCAGACTGAAGATTGGCCACTTTCCTACATCCACCATGACTCTGGCTTCAGTTTATTCCTTATAAACAAGCCATCTCTGCTATATCAAATAGATGCCAAGAAAAAATTAGTGTCCACAAAGCTAGCTTCTAAATAAATAAGTGCTAACAAAAATTAACTCTAGATTAAATTACCTACCTTTGGTTAAATGAGCCACTCTTTCCCCAGTAATGTGTCTAATACTTTCTATCTTCAGACCCTGGCTTTTCCTGAAACAAAAGCACAATATACTAGAACCAAGTCTTTGACTTGCCCACCTACTAGTTTGCCTTACCTGTTGTACACATATTAGCAGTTCATAAAGAGAAAACAGGTTACCTAGATGGAGCTGGGACCTCCTCAGGGACATTTACCTAGGGTATCCAGATAGTCAAAAAACTATTGCCTAAGATAGTCAGCTCTCATCTAGGAGTATGTATGTGTTAATGTGTGCATAAAAAGCAGAAGCACTATTTGTACCCTCCCACTTGTCTATCCCCATTCCCAAGTCAGTGAAACACTCCATTACTGAAATAACAGAGATATGATATTCCTCAGAAAGCCTAGAGAAGGCAAAGTTCTAAAAAACACTCACCTAAGATTTATAGGCTATTATGAAAGTATTTATTCTGGTTCTAATTTCTCTGACCACATTGTATACTGTATTTCAATTCACATCAAGAAAAGTTTATCATTAGAACAAAGACAATGCAATTTACCCCAATCTTGAGCACATGTTCAAAGAGCCCTGGGGGCTAAGTCATACTGAGCCTACACCTCAGTTCCTATCATCCAGAGACATTCCCCATCAGCACCTACTGGACAAGGAAGTTTGGTGCTCACCAGCCCCACACATCATACCACATATTCAATGTGGACTAAACACCATCAAATAAGGCTCTTTCCTGTCGCTACAGACAGACATTTCAAGCAATATTTGAGTGCTCTGTGCATGCATTGGTATGTCCATGGGTACACACAACCCATATGTCTTGTGTTTGTGTAGCAATGACTGAAAAAGGAAAAGGATTATGAAAGGGGGAACACACACACACACACACACACACACACACACACACACACACACACAGGTTCTGGTAGCTCACGTCTGTAATCCTATCTACTCAGGAGGCCAAGATTTGAGGATTACAGTTCAAAGCCAGCCCAGGCAGGAAAGTCCGTGATATTCTTAGCTCCAATTAAAACACCAGAAAACCAGAAGTGGCACTGTGGCTCAAGTGGAGCGCTAACCTTGAACTGAAGACGCAGCCAGGCCCAGAGTTCAAGCCCCAAGACTAACAAAAATGTGTGTGTTTTAAAAATTGTTTCAAAGCGGGGCTGGGGATATAGCCTAGTGGCAAGAGTGCCTGCCTCAGATGCACGAGGCCCTAGGTTCGATTCCCCAGCACCACATATACAGAAAGCGGCCAGAGGCGGCGCTGTGGCTCAAGTGGCAGAGTGCTAACCTTGAGTGGGAAGAAGCCAGGGACAGTGCTCGGGCCCTGAGTCCAAGGCCCAGGACTGGCCAAAAAAAAAAAAAAAAAAATTGTTTCAAAGGGTATATGAAAGTAATTTCCTCTCTAACTCTGGGAGAGTACTTGCTTAGCCTGTGGGAGGCCGTGAGTTCAATCCCTACTATTGCAAAAACCCTGTTAGTAATTGTGATCAATTGTGTAATTCCTTTCAGAGCTAGTATATACTCACATAACCATTGTATGTGTGCACACATGTGGACACATAAACGCAAGTAGAATTTCTTCCCCTTGCTTAATAGATCATGGAAATCATTCCAGTTTAGCACATGTAAAACTAACTTCCTTTCTTTCCAACAGTACGACAGAATTTCACTTTATCAATTTAACCATTTCCTTGTATGCTATTAAGAGGCATTTTACTTCTGGACTGTTTATGGCTCAAGGCTCAAATATTATATAAATTCCTATTCTATAAATAAATTTATAAATTTATAAAAACATAATTGCTGGATTAAAACCTAATAGCTATTTTAGCATTGGTAGCTATGTCAAACTATTTGCTAATATATATATATACACACACACATACATATCAATGTAGAACAGCACTTGTTTATCCTTGATTTAAAGTATTCTTTATAGCCAGATCCTGGTGGCTCACATTTATAATCACAGCTACTCAGGAGGCTGAGAACTGAAGAATCAAAGCTCAATACCAGCCCAGGCCAGCTTCAAGACTCCATCTCTTGCTGGGTGCTAGTGGCTTACAGCTTATACCTGTAATCCTAACTATGGCTCACTCCTGTAATTCTAACTACTCAAGAGGCAAAGACAGCAGTTCAAAGCCATGTCAGGTAGGAAATTCCATGAGACTAAACTCCAATTAATCACCAGAAAACCAGACGAGGAGCTGTTTATCAAGTAATAGGGCCAGCCATAAGGGAAAAGGCTAAAAGACAGAGCCTAGGCCCTGAGTACAAGATCCAGTACAAGCACCAAAAAAGAAAAAAGTCATACACCTCAATGGAGGACTAGATCAACAAAATGTGGTATACACACAACAAAATTCTACTCATCCATCAAAAAGGCTGGTATTGTACCCTTCACAAGGAAATGGGAAGACTTGGAAAGTGAAGTAAGCCAGACCCAGAGAAACACAGGTCGTATGGTTTTCCTAAAATGTGCCCATAAATTTACAAGTAAACACACTGGATGGTAAGCAAGGGGTTACAAATGAATTAACTGAAGTGTAATAGACTATAGAGGGGCACAAATAGTATAAGTCTTTAAAAAGACTAAATCAAAGCCCAACAGTACAGGAAAAGGATACTTGCAAGAAGGGAAGGTGGGCTAAGGGGAGTGAGGTAGAAGAATGAAAAGGGAAGGGGGAAAATGCAGGCAAGAATTCACTGTAAATACCACAGAATTGAGAAATATAAGGGAAGGAACGGTCAAAGGGGGGTGAAGATATTGAAGTGGTGACACAGATAAAGAAGCATTGTATACCAACTGATTTGTTAAGTGGCAAAAAAATACATAACCTAAAATTAAGATAGGGGAAAAGGATGGGTTGGGAGAGGTGGGTGAAAATGTTGAAAGGGGTGACATTGGGGGCTGGGAATATGGCCTAGTGGCAAGAGTGCTTGCCTCATATCCATGAAGCCCTGGGTTCGATTCCTCAGCACCACATATATAGAAAAGGCCAGAAGTGGCACTGTGGCTCAAGTGGCAGAGTGCTAGCCTTGAGCAAAAAGAGGCCAGGGACAGTGCTCAGGCCCTGAGTTCAAGATCCAGGAGCAGTAAAAAATAAAAAAAAGAAGAGTGACATTGGTCAAAATGTACAGTATTCAAAAACAGCTTCAATGAATGGCAACTCCTTTTTACAAATCAGAAAAACAAAAAGATTCTCTTCAAATGGCTTGTCTTGTGCCTCTCAAGAACAGATAAGGAAAGGAGACACCAACAATAAAATTGCCTATAAGCAGGTAGGTAAGGTTCAAGAAAACCTAGAGGCATATTTTCCTAGAACATAAACATCAAATTAGTCTTTAACATTTAAAACTCTGCATAATTAACCAAATAGAAGAATCACATCACTTTCAAATGTACAACACAAAGGTACATTACCATTCGAAACTATAAATTCCTGACATTACAGTTATTCCAAAACCACTCCTTGGAGCAGGTAAATCTTCCCTAAGGGCTCAGCAATCTACCAAAAGATTGGGGTAATTTTCATAATGGTTTACTACATGAGCTTTGTTTAACCAAGGCTAAATTATTTAAAGCTTCATTTTTACAAGGTGTTTCTCCAAAGACACATATTTTATAGTCAATAAAAAGCCAGCTCATCTATCTTACATGTGTACATCCATCATAAAAGAACAAAGAACTACCAACAGTCTGGTATGGCAGAAGGGACCCAGCATCCTAAGACTTGTATTTTATAGCACATTTACTTTTAGCTTTTAGCTTTACTTTTAACCAGTCAATGTGACTTTTTAAATGGTTATTGGATTTCATTAATTAATTACTATCTTTTCTTTATTGTCAAAGTGAAGTACAGAGGGGTTATAGTTTCATATGGAAGGCAGTGAGTACATTTCTTATCCAACTTGTTACCTCCTCCCTTTCCCCCCTCCTTCTTCCCCTCTCCCCCCTCCCCCCATGAGTTGTACAGTTGATTTACACCAAATGGTTTTATAAGTATTGCTTTTGGAATGGTTTGTCTTTTTATCCTTTGTCTCTTGATTTTGGCATTCCCTTTCCCTTCCCTAGTTCTAATACATGTACTAAGGGTACCAAGATCAAATGCAGTGATAACAGGGGTGAAACCGTGGTAAGGGAATATGAGAGAAAAAAAAGGGGGGTACTGTTTCACATGGCATGCTGAAAATAATTAAAACAATGATATACCACTTGTTTCTGTAACATGAAATTCATTTCACTTAGCATCACCTTATGTTTTCATATGGGCATAACTATTGGGCTATTGTGATCTTCTGCTATGACTAACCTAAACATGTATTAATTATTTCCTATGAGGGAAACCAGAGAGTCCATGTTTTTTTGGTCCTGGCTCACTTTACTTAGTATGAGTTTTTCCAAGTCCTTCTATTTCCTTACAAATGGGGCAGTGTTGTTCTTTCTGATAGAGGCATAGAATTCCATTGTGTATAGTGACATGCCCTTTTTGAAACTGAATTTGTCCAAAATTAGTTCTAGTTCTAAAACTTTATCATCTCATCCTATAGGAAATCATGCCAGTAATGTTCACCAAGTGATTTCTTGCAGCAATGTAATCGGGCAATCTCATAAACAGGAAAGAAGATATTAACAGTGCCAGGGACCTGACTTGTTGCAAGGAATTACGTAGCCTCAGCCTCACTTTGTTTCATTCACTCCTCACAGTAATCTTATAAGGAAACAATATTCCATTCTCAGCAGATGAGGAACATGGCCCAGAGGTGAAATGAATGGCCATGGTCATACTGTAACAAGTGGCATAGTCAGGATTCATATTGCAGCTATGATTCTTGCAGAGAACATAAGTTCTAGCCATCAATGACTACTTTCGTTTGACTATCTTGTCTCATAAAAACACACCAGCAATTTTTTTGAAGTGCTTCAAATATAAAATGTGCTTCCAATGTGCTGGAAGCACAATCCCTAAAATGCTTCTACTTGATGTGCCTGGTTAAACCTCCCAAAATCACTTATTCCTTCACTCTTCTAATCACCAGTGGGAGGCAGGCCCAGGAAACCACGTGACCTCTGTCCTCAGGAAGCCTGTGGACAATATGACATACATCCTCTGGCTACAGATGCTACCTATGGCTTCCACTGTGGTCTGCATTGTGGAAATTGAACGTTTTATGGCTATACATTTTAAAAATATATTCTCAGAATTCTAGAATACTTTGACCAATAAAAATATTGAATTTAGGCCAGGCGCCAGTGGTTCATGCCTGTAATCCAAGCTACACAGGAAGCTGAGATCTAAGATCATAGTTTGAAGCTAGCCTGGGCAGCAAAGTCCATAAGACTCTTATTTAAGCCCTGGGTTCGATTCCTCAGCACCACATATATAGAAAAAAGCCAGAAGTAGCACCGTGGCTCAAGTGGCAGAGTGCAAGCCTTGAGCAAAAAGAAGCCAGGGACAGTGCTCAGGCCCTGAGTTCAAGCACCAGGACTGGCAAAAAAAAAAAACCAAAAACAAAACAACAAAGACTCTTATTTCCAATTAGTCCCAGAAAAAGCTGGAAGTAACACTGTGGCTCAAGTGGTAGAGCGCTAGCCTTGAGTAATAAGGAGCTCAGGGACAGCGTCCAAGCCCAGGGTTCCAGCCCCAGGACCAGCAAAAAAAGAAAAAAATGAATTTATTAAATATCTCCAAAATAAGCAGCAAAAAGCCAGGCTGGAGGAGTCACTCAAGGTTAGCACCAACCTAACAAGTATGAGATGAAGTTAAAATCCCAGCAGTACAAAAAAAAAAAAAGGAAAGGAAAAATACAGACAGAAACTAGATTAATAGTTGAAAGAAGGTGGAAAATGGGAGTTACTGTTCAACAAGAGCTTTATTCTGAGATGAGACAGTTCTAGAAATGGGGAGTTTTAGACAGGTACTGATGGCTTAAGGCTAAAACAGAAGGTTCCCAGTTTGAGGTAAATGTGACAGAAAAGTATGAGGCCCCTTTTCAACTCATAGATGGGCAGAGCGGCACACATTATCCCAAGCTATATGGGAGGCTGAGAAGTGTGTGATCCCAGCAGCAAGATGAGATGATGGCAGCTAAGAGGCCACCTAGGAGAAAATGGAGACCCTATCTCAAAAATAAAGGGCAAAAACAGGACTGCAGATGTGGCTCAAGTGATAGAGTGTCAGCTTAGCAAGAAGTTCCTGGGTTCAAATCTCAGTGCCACCAAAAAGATGTTTAAAATGATAAATTTCATGTTTTATATCATTAACCAAATATATTAAATTCTTTAATCAAATTAACAATCCCAAAGAGTTTATATCAAGGTTACATTAATAAACTCAAAAATACATTTGTCTAAAAAATACTTTTGGAAAAATACAATCATATTTCATTAATTTTGTGATGGGAATATAAACTTAGATTAAGGATATTGTGAATGGAGTATTTCTAAGAGAAATAGTTTTAGAATTTTCCAATACACATACCAATTCAAACTAGATCCAATGAAACTGTTAAGTGTCCCAGGACTTGACTCATAACCGTAAAAAATTATGGTGTGTAATTAATATGTCAGTCATTTTAAAGGATTACGTCTGAAATACTTTACTAAGGTGATAATTTTTTGGTACCTTGTTAGTAATACTTTATTTAGGATACAGTTTCTCATAAGTAATACTGATGTGTTCATTCCACACTCATGCATAGTTAACAGGGAATTCACTTACTAGAAGTAAATAAAGCAAAAGCAGAACAGAAGATGAACGCCAACAGAGACAGGGTAAGAGCTTAATACTCCTCTCCACCCACTCACACTTAGATTTCCATATTTTCTTGGGCACTTGAAAACACATCCTGTATCCTCACTGGACTTGCTCTAAGTCTATTAGTACACAGATCAATAACCTGCTCTCTGAGATGTCTTTTTGTAGTTATTGAGCTGGACCTCTGAAAGCTTGTGGCATGAAGAAAAAAGGTTACTTTATACTCTGAAATGCAAATTCAGCAGAACAAAGACCTTCCGATTTTTTTTTTTTTCCGATTTTAGAACTATACATTTAGGAGGGCTGAAGGAGCAGATCCTGCCAAGAGCACATTTATTTTACTTTCCCCTAGAAACCAAGATTTAGAGAAGGTTTTACTTTACTGACCTAGCAAAAATAAATCTGAATATGACAAAATTTGGAAACCAGGAAATAAAAAGATAAATAGTACAGGAAACTGCTTTTCATGAAATAATGGCCTCCATATTAAAACTGGGAAATTAGGACTGACCTACAGGCACACAGTTTTCAGACAGACCCCAAGCCCCCTCTCTCATTCTAACCAGAATGTATTTAGCCCAAGAAAACTAATGCCAACAATAAGACTTTCTCCCTATGGGCCTGTGTTCTGCTGACCTGCAATCTTTCTCAGGAAAACAATTTGGAACAGATACAACTTTTCAGAAATGGTTAGTACCAAGATTCTCACTCTGCTAGTGCCATGTGTGGGTGGAGTGAGTTTCCATTGTTCTTCATTATGGAACTGATCTTCACTGAAACCACAGGACTTTAAATGTGGAAAAATTCATTCAAAATGACCAAGGGGGGAGAGAAAGCAGGAGTGATGAGTGACTCAAGTGGTAGAGCACTTGCCTAGCCCTAAGTTCTCCAAAAACTTAGTAATAATAAAATGGACTAAACATTCTTCGACATTCCATAGCTAGATTTAGACTACTGGAAACAGTAATGTCAAATATGTAAAATGACTTCCCTTTTAATTGTCAAAAGCTTTTTTTTTTTTTTTTTTTTATTTATTTATTTTTTTTTGGCCAGTCCTGGGCCTTGGACTCAGGGCCTAAGCACTGTCCCTGGCTTCTTCCCGCTCAAGGCTAGCACTCTGCCACTTGAGCCACAGCGCCGCTTCTGGCCGTTTTCTGTATATGTGGTGCTGGGGAATCGAACCTAGGGCCTCGGGTATACCGAGGCAGGCACTCTTGCCACTAGGCTATATCCCCAGCCCTGTCAAAAGCTTTTAATTAAAGCATCTGCTATATGCCAGAGATTCCTAATGGAAGTTTCTGCTTTTACAAACTGGATAGGCTATCAAGTTTAAGTTGCTAAGCTGCCTCACAAGAAGAATTCATTTAGTTAATGAGCCCAAGTTTCCACACAAAAACCATTACGGTATGATATTGTAAACAAAACATCAGCATCTATTAGTCACAGTATATATTACTAATACTGTAACTGTCTTAATACCAAGAATGCTAGGGACATTGTATAGAACAACACAAGGTCCTCACCTGTGATGGGATAAAAGCCTAACAAAGTCAGCTTCTGAGTGGAAACCTTAAATGAAAATACTGGATGAAGCAAATAATTGGCTATCACACAAAAGTATACTGTCCATGAGATACATGTTCATGTCTAAAATGGGGGAAATTATGTGCTAAATAATGGCAACATTATGATAATTACCTTCCAGACAGTTGTATGGGATCTAGAATAAAACCCAATATTCTGCATTTCCTCTGTGAAGCATTTCCTCAGTGAAGACCATTTAGTTTCTTGCAACAACAATCATTCTTCATAACCTGCTTCCTTTTATACTAATGTATAAATCACTAAGCCACATGCCTAACCCCAGAAAAGCCTTTTAAGACTGATTCAGCCTCAAAGATTTTAAAACAAAAATACAGGCTGGGAATGTGGCTTAGTGGTAGAGTGCTTGCCTAGCATGCATGAAGCCCTGGGTTTGATTCCTCAGTACCACATACACAGAAAAAGCCAGAAATGGTGCTGTGGCTCAAGTGGTGGGCAAAAGAAGCTCAGGGACAGTACCTAGGCTCTGAGTTCAAGCCCCAGGACCAGAAAAAATAAAAACAAACAAACAAAAAAAAACCTTAGAACTATTTTACCCATTCTATGGTATAAGGGCTGAAAATAAGTTATAATTTAAGAGATTAAAATAAATTGTAATTTCAGAGATCAGCTAAAACATAATTCTGTTACTATCCCAGCTGCTAAAACAGCTGTCATCCATTTCAGTCTTCTGTAAGCTCACAGAACTTAAAGATGAAAAAGAATGTCCTGACCTCAACAAACTCCACCAGAGTAAGCAGCCAGGGAATGTAACCTTCTCCCATAAGTTTGCCATTCTTAGCCAAGTGCCAGGGACTCACACTTGTAATCCTAGCTACTCAGGAGGCTGCGATCTGAGGATAGGGGTTCAAAGCTAGCCCAGGCAGGTAAGTCCATGAGACTCTTATCTTCAATTAACCACTCAAAATCCAAAAGCACCACTGTGGCTCAAGTGGTAGAGCACTATCCTTGAGCACAAAGAGGCTGAGGGATAGTCCCCAGGCCCCAAGTTCAAGGGCCACAACTGACAAGTTTGCCATTCTTCATAAAGCCACTTGTGCAGGTGACTATACTCTCCTACCTTCATTTGCAGGCAACATTGCTATTGCCCTAGAATTTCCTAGCACTGTGACTGCCCTTTTCCTTACTAGTTTTGTTAAACTTCATCACTCTTTACAGGAAAACAAGATCAATTCCCAATAGCCATTACCCAATTTGACTGGGAGTACAACTTGCAATAATGGTCTCTGAAGCACTTTTTTCAGCACAACAGGTTGCTTTAGTTTCACTGCCCAGAAGCTCTAAGCAATATAAGGACACAGAGTATCTAACAGCTCATGATAACGGAAGAAATAATACTACTGAAATCATGTGCTCAGGTTGAAAAAGAGACCCATCAATGTCAGTGATAAAATAAAATAGGTTGTAATTATTTCAGGGTTGTAAAGCTGCTGCGCGCTTATAAAAAAGTATTGCTTTTACAGGATATTTTCAAAATGTTAATGATTAGAAATCTTTTTCTACATTTTTCTCTGTCCCAAACACACAGGTTATCATGAAATAAACCAATAATAACAGATGGCTTAAAAGCTAGAGGGATATGGATAGAACATAATATTTCATTTTATTTTCCTAATGAGTTTAAGGGTGAGGTGGAAGGGTCAAGTTCAAACCTGAACTGAAAGTGATTTCCTCTACTAGTCTCCCAATTATATAAAAGTATCAACTGAACCCTGCAGTAACCTAAAACCAAACTAAAATTCCAACAATGGGCAGGAAGAATCATTGTTCACTCAATATTTACTGAATACTGTTAGGTAAACAGGACACAGACCCAATCTACAGCTCCCTCCCCTCAGCAGAGCTTTACATGGAGCAGATAATCTAGATACATAATGATGCTCTGTTAACAATGTGGTCAATACTTTGATGGTGAAATCCAGAAGACTCTGAAGTCCCAAAATTGGCAAGTATGCTTCAACTGCCTTAAAAGAGGCAGCACCTGGAACAGTGAGCACACACACCAGGTAGAAGGCCTGAACACAAAGAGGCTGTACCCAAGCAGCTCTGGCTTCATCCTGAGAGCCACATTAATTCCTAAGGGGTGTAGAAGGGGAAGTGGTATGATCAGGCACAGGTTGTATGGATGAACAGGAAGATTAGACAGGGGTGAGTGAGCAGGAGTGATTAGAGGAAGCCTTAGGGGGTTACAGTATGCCAGGAAGGGGAGGGACAGAACACTGAACTACAGGGATTCAATGACTGGCTAAATGGGAGGCAAATGTTGGATAAAGGCAATGGCAGAGCCAAGGATTTCCCCCAAGACCCTCAGCCTGAGTGAGCAAACAGCACTGCCACTCACTGAACAGAGAGCACAGTGGCTTCCACAGGGTAAGGAGTTCCGTTCTGTATAATTTAACTGAAGCACTTGTGGGATGTCCAAGTGGACACGTTCTAACATGCAAATTTATAATCTGAGCTCAAGAATGAGATCTGGGTTGAAGGTGTGGTGGTGGTACACACCTGTAATCCTAGCACTTGAGAGGCAGAGGCAGGAGGATCATGAGTGACAAGACAGCCTAAAGTGCACAGTGTGACTCTGTCTCCACAAAAAATAAAATAAAATAAAAGAGGGAGGGGTACTAAAGAGGAGGAAGGGAAGGAAAAGGAAAAAAGGAGGGGGAGAATAAAAAGAAAACAAAAGGTAAATCTGGGATGGAAGATGAAAGATTTGACCTGAGTGTATACAGTGAGAAGAGCGGATATTAGGCAGAGATCTAAGAAATGCTAACAGGAAACTAACAAAGAATATCCCACAGAAGGAAAACTAGCATAAAACAATGTCTTGAGCTTAAGTAGGAAAGGTGCCAGTGTCAAACTCTACCCAGACATCAAACAATGTAAGGCCAAAAAACATCTCTTAGCTCTAACAAAGGGCATTGTTGGGGAATGAATCAGGCTGTGAGTAGACACTGCCAGATGGCCCCAAGATGAAGAGTGTGTGAAAGGTGAAGACAAGGCAACAATGAGTATATAAAAACAACTTGTTCCTATAAACAACTGTTCTAACAATTTGTGAAAGAAAATAGAGAAATATGGTTTTAGTTTGGAATAAGATGGAGTTGACATGGGGGGAGGGCATTTTAAGCATATTAGAAACTCAAATGTGCTTAAAAGATAAATAGGAGCTAGCCAGTAAAAAGGTCAGTGAGAGGAGCTATCAGCCAAGCAGGTTCTTGACAAAGCAGCAGAAATGTGAGAGAAACTGCAAAAAGGGGAGTTTTCCACCCCATCACCAAAGGAGGAAGGACACAAAGGGATGAGTGTAAAGGCCAGAGGGGGGAAAGCAATTTGAAGCAAACTCATTTTTTCTCTAAGCAAACACGTTCATATTCCCTCCTGCATTTTACATGCTACAGTTACATTTTTAAGGAATATTAACTATAGCCATAGTCTTCCATTTAATTCAGTAAGTATATTGTTATATGATATGAAATAAAACTTTAATTAAGAGATATATCAGGACTGGGAATATGGCCTAGTGGCAAAGTGCTCACCTCGCATACATGAAGCCCTGGGTTCAATTCCTCAGCACCACATATATAGAAAAAGCCCGAAGTGGCACTGTGGCTCAAGTGGTAGAGTGCTAGCCTGGAGCAAAAAGAAGCCAGGGACAGTGCTCAGGCCCTGAGTCCCAAGCCGCAGGACTGGCAAAAAACAAAACAAACAAAATGAGATGTTTCACTAAAGCAAACTATTGTTTATGTTGACCACAATTTTCTTCATATCTTGGAACATGGGTTGATACTAATGGTATGGCACAATATATTTTTGTGTTTTTTTTTCTTTTTTAGATAGGGTCTTTTTTTTTTTTAATACTTATTGTCAAAGTGATGTACAGAGAGGTTACAGTTTTATACGTTAGGCCTTAGGTACATTTCTTACTACATAGCCCAAATTGACCTCCAATTTTCCAGCCTCCTTCCTTATGCACCTGAGTGCTGGAACTACAGGCATGCACCAACACATCTGGGTTGTTCGTCTTTTTTTTTTTCTTCAGTTATTGCTGAATAATATACTACTACAAACTCAGTGGCTTAAAACCAGCAGTTTGTAATTTCTCTTGATTCTGTGACTTTAGTGCATTCAGCTGGGAGTACTTAGCTGATCACAGACAATGGAAATTTGACCAGGACTAAAGTGAGCCTCATACTTACCTAAGAGGGTCCAACTATTCTCTCTGTCTAGCCTCACCCAAGTTTTTATATATAGTAACTGGCTTCCAAGAGAGGGAAAAGTTGGAGCTGCCTATTATGGACTATAAACATATAAACAGTATTATCTAAGACGCCACCTTCCACTTATCAAAATATGTCACCAGGCCAGCCTATATTTGCATGAAGTAACTTCCCAGCTACTGATGAATGTAAACAATATCACTGGATGTCTCCATCATACCAACTGAGTTCAGGACTGAAGCATGGGAAAAGGGGCAGACTCCTATTTACAAAACTGTAACTTTTTCTAGAGCATCAAGAATATTCCAGCAAGAAAAAGAACATTTGGGATACTAATCTCAGAAAAGCCAAAGAATCTTCTTTTGGGAGGTGACAGGAAGAATAAATCTATTCTTCAAGAGCAGTCAGACTAGGTTTCCCTAGATGTGTTCCACCCATTCCAGAAGCCATCTCTCACCTAACAACTGATATTAGGCATGAATAGGTATAATCTCACTTCTAACAGTGTACCTCATATTCAAAAATATAAAAGTATCCTAGCCATGCGTGGCACCTGTGGCTCACACCTATAATCCTTGCTACTCAGGAGGCTGATATATGAGAACATGGTTCAAAACCTGCCCAGGGGAAAAAGTCCATGAGTCGCTTATCTCCAATTAACCATAAAAAAGGCACTCAAAGGGGGCAAAAGTCACCCAGTGCTTGCTTCAAAGGGATGTTCTATCTACAGTTTAAAACACATTAGTCTTGGGTCAGAGTTCAACCATCTTCTCATGCCCTTTAACATTTCATCAATTTCTGCCCTCCCACAGGCTTTAATCCTTCGAATGCACACAAAAAGCAATACCCTGTCTCTTGTAAAGGCGTGATGACAAGATTGTTTTATAGAATTACAATCCTCAGCTGCAAAGTCCTGCAGCAGATGGTTTACAATGTCTCACCTGCAAGTAATTATTAAAAAGTCACTGATGAGAGCAGAATAAACACTGCCTCGATGGTCATCTTAAAACAGGTCCGTTCTGGCCAAAGGTAAAACAAGGTCATCTATTCGGCTTATCGCACTTCGGGCTCAAGGTCCCCCATAAGGGCCTCACCCTTTACGGGGTCTATGACCCGGGGGTGGGGACAGGAAGGAAGGGACCCCATGGAAGACGAGAGCAGTGAACCCACCGCCCTCGGGAGGCTGCGGAGGAGACGCCCTAGGTGCGGGGACCGCGAGGATGGGGAAAGCGGTAGTGACACACCTGCGGCCGACCGCCTCGTCCGCCCCTGCTGCCCCTCTCAGGAGTGGAGCGGAGGGACCGGCGCCGCGAGGGCCCCGGAGCCGGAGGGAGGCGGGAGCGTGCAGGAATAACGGGGCCCTGGCGCGGCCGGCCACCCTCCTCCCTCCACGCGCGAGCTCGATCCTGCGCCCGCCGCTACCTGGGAGGCAGGCCGGCCGCCGCTGCCGCCGCGCCTTCCGGCAAGTCCCAGATCCCAGGAGCGCCGCGCCAAGTGGCCCGCTTCGCCAGCCACTGAAGCGCTAGCGGACGCGGAAAGCCAAGAGGCGGCGCGCCGGGCCCGCCGGTCACGTGGTCGTGGCCGCGTCACGTGGGTAGCCGACACGCGCGTGCGCCCAGCCGCCGCCACCCTCGGGGCCAGACCCCTAGGCCCGGTTTACGGGACCCCTGCCCGCACAGCTGGGACTTCTCTAGGCGCCCATTGGCCTCCCGAGGCCGGCCTCGGGCGCACGGGTGGCTGCTGCCGGGACTTACGCTACCATCTTTCTGGAGACCCCGGGACGCGCGAGGGGCGGGCTGCTGCCCTCCTCCCGGGAGGGCTCCGCGGGGCAAGGGCCGGCTTCCCACCCGCAGGGAACCGGAACGGAAAGCGACCGGGAAGCCCTGCTCCCCGCCCACTTCAGGGCGGGTCTGGTCTTGGCGCTGCCTGGCACCGAGTGGTGCTGCCTCGACTCGGGACTGTGAAGGGGATTGGTTCGGTTCCCTTCGCACGTGTTTCTTCCGCCTCCTCCCTGTCCTGGATTGACAGCACCTGGAGAAGGCCAGGAGCTGGGAAAGGTGGCACCTGGACCTGGAGGCGGGAGGCCCTGGGCCCTAGTAATGACGGGAAGGTCGGCTGTCGGGCCTTAGCTGTGCAGGTCCGTTGCTTAGGGAGAACACAATCAGCTGTAAAATCCTATTCCCGGTTGGCTCCAAAGCCAAATTTCTTGGCATAGGATTCCAAGCAATCTCGTTCAAACTCACTTTTCCCATTTTATACTTATTTTCCCCAAATAAATTTGTACAAAACATTGTTTTCTAAGGATCACTAAACGACATCACTGAGTTACTACTAGAAGAAATGTTGTCTTCCTCTGCCAATTCCCCAGGTTGCTCCAGTAGCTGGCTGCATACCTGTTTCCCTTGAATATTTTAACTTTCATCAGACTAGCTACTTTGTCCTAAATTTGCCTTTCTCCACTTTGCATTTGTTCATTCTTTTGCTTCTGAAAGTTCCTAAATTGCTTCTATCCTTAAAGGGGAAAAAAATGTTTTATTCAGAAACTACTGAACTATGGGGAAATGAGTGTAGTTCTATGTTTCTGATGTCTCTTTCCCCCATTGGCAATAGTTCCTAAATAAAATCTATTTTACTCCTGAGTAAAATCCATTACTGTTGGACTCTGGCTTAAACAACTCCCAAAGTACACATCAGTACTCATCTTTCAAAATCCAGGTCAAATACCACCTACTCTTGTCTTCTCTGCATCCTCCTACCCAATTCTGCAGCATTGGCCCTTGAAGTTTGTTAAGAACTTCAGCTGCAGTTTCTTCCTTGACTTCCAGCTCACTGCATAGTCTGACACAGAAAGCACATTACCTGGAAATGTCCATCTTCTGTCTACCATCTTTCTTCTCACTAATATAAACTCTTTGAAACAGTAGTCTCTGGATTCATCAGACATGGTTAGACGTTCAGTGCCCATTTGTGTGAATTGTCTTGACCAGAGTAGTAGCAGTTTAGTGAATACAGAGGCCTACAATTCTGAGCAACTGAAATAAGTTTCTTTTAGTTGACAGAAACTTCAGTGAAACATGTTTGAGGGGAGTAAAAAAGGAATCTCAAAGTTTGAGTTATCAAATATGTTCTGAGTGCTCACTGCTTATTTGTTAGACACCATTCTTGGAGCAACTTGGGAGAGGAAGATGCCACATTTCTGTTAGTTTGCAGATTCTAGGAATGGAGCCCAGGGCTTCATGTATGCTAAGCAAATACTTTGCCACAGAGCTACAACCCTAGCCCAGAGCCACTCTTCGTGTGTGTGTGTGTGTGTGTGTGTGTGTGTTTATATGTACACGTGCACACACCAGTACTGGATGCTTGAACTCCTGAGTGCTGTCCCTCGGCTTTTTCACTCAAAGATGGCTCTCAACCACTTGAGCCACCGATCCACTTCTGGATTTTTAGTGGCTAATTGAAGATAATAATCTCATGGACTTTCTTGCCTGGGCTGGCTTTGAACCTTTATCCTCACATCTCATCCCTCCTGAGTAGCTTTTTAATGCTAATTCTGATTTATTTTAATGTCAAGAACCTAAAGAAATAATGTAAGGTTTAAGATGGAGTGGAACATATAATGACTTTAGTCACTCCAGGGAGGTTAGAATTTAATTTCAAAAGTCAGGTAGAATGGAAATTACAACATTCTTTTGTTCTCTCTCCTAGTCCCCTGTGCTTCTCCCTTTTGAGTGTCAATTTGGGTTAGCCAATCAGGTCCCAATTCCTTTTTTTTTTTTTGCCATCAATAAGAAATTATTTTTTTTAAAACCCAAATGCCGGGCTGGGAATATGGCCTAGTGGCAAGAGTGCTTGCCTCATATACATGAAGCCCTGGGTTCGATTCCCCAGCACCACATATATAGAAAATGACCAGAAACGGTGCTGTGGCTCAAGTGGTAGAGTGCTAGCCTTGAGCAAAAAGAAGCCAGGGACAGTGTTCAGGCCCTGATTCCAGCCCCAGCACTGGCAAAAAAAAAAAAAAAAAAAATCCAAATGCTGGCATTGTCCAGAAAAAAATTTAACAGGTTTATTTATAATTGTTATAAAGTTGAATTGCTGAAACTTGTTCACTGAAACACACACACACACACACACACACACACACACATATATATATATATATATATATATTTTTTTTTTTTTTTTTGCCAGTCCTGGGCCTTGGACTCAGGGCCTGAGCACTGCCCCTGGCTTCTCTTTGCTCAAGCACTCTGCCACTTGAGCCACAGCGCCACTTCTGGCATTTTCTATATATGTGGTGCTGGGGAATTGAACCCAGGGCTTCATGTATAGAAGTCAAGCACTCTTGCCACTAGGTCATATTCCCAACCCCTCACTGGAACATTTTGACTTGCATTAATGCTTTATATCCCCGCAGTTATATTAAAAGTTCACACACAAATGAAAATGGAAAAAACTGCTAATAACCTGATTTCTGTCCCCTATTTTTCCACTGGCAATCATATACTTAGGTACCTTTTGACCCCGTGGGGGGAAAAAAATCTAATTCACAACTACTGATAACAAGAAAGGGGGAAGGGGGGAAACTTTGAGAATGAAATGCTTCCCATTTTAAGTGGATTCTTTTTTTTTTTTGGCCAGTCCTGGGGCTTGGATTGGACTCAGGGCCTGAGCACTGTCCCTGGCTTCTTTTTGCTCAAGGCTAGCACTCTGCCACTTGAGCCACAGCGCCACTACTGGCCATTTTCTGTATATGTGGTGCTGGGGAATCGAACCCAGGGCCTCATGTATATGAGGCAGGCACTCTTGCCACTAGGCCATATCCCCAGCCTTAAGTGGATTCTTAAGCACATTCTCCAGGTATGGGGCGTGCTAGCTGGATATCTTTTGGCATAATTGTTACACGTTTGGCATGGATAGCGCACAGATTGGTATCTTCAAAAAGGCCAACCAGATAGGCCTCACTTGCCTCCTGCAAAGCACCAACAGCTCTGCTCTGGAAGCGCAGATCTGTTTTGAAGTCCTGAGCAATTTCTCGCACCAGACGCTGGAAAGGGAGCTTGTGAATCAGAAGTTCAGTGGACTTCTGGTACCGTCTAATTTCATGAAGCGCCACAGTACTGGCCTGTAACGATGCGGTTTCTTCACCCCTCCAGTGGAGGGCGCACTCTTGCGAGCGGCTTTTGTTGCCAGTTGTTTCCTGGGTGCTTTACCACCGGTGGATTTGCAGGCAGTCGGCTTGGTAGGAGCCATGGTATAGAGAGGCCTTACTCACCTACACCCCTTCTCCTTCGGCGAACGAGAGGCGGAGCTGGAGTCGGGGAACGGCGATGGTGCGGCGGCCGGCTGCGAACCACAATTAGGTCCCAATTCCTTTCAGCTGAATCATCTTTGCCAATTAATTCTTGTTGGGAGCCAAGCCGGCAGTAAAGTTCTTCCTGACCTCTGGCTTTGTTCTCTAGGATGTGCAAGGGCATGGCTTACTGGAAAGACAGAACTAATCGGAAATGCTTTACTCTGTCCACAGGAGTCCATTCTTATGTTAACCAACCTCATCCGGTCTTAGCTGCCATCGGATATTGCCAACCCCAAGCCTTTTTGTGTTCTTGAATTTTAGTAAACCTATGCTATTTCCTGGTTTTCAAACTGCATATAAGCTGGAAGTTAAGAATAAACATGGCTGCAGTCTTGAGTTACAGTCTTGAGCTGCAGACCTCCCCAACTCCATCTTTTGTCTCTTGTCTTTTTCTCTTGTCTTGTATCTTTCTTTTTCTTTTATCCTCTCCCCCTCAATCAGGATTTCCTTTCCTTGCCAGCTGGCTCCAGCAGTTCTCGCAAAACTCTTTAGGAGAACTGGAGTTTTACAAGCCACCAATATAAGTTCTTGATGTTGGGTAAACCAACTTAAAATGGGTTTCAGGACATGATTCCTCTCAGAGAATGAAAACACCCACCTTTTCTTCTCCGTTCAATTGGTTAAGAGCAAGAGAAAGGGGCTGGGAATATGGCCTAGTGGCAAGAGAGCTTGCCTCATATACATGAAGCCCTGGGTTCAGTCCCCAGCACCACATATATAGAAAATGGCCAGAAGTGGTGCTGTGGCTCAAGTGGCAGAGTGCTAGCCTTGAGCAAAAGGAAGCCAGGGACAGTGCTTGAACTCAGGGTTCAAGGACCAGGTGTGACAACGAAAAAAAAGAAAGAAGAGTAAGAGAAAAACAAGCCAGGGCACCTCCAGCCAAATTTTGTATTGGCTGAAAAGGGAAAATTCAAGTCACTATAAGATTGTTTACCTGGTAATGTAATGCACAGTCAGGAATCTGCCTGACAGTCTCAAAAACAATGTAATTAATTTGAAAATTTGACATGGCTGTTTGGGGATTTTTTTTCAAATGTAATAAACTATAGTCTGTAATGATTCCATCTTGATTTTCTCTTAGCATACCAGAGTAAACATCTTACAGTTATTCTCTCAATCATCCTTTAAATGACTTTGACAACTTCTGCTCTAATAGATGGGATAAATAAACTGGGGGGGCATGATGAGAGAAGACATAGTAGAGAATTTGGGGGAAATTGTCATTAAAATTTTTTCCTTACCAGGTGCTGGTGGCTCACACCTATAAACCAAGAGACTCAGGAAGCTGAGATCTGAGGATCACAGTTCAAAGTCAGCATGGGCAAGAAAGTCCATGAGGCTCTTATCTCCAGTTAACCACCAGAAAACTGGAAGTGGAGCAGTGGCTCAAAGTGATAAGAGCTCTAGTCTTCAGAGAAAAAGCTCAGGGACAGTGACCTGGCCCTGAGTTGAAGCCTTGTGACCAACAACAACAACAAAAATTTCCTCACCTCAAGAAGCATATGAACTCTCTTTGCTCACTATACAAATACATTAAGTAAGATCTCAGCCCTGGCCAAGGTAGATAATCAGTTGACTCATAACCACCTGTACTGAGGCAGGTCCTATGTGGAAGATATAGCATAAATACATCAGCCTACACTGTGTCCTACTCTGGGCTTAAAACCTTCCTAAAAATACATCTTTTTTGTGACTGTATCACTACTTAGAACACCTTTATGCCTAAAAGAGATGCCCTCTGTGTAGAGCTACTTCCTGTCTTTCCGTAGTCAGGTCAAAAAGCTTACATATGGAATTCCTGAACTCTCTGTGCCAAATTAGTGTCATGCTTTTCTTTTCATTCTCCAAGGCTCTGTTCCACCTGCCTGTAGCTACAGCAGCACTGTAACTTGATAGGAGGCCACCAGCTTCCAGGAGGAGATAGGAGGTCTCCAGTCCTCTGAGAAGCAAGGACTCTGACTGAAGATGACTTTGAATCATGGATGATCATCTGGAAGTCAATTTATATCTTTTTTTTATGGTTTTTTTTTTTGGCCAGTCCTGGGCCTTGGACTCAGGGCCTGAGCACTGTCCCTGGCTTCTTCCCGCTCAAGGCTAGCACTCTGCCACTTGAGCCACAGCGCCGCTTCTGGCCGTTTTCTGTATATGTGGTGCTGGGGAATCGATCCTAGAGCCTCGTGTATCTGAGGCAGGCACTCTTGCCACTAGGCTATATCCCCAGCCCTATGGTTTTTGTTTTTTGTTTTTTTGCCAGTCCTGGGGCTTGAACTCAGGGCCTGAGCACTGTCCCTGGCTTCTTTTTGCTCAAGGCTAGCACTCTGCCACTTGAGCCACAGCGCCACTTCTGGTGGTGCTGGGGAATTGAACCCAGGGTTTTATGGATAGGAGGCAAGCACTCTTGCCACTAGGCCATATCCCCAGCCCCTCAATTTGTATCCTAAAGATTCCTTGGTGTAGTCCCAGAGCAGGTAATGGAGGCAGCAAGACTATTTTTGATGGGGAGTGACTTACCAGTGTGGATCTTACAGGTGAAATCATGTGAGACAGATTAGATGACCCTATGAGACAAACACAGAATGGAGATCAAGAACCTTCATAGTCTTGGTTCCTTTAAAAATTTAAGTTTATGAAAATGAAAAAGAAGGAGAGGTCAAACAAGACTAAAGAAATGTGATAGTCAACAGTAAGGAATTTTAGGTCAAGATGTGGTTTTCACACCTGTGGAAAGAAGGAAAGCCATGATAATGGCAGAGCCTCACTTTGTAGTGTAGTTGAAACAAAGTCTTTGCTGGACTGACAGGCTACAGTGTAATAATAAGAAAAATAAACTCAGTGTTTCCTTAGACTCTTAATACACAAAACACTTTAGCTTGCCAAAATATGAGAACTTTTCACACATATTACACAATTCTCCAAAGGACACACTTCAGTTCCCATCAGACACCCTCAACCTGGAGTAAGAGTTAGTTTCCACAGAGGAAGAGCTGGCCCCCACATGAGACACAACCTACTGATGCCACAGTGAAGCTTCCAGAAACTCTGACAGCTATAAATTGGGGGTTCCCTTGACCCTCTTTATAGGTTGGTTATTTGCTAGACTGACTCAGAGACCTTTGAAAAACACTTTTTTTAGTTTACTTGCTTATTGTTTTATTATAAACATCAATTATTTGTACAAGAGTTTCCTTTTAGCATGTCCAATATGTATACATCATTGTAAGGTCTTACTAGATTATGACTGAAAGTTTCTCCTTTTCTTATTTCTCAGAAATGAAACTGAAATATAACACAGAGGCTGTTGCCTTCATGGTTATATAGTCACGAAAGTACATTCTGCAATTTGTCAGGGATCTAAAACACCCAATTAAACTCTTATTAGTGCTAGAGATTTTAAGATTGAGGTTTTACTTTGTTGTAAGCAAAACCATGGTTCCATGGTATGTGTGAGGCTCTCATATTTCTATGTATAAGTTTTCATATTTCTGAAAAACAAAAGTAAATGTTGACACTATGAAATACATAGAAGCAAAAAGGGAGGAATAGGAGGAGGAGGAGGAAAAGGAGGAGGAGAAAGTGATAGTCAAATGTAATACATGGCTGGGTAATGGTAGAGTACACTTATGAACTCAGAATTCAAGAGGCCAAAGTAGAAGTACTTAGAGTTTGAGGCCAGCTTGGGCCACATAACAAGTTCACGTCTTAAGCACTCACACATAAAATTGACCATAAAAAATAATTTGTGGAGAATCATAATAATTTAACATAGGCTGAATATTAGCTGATATTTTGGAATTACTACTATTGAGACTGTCATTAGTTGGAAGGAATCCATACCAGAGTATACAAGAACAGAATCCAAAGAGGTTTGCCCGTGGCATATAATACAGTATACATCCATTCCAGAAAGAGAGCACATATAGCTACATGTTGATAACTGTTAGATATACATGGCATGTTCTTCTTTAAATGCTAGTATGATGAAAGTAGGATGAGATGTGACCTTATACTCAACACCAAGAAGGATATTGTAGTGATTCAATTATTCCAAAAGACCGTTTGAATTCCTATGACATGTGAGCCAATATATAAAACTCTTGGTACACATTGGTGAATTAAATAGTATTTATCTCCTTTTTGAGTACTATGCTGCATTCCTCAATCTCTTCTTTAAGACTAAATGATTTGTTCTCTCAGTTTCTAGAAAGTCTGTATGTTGACAGCCTTTTCCAGTGATTGTCTTGGCTAAGGAAAGTTGCTCTCTACCCATAATTATGCCCCCTGCAGGACAGCCTGCAACAAATGACCAGTCAACCTGACATTGTTAGAACCTGATTCCTTGCTTCAACAAGGAATAACTCTGCAATCATCCCAATTTGAGAATTCCCCTTGGAATTGGCTGGGGTCTGGTGTTCCTAAAGTAGTCCCTTTTTCTTCCTTCCCAAACTTTCTTCCATTTCTATTCTTCTATTCCATTTCTATTCTTCCACAAAACCCAAGCTTGAAGAGTATTAAGTAGGCAGAATGATTCCAGCCCCTTCATACCAGCCAGCCTTTTCCTCAGCCACAAACACATTAAGAATAGATTTATGGACCGTGAAGATAGTATGGCAAAGAGAGAGTTTACTCATGAGCCTAACCACATGACCTCCCATACACCAATGTTAATCTGATACTGCCATGGTCAAATAAGCATCCTGCCACCCACAGAAACCATTGCCAAACTCCAACACTGCACTCTCCCGTAAAAATACTAACTAAGCCATGTAGTGGCAAGTTTAACCATATTGTATTTTCCCTGCATTTGAAGGGGCAGCCATTCACTTAAACAGGTCTGTCTTTCCTGCCTCAAGTGTCTCAGTCAATGTGACTGTCCAAGGTTTTTTGTTGTATTTGATCCACCCACACAGCACTCCACATGTGACTGCATGAGACTCACTCAATAGGAAAGGAGGTGTAGCAGAGGGCAGATGACCTGACCTTCCACATGACACTCCATCCAAAGTTATTGGCCTCATAAGCAGTGGAACAGCCTGCTGAAAGTGTGGCTGCAGTGGCAGCTTGAAGATGATACCCTGTACATATAAAGCACTATAGGATGCAGTAATGCCCTAAGCCAGTATGGTATATCCCCAAGAGGAGAATGCCACAGAGAACAAAGGTGCATGGTCTCCCTGATATGTGGTTGTTGCAGGGTAGGGGGAGAACAGTAGAGATTGAGTCTGTAAAACAACAAACTTCTTTTCAAATGGTATTTCCACATGTTTTTGTCAGTGACTTTACATTTTGTCTCTAAAACCAAACCATTACTGAATAAGCATAAAAAGGTCTAGGATAGACCTATCAGAGGTTCACAAGAGCTCAACAGCTACGTACATATGATTATATAAGATGAGGCTAAGCAAGATGAACTCCAAGAGAGGGAAACAGGAGAATTTTATCATTGTTGTTGGGTTTTACCTACTAGGTGAATTTCCTGTGGCATACCCCAGGTGGTTACTGTATATGATTTTGGTACACTGGCTATTGTATATATGCTAATCTGAACTAGGGAAGGGAAAGAAAAATGAGGGAGGGTGTAATAAATATGATAAGAAATGTACTCACTACCTTATTTTGTAACTGTACCCCCTCTGTGCATCACCTTGTCAATAAAATTTAATAAAATAAAATAAAAAGAGGAGAATGCCAGAGAGTGGGATCCCAGATGTGGAAGCAGCAATCATCTAGCCATTATTCCCAGTGACCACTTGGAGAATTTGTGTCTTCATCCTCACGACTGTGGGCAACAGACTCAAAAGTCTTGGTTCCCAGGAGTTTCCATGGTCTGAGGCACTTCACTAAGATAAGTTATGTAGACCTCTGGGGGTGTTATCAATAGTAAGAAGAAAGATGAGGATCCATTGCAGCAGGGGTCATAGTTCATCCTACTAACGTTCCATCCACAGAAGAAGCTTAAACTAGCTGCTGTGTCCTAAACTAGCTGCTGCCCAAACCCAACTGCAGTAAAAACCCAACTGTTAGCACAAGCTGTGAACTGTACTGGGTGCTACACTGAGCTACCCAGGTCAGACATTCCGCTTCTTGGAGACAAAAAGAGGAGCAATGGAGAGCTAAGGAGAACTGCCTGGTCAAAGTCAAGCCTGTTCTGGGCAGCAAGGAGCCACTGATTAAACCCAGTCCTGTAACCTTTCATTTCACAGGTATGAGAACACTTTCGAATATACATCCTCCATATCATAGATGGCTTCCCAGCATCTTGTCTGTGACTGTCTCTCTCCTTTATTTACAGGCAGGAGGAGAAGGCAACCGACAAGAAAAGCACATTTGTGATTCATACTCAGAAGGAAGTGAACCAGATGGCAGTGATAACAATAGGAGAGGTGTACTTGGAGAGGAGGTGACTTTAAACCAAGAATAATAGACTAGACTGAAGTCTGCCAGGTAAAGAACAGGAAGGAGTGTGTGTTCCAGAAAGAGAAGCATCTGGAATCAAAGCTCTTCCCCTAGGAGCACAGACTATTTGAGTACCACTCTTAGCCTTGTGACAGACTTTATTTCCAATGTAATAGGACACCTTTAAAGGATTTTTTTTGCCAGTCCTGGGGCTTGGACTCAGGGCCTGAGCACTGTCCCTGGCTTCTTTTTGCTCAAGACTAGCACTCTACCACTTGAGCCACAGCCCCACTTCTGGGCTTTTTCTATACATACGTGATGCTGAGGAATCGAACCCAAGGCTTCATGTATATGAGGCAAGCACTCTACCACTAGGCCATACTCTCAGCCCTTTAAAGGATTTTAAAAAGAATAAAATGCTAGGAATGATCTTGGAAGACCTTTTCTGGATCCAGAGCAGAGTAGGAGAAAATAATTAAGAGGGTTATGCAGAATCAGGAAAGATTCCCTGCCCTCCATCCAATTTAGCCCCTTTTCTCCAAGTCTTGTTCCAGACACCCAAGATCCTGCAATTCCATGCCCTGACAGGTATAGCCACTTCCAGGACCTGCCTGGGCCTCTTCTCTATGTTTCACTCTGCTCCACACCAGTGTCTAGACTAAACATCTGAAGAACCATTAAGTACTCAAGGATTTATCTGTGAATATGGACAGAGTTCAGCAGTAAAGTTTCTGCATGCACATGGGTGAAACCTGTTACAGACCAGAATTGAAAAGGAGGAAGAGCAGAGAAATAGAGACCAAGTAACAATCACTCCTACCTGGCCAAGTTCCAGTGTGGAGCACCTGGGATTCTAAGAATTAAAAACATACATTTTCCAGTAAAAACATTTTATTGAACAAGTTGTTAACTTAATTTTTTTATGCCATGGGGCTTGAATTCAGGGCCTGAGCACTGTCCCTGGCTTCTTCCAGCTCAAGGCTAGCACTCTGCCACTTGCGCCACAGCGCCACTTCTGGCCATTTTCTGCATATGTGGTGCTAGGGAATAGAACCCAGGGCCTCATGTATACAAGGCAAGCACTCTTGCCACTAGGCCATATCCCCAGCCCCATGTCCCTGAGCTTTTTTGCTCAAGGCCAGCACTCTACCACTTGAGCCACAGTGCCACTTCCAGTTTTCTGATAGTTAATTGGGGATAAGAGTCTCATGGACTTTTCTGCCTGGGGTGTCATTGAACTGTGATCCTCAGATCTCAGCCTCCTGCTTAGCTAGGATTACAGGCATGAGCCCTAGGGCGTGGACTCAGGGCCTGAGCACTGTCCCTGGCTTCTTTTTGCTCAAGGCTAGCACTCTACCTCTTGAGCCACAGTGCCACTTCTGGCACCACGTATGTGTTGCTGAGGAATTGAACCCAGGGCTTCGTGTATACGAGGTGAACACTTTTCCACTAGGCCATATTCCCAGCCCCTTAGCTTGATTTTTAACTTACAAAATTTTAGGCATTTATTATAGAGACACTACTTGAAATTTTTGTGTGAGTCTTATGAACAGTAAAATAGGCTGAAAGAACATTTCACAAAGAAACAATCCACAGACTACTAGATGCCAAGGGATAATGGAATAGCTTCAAAAAGAAAGTACCTGTTAATGTATAATTCTCTATCAAATGAATTCTATGCCTCTACCAGAAATAACAACACTGCCTCATTCTTAAGGAAATGGAAGGACTTAGAAAAAAATTATACTAAGTGAAGTGAGCCAGACCCAAAGAAACATGGATGCTATGGTTTCCCTCATAGGGAATAATTAATACATGTTTAGGTTAGTCATAGCAGAAGACCACAATAGCCCAATAGCTATGCCCGTATGAACACATAAGATGATGCTAAGTAAAATGAACTCCATGTTACAGAAACAAGTAGTATATCATTGTTGTAATTATTTTCAACATGTCATGTGAAAAAATACCCCCCTTTTTCCCTTTTTTTCTCTCTCATATTCCCTTCCCGTGTTTTTACCCCTGCTATCACTGTATCTGACCTTAGAACCCTGACACTGTATATACATGTATTAGAACTAGGGAAGGGAAAGGAATGCCCAAATTGAGAGACAAAGGACTCCAAAAGCAATACTTGCAAAACCATTTGGTGTGAACAACAACACAACTCATGGGGCGGGAGGGGGGAGAGGGGCAGGGGAAAAATGAGGGAGGAGGTAACAAGTTGGACAAGAAATGTACTTACTGCCTTACATATGAAACTGTAACACCTCTGTACTTCACTTACACAATAAAGTAAAAAAAAAAGAAAGAAATTGAAATATGAAAATACAAAGACATTTTCAGACTAAGACTAAGAATTTCTTACAGACCTTTACTGAGAGAACTTATGAGGAATGTAGATGCTGAGTTCAAACCATAGTACCACCAAGAAACAAACAAAAAATTCCTCTAACCAAAACCACAAAATACCAACTGCCACTACTGTTCCTCAACAATATATTACTACTCATTGATGAAGGAAAATGAGAGGGCTGTTTTTCTTCATTCTTATAAAGTGCTACAAGAGACACTTGGGTGTTAGGGGAATAACATCTTAGGAACCTTCCAATGAATGAATCAGTCAACTTACAACAGCTATTTGAAAAGAACTCTACTATTTCTGTGAGCAATACAAAGAAAATATAGCACAGACCTGTTCACCAGGGAAATTACACTCTGAATAGGGAGAAGTAAGCTCTGTAAACCTACCTGACACTAAAAAAGCTAGGGCAGAAAATAGTATATGTCAGAGACTGATATAAATGCCAGGGTTCCTTGGAGGTGGGAACGCTTCCAATAGGGACATTTTAGAAGGCTTTGACTGAATACAGGAAATTTAATTTGAGCTTTAAGAGAATTTCATTAACCAGAGAAAACAAGATTAACTTGAGCAAAAGTGCTAACACTGTACTTGTCATAGCCAAAAAAGAGGATAAAAAGATATGCATGGTGAGAAATACTGAAAGAATCCATTGAATGAATCACAGCTTGGATGGAGTAAATTGCAAGGAAAAAGTGGTCTTAAATATAATATCCAAGTCAATTTCAATAAAAATTGACTCTAACTTCAATTTTATTTGATTTCCCTTGTTTATCCATTAGTTTTTAAATGTAGCCATTTAAATACAAAACATTAACTTTCTTCCAAGTTATATTTATGAATAGTTCAGAGTTTAACTACTATATACAATTATATACATATACTTTATAGTACTAGTTGCTCATGCCTATAATCCTAGCTATCAGGAGGCTAAGGCCAGGAGGATTGCAGTTTGAAGCCAGCCCAGGTAGAAAAGCCCATGAGACTCCATTTCCAAAATAAGCATTATGGTTCAAATGGTAAAGTTCTAGCAGAGCAAGCAAGTTCAAGAACTTGAGTTCAAGTACTGCTACTGGCCAAAAATTCTAAACCATGCAGCCTACAGACCAAATTGTTATTCTGTTGCTTGTTTTAAGTTCAGATTTTTAGATTATAGCATTCCTAATATACACAAAGATCTCCTCCAAACCAACGCTCCTTCCATTTTGTGGTCTCACCATCTTTAACAACTAGTTTCCAGGGTCTTTGTAGAGGATCACAACGAGGTGTTTATGAGCTAAACCTAGAAGTAGCATGCATTCTTTCATGTTCCACTGGCCAGAACACAAGCCCAGGAACAGATAAGCAGGTAGAGATGCAATAATGGCTGGGCTGTTTGCCCAAGAAAAAAGGAATGGTTTGGTGAATGTTTAGTCTTTGCCACAAACATGTTTCCCTCATTTAATACTAGTTACACAGAAAGATATAATCAGTACCATTTTATGGATGAAGAAATGTTGATAAACTTGAATACTATATCTAATATTTCACAGATTAAAACAATGGCAGAACTCAGACTCAATGTTAGGTAGACTAAATCCCAGAAACTACATTCTTTAGAAAAGTTACACTGGCTGGGTACTGGTGGCTCACACCTCTTATCTTAGCTTCTTGGGAGGCTGAGATCTGAATATCATAATTTTAAGCCAGCCCAAGCAGTAAAAGTTTGTGAGACTCTTAACTCCTATTAACCACCAAAAAGCTGGAAGTAGAGCTGTGGCTCAAGAATCCAAGCCCCGGGCTGGGGATATAGCCTAGTGGCAAGAGTGCCTGCCTCGGATACACGAGGCCCTAGGTTCGATTCCCCAGCACCACATATACAGAAAACTGCCAGAAGCGGCGCTGTGGCTCAAGTGGCAGAGTGCTAGCCTTGAGCGGGAAGAAGCCAGGGACAGTGCTCAAGCCCTGAGTCCAAGGCCCACGACTGGCCAAAAAACAAAAACAAAAAAAAAGAATCCAAGCCCCAGTACTGGCACAAAAAAGAAAGAGAGAAAGAGAAAGGAGAGAGCGAGAGAGCGAGAATGAGAGAGAGAAAGAAAAGCTAAATTCAATATGACAGATCTTTAGCTGAAAAAGGAATACTTAGCTATTTTCTTATAAATAAAGTGATTTATATATACTGTATTTGTAATATATAATAATGTATAATATATATAATGAAACCCATAAGATATTGTTTGAAAAGTGTTGGGGGAGTAGGGAGAACAAGAATATGATGGATGAGGTAAATTTATTCAAAATGCACTGAGTGCATGGATGGGAATATCACACACACAGAAAAAAAACCCTCACACTACAAATAATACAACAATAATAACACAGTATATAATAACACAGTAACAATAACACAGAACTCAATAATACAAAAGAGGTGATTTTTTTTTTTTTTGCCAGTCCTGGGCCTTGGACTCAGGGCCTGAACACTGTCCCTGGCTTCCTTTTGCTCAAGGCTAGCACTCTGCCACTTGAGCCACAGCGACACTTCTGGCTGTTTTCTGTATATGTGGTGCTGGGGAATCGAACCCAGGGCCTCATGTATATGAGGCAAGCTCTCTTGCCACTAGGCCATATCCCCAGCCCCAAGAGGTGATCTTAGAACTTTAAGTAGCCCAGTCCTATCATTTATAGAGATGGAGAAATTGGAACCCAAAAAATAGAAAATAGAATTTTTTTTTACTGAAGATCAAAGCATTGTTATTGAAGTACCAGTTGAAAGTAACATTTGTTAAACAAGATATAATATTGAAAAGTTGGTTACTTTTATCATCCTTCCAAAACTAATTTCCTAATCTACATAGTTTAATCCAAGTTTCTTCATCTTTCTTTTCTTTTCTTTTTTTTTTTTTTTGGTCATGTAGAGGAAGTAAATAAAATAAAGCCTGCCCTCATGTGGTAAGAACCCAAATCTAACAACAGTAAATGTCTTACTTATATTTACTTTGTTATCTTTAACACTGTTGCCGGTCAACCTGTATTCTAGTCTATTAAATAAGAAATTTGTGTTTCTTGTGGGATGACATATTTTGTCATCCCACACTCTTGTGTAAGTAAATGGGTCTGGCAGATATAAATGAGCCTTAAGCTGCCTCTCCAATAAAGAAGCTAATGTGTAAATCTAAAAAAACAAAAAAACAAAAAAAAAAAAGACTCATCTGATATCTATGGCTTACCTAGCTACTCAGGAGGCTGAGATCTGAGGATCATAGCTTGATGTTATCCTGGACAAGTTCTGTAAGATTCCCTCTCTAACTAACCAATAAAATTCCCCTGAGTGAGAGGCCTGAGTTCAGATCCTAGTATTCATGTGTACAGTTACATGTGCATGTGCACACACATGTGCGCACACATACACCAGTGGTGTTTTCTATAAGCAGAAATAAACTGAAATTGTAAGATACATTTTTCCCATCCAACTGTGAAGTCACTGCAATATTCTCAAAGCTACAGTAGGAGGAGCTAACATTTAAAATGTGACCAAGGTCACAGTTATTACTGCAGTGCTTCCCAAACAAGAGGAACACAACAATTAATAGGATTTATCTCAGTCCAGTCAGGAATTAATCAAAGAGCCATGGTAAAGGCAGAATTCCCAGCCCCACAAATAGGTATTTTGAGGACTGCTCAAAAATGGATGGAATACCATCCCTGAAGGAAAGTCAGGGTTGATAATCTATATACTCCAGTGTAGTGAATTTCTATGTATCCAACTTTTTTAAAAGGTAATGCAAAATTTTCCAACTATTCTCCTGTCTGTAAGACAAATGACGGCTGCTTCTTCCTATTTACCCACAATTTAATCTGAATACTTCTCAAACTTCCAAAAGGTATCGGTAAGATAATGTTACACTTAATAGTAAAATTTCAGAAGCACTACAACTGAACACATCATAAATATATATTATGTATCCATGCATACCATACATATATATTTCCATGTATATCATATATTTTCATGTATCCATATATCCAAATATTTATAGATACACATATAGATACATACATATTTCTCCCTTTCCACCCAGACAGAGGTAGACTCTAGGAATATGAATACAAACAGTATGATTGTCCCCATTAACAATTTAAGAGAACTACATAAAAAAATTGGAGAAAATAGGTCAGCATAATGCAAACATGTGAGAGACATACAAAAGAATAATTAGAAAATAGACAGAAAAAGATGCAATTTTCAATAGCAATAAAATCTAAAATAATGTTAAGAAACATATAAATTCTAAACAGAGAAAACTGTTAAAGATCACTAAAGGACAGACTTCTAGCAATAGTCATTTGGAAGACATTGGGCAATTTCTTCCAGCAGTGGGTAAGCCTGAAAAGTTGAGTATAAATTCTTCCCAAATTTGTGACTTGGCACTAAACAACACAGAGTCTCAAAGAGACTCTTAGGCACTAGGCTAAAAGAAAAGCAACTGAAATCTGAGTAAACTGTACAGAACTATCCATCACCTCATGCTAACTGTTGTGCTTTTCAGATGTAAGCAAGTTGACTGCTTATTAGATGAAAAGGGCAACAGCCCTCAGAAACAACAAAACAATCTGGCTTGGGTATAACATATTGTGATAGTGTCCAGTTTTCAAACACAAATTTACTACATATGCAAAACACCAAGGAAGTGTAAGGACATTGGGATCAAAGGAAATCAGCCAATAGCTACTGAATCAGAGTAGCTCCAAATGTTGAGTTTTATAGACAAAGATATCAAAGCAACTATTACAAATCCATGTAGGAATAAGATATGTTCAAAGAGCTTTATTATTACTGAGTGGACAGGTACAAAATCTCAATAAAAAGCCAAAAACTATTTGCTGAAAAGTACAATAGCTAAAACTTCAGTGCAGAATACAAAAGAAGACCTAAAGAGGAAACACTCATTTATTTCTAGATGAGTGTCTTAATTTTGCAATGACATCAATGCTCTACAAATTTACTAAAAGCCACTCCAATCAGAACTCTAATACCATTTTCTCACCAAACTAATGAAATTTGAAAACATGGTCCTAATATTCATATGAAAGAGAAAGTATAGTAGTGTCTGGGGAGTAAATGAATAGGACAGGAGATTCACCCTTCCACATATAGTAACATTAAAGATACCCATTAAATTAGTGTAATAATGGGAAAACTCTACCAATAGAACAGTAGAATGGAATAAAGAATGAGAGCCGGTAATCCCAGTACTGGGAAGGCTGAGGTAGTGGATCATAAGTTCAACAATATCCTGAGCTACATAGGAGACCCTATGGAGGATTTTATTGTAGTTGCAATTCCAGGACTAAACCCAGGGCATTGAACATTCTGGGAAAGCATTCCATCATAGGCTACATCCATAGCCCAAGCATGCTGTGTTGATTTTTTAATTCAGAGAGCAACAAATAATCCTTGAGAATTAAAAAATATAATAACAGTAATGAATACCTTAATGGAAAAATTGGGAGATTATGTTGAATAAAGCCTCCAGAAAGTAGAGTGAAGAGGAAAACGTAAGAAAGGAAAGAAAATATTTTTAAAAAATTGAAAATAAATCAGACTGCAGCAACAAAAAAAAATAGGACTTTCAGAGAAAGAACATCAAATAGAGAGAGAATGTAAGAGTGTGCACTAGAATTGATGGGACCTTGTGTGAAGCAGTAAGTGGCAGAGTAAAAGACCACTAACTGTCCAACACAATAGATGGAAACAGACCCACTCAAGACATATGGCTGTGAAAATCTGGGATCTTTGGAAGAAAATTTTTTATACTTCCAGAGAGAAAACATCATAATCAGTGGATCAAGTATCAGTCTAGTTTCAGATTCTCCACAAGAAGGGACATCAGAAAACAGTGAAGCAATACTATTGATGTTCTGAGGAAAATTATTTCCAGCCCAGAATTTCCTAACTGGCCAAGTTATTAATCTATGTTGAGTGTAAAGTATGGACATTTTCTGAGGTTCAAGGTCCTAAGGCTCCATTCCCATCCATCTAAGAAGCTGTGAAGATGTGTCCCACCCAAAAAACAGCATGGACCATGAAAGGAGAAAATGTATGAGAGAAGCAGAGGACATAGGGCAGGAGAATGGCCAAGAGAATCTCAAGATATGAAATACCATAAACCAGGGACAGGGGATATAAGAAGGAGAAAGCACTTTAGCAATAAACATTGTGTTAATGAATAGCCTGGTCTAAAGTGTGTAAACACCATTTTCTTTTCTGTAAACTTCACTCTCCCTCGCTGAACAATAAAATGATCACTTCTCTTTACCTCCTTTAAGCTGGCTTCAGATGACTATTATACCTTCAGGATTAAGCAGACATAACAGGCAGTCATGAAAAAGTCACACATGTACTGTTGCTCGCTCTTGCAATCCAGTTACTCAGGAGGCAGAGAGCAGCAGGAGGATCACAGTTCAAGGCCAACAAGGGCAAAAAGATAATGGGACTCATCTCAGCAGACACACAGAGTGGAGTGAAGGCCTGTGATCTCTGCTACACTAGAGGCCTTAGATAGAAGGACTGTAGTCTGATCCTTGACCAAGGCAAAATGAAAGACATTATCTGAAAAATAACTAAAGCAAAAAAGGACTAGGGATGTGGCTCAAGTGGCAGAGGACTTGCCTTGCAAGTACAAAGACCTGAGTTCAATCCTTAGGTCCGTGGGATGGGTAGGGAGAAGTCACAAAAGACAGACATCGATGCTACAAGGACCTGGAATTCATTATCTCAGACTTAATATCCCTGAACGCCCACTTGAACACTATAATAATAGCAGGTATGGTTGAGATGTGAAATGACTAGAACAATAAGGGTTACTTACCTGATTAATGTACAATAGGAATTCTCTGTCCATTGTTCCTAGCATTTTATCTCTGCCAAGCTTGCCCTTTGTGTCCTTCTATGTGTTCATGTCTTGGCGGTGAGGAACATCTCTCTTTTTGCTTTACTTGCTAAATCGATCTCTGCTTGTCCCTGATCATGTGTCTCTGCCTGAAATTCTGATTCTGTGTTTAGAGACAAGAATCTAAAGGGCTGAGTGTGAGGAATTTCTTTCCAGAGGACTTCTTGATGAGTACTGTAATGGCTCAAACTAAGGATAGGCAGGCATAGTGAGAGCTGCAAGCACCAAGGTACCTGCAGCTCCCACACTCTTTACCATGAGCTAAGCCTGACTCGGACTCCCTTGTGCTCTGCCTGCCTTCATGATGTGCTGATGGTTTCTTCATCCCCACTGCATATCTGCAGCCAGGATCTGTTGAGGATCCTTCCTTCACCCAACAAGAATTCTGACTACTAAGCTTTGAAGTGGAGCAGGCAGAGCTGCACCTTCCCACTGGCACTGCTCCTGCTGCCTGAGCACTAGTAGGCTGCCTGTTGCCCTGACTACCATGAGCTCTGTGCTTCCAAAGACACTGGCACAGCTGTGTCCAGGAACTTCCCACAGGGGTTCTAGTAACACTCCCAAGAAAACCAAACTCGGGCTGGGAGTATAGCCTAGTAGCAAGAGTGCTCGCCTTGTATACATGAAGCCCTGGGTTCAATTCCCCAGCACCACATATACAGAAAAAGCTAGAAGTGGCACTGTGGCTCAAGTGGTAGAGTGCTAGCCTTGAGCAAAAAGAAGCCAGGGACAGTGCTCAGGCCCTGAGTTCAAGCCCCAGGACTGGCAAAAAAAAAAAAACCCAAAACCCAAACTCAGACTGAGCCCCCAGAGACTCTCTTCAGCTCCAGCTTTTCCTGGAAGTCTTTATCCAAGAGTCATTCTTTAGTGACATCTGTCCTTGCTACTCATAGTTGGTGTGGATCACTTTTATGATTTATATGAAAATCATTGTTTATCCAATGATATCATATCTGAGAATAAAAAAGAATAAACTACAGCTGGAAATGTGTTTATTCCCAATACTGATAAACAAACAAAGCTGTAACAAGTTACTTAATCTCCTTTGTTCAATTGGGACAAAAAAAAATCTTATTCTCTTGGGCTGGTGTGAGGTCTAGTTCTGTGCTAATGGTAACATGACTACCACATGTGAGGCTCTAAGTTCAATCTCAGCACTATAACAAGAAAAATCTTTCTCAGAGCTGTTGGAAGGGTAAGCAAACTAATGATACAGATTATCAGCTTTGCTAGTGTAACTATATTGTTAAAATTTTCAGCCAAGCACCAGTATCTCAGGCCTGTAATCCTAACTACTCAGGAGGCTAAGTGAGATCTGAGGATCATGTTTCAAAGCTAACCCAAGCATACAAGTAATGTATCCAATGCCTAACGTATGAAACTGTTACTTCTCTGTACATCAGTTTGATAATAAAAATTTGAAAAAAAAAAAAAAAAAGCTAACCCAGGCAGGAAAGTCTATGAAATTCCTATGTCCAATAAACTACCAAAGCGCTGAAAATGAAGCTGTGGCTCAAGTGGGAAAGCATTAGCCTTCCACACAAAAACTCAGAAACAGTCCCCAGGCTCAAGGATTGGCACAAAAAAAATTTTTTGGAGTAAGAGTATTTTTTATAGTGTGTGTGTGTGTGTGTGTGTGTGTGTGTGTGTGTGTGTGTGTGTGTAGAGTGTGTATCATATAGTGTGTATTCAGAGCATGTACACGAAGTACAGTGAGGTAAATCAGGATCCTATTTCCCCTGAGGTATGGAAGGTTTCAGAGTAAGTTCCTGCAGAAGCAATGTAGAAGGCAACAGACTGATAAGAAATCCCAGGATCCTGAGAGCTACAGCAGGATCAGAGATTTAGTGAAACCAGAATCACTTATGCCTTTCACATGTTTATTTTATTTTATTATGGAAGATTGCAAATGTACACAAAATGAAGGAACCAATACAGTCCTCAATAAGGGCTGTCCTTGACATATTTCAAATCTTTCTCTTACTAGATTATTTGTAAGCAAATCTTATCTTAAGTCATATAATTTTATTTGTAACTATTTTAGCTTTCTACTTATATTTTCTTATGTTCTTCTCAATATTTAATGAGTTCCATTTGGTTTTTTTTTTTGTATGTGTGGTTTTTGTTGGTTGTGGGGCTTGAACTCTGGGCCCCTGGGTGTTGACCTTGGGCTTCTTTGCTCAAAGTTAGTGCTCTACCACTTTAAGCCATAGCTCCACTTTTGTTTTTTTCAGGTGGTCAATTGGAGATGAGTCTTTTTTGCCTAGGCTAGCTTTGAACTGTGATCCTCAGATCTCAGCCTCCTAAGTAGCTAGGATTACAGAGGTGAGCCACCAGCACCTTGCTAATCAGTTCTATTTATTATTAATAATATAATAATAATAATAACAACAACAACAACAGAAGCAGCAGCATAATACTAAATGGACCTATATACTAGTAAGGAAAGCTCCCATGCCACATTGTTAAATGAAAATTTAAAAGTTCAGACATCACGGGCTGGGGATATGGCCTAGTGGCAAGAGAGCTTGCCTCGTATACATGAGGCCCTGGGTTCGATTCCCCAGCACCACATATACAGAAAACGGCCAGAAGTGGCACTGTGGCTCAAGTGGCAGAGTGCTAGCCTTGAGCAAAAGGAAGCCAGGGACAGTGCTCAGGCCCTGAGTCCAAGGCCCAGGACTGGCCAAAAAAAAAAAAAAAAATTCAGACATCACAGTTATACTTAAAAACACTGTATTCTCTAAAACATGTAAGTATATTACAGAAAGATAACTTTTTTGTGGCAGTTCTAGGGTTTAAACTCAGTTTTGTGCTTGCTAGACAGATGTTCTATCACTTGAGCAATACCTTTGTTAATTTTCAAATACGGTCTCACTTTTTGCCTGGGCTGGCCTACATTATGAGCCTCCTATTTAGATTTCACATAGAGGTGACAGGGACATGCTACCACACCTCCATTTTTATTACTTGAGATGTGGTCCCACAATCTTTTTGTAACATCTAGTCTTGAACCACAGTAGTTCTGATCTCAGCTTCCCAAGTAGCTAGGATTACAGTCGTGAACCACTATTTCTGGCTAGAATGATATAACTTTTAAGATGTTCATCAAGGCTGGGGATATGGCCTAGTGGCAAGAGTGCTTGCCTCGTATACATGAGGCCCTGGGTTCAATTCCCCAGCACCACATATACAGAAAGTGGCCAGAAGTGTCGCTGTGGCTTAAGTGGCAGAGTGCTAGCCTTGATCAAAAAGAAGCCAGGGACAGTGCTGAGGCCCTGAGTCCAAGCCCCAGGACTGGCCAAAAAGAAAAAAGTTCATCAAGCCAGGCACCAGTGGCTCATGTCTACCTGGCTACTTAGGTGGCTGAGATCTGAGGCTCACAGTTAGAAGCCAGTGCTGGCAAGAAAGTCTGTGAGACTCTTATCTCCAATAAGCTACTCAGAAAAAGCCAAAATGGCTCAAGAAGTAGTTGCTAGCCGTAAACAAGAGTAGCTCAGAGACAGTGCCCAGTCCCTGAGTTCAAGCCCTATAACCATCAAAAAAAAGAAAGAAAATGTTCCTCAAACTATCAATTCTGGTTACCTGTGAGGAGAGGAGTTGTGGAGAGGGAGAACTTAGGAATGTCTCCCCATAGACTTTCCTATGGCTTGACACATTTAGAAAAATACGTTCATCATTATTATTTTTTTTAATCAAGTGCCATTTTATTCTTGACAGGAAGTTTTTAGGAAACCAAACTTTAGTGTTCATCATTATTTATGTAAAAAGAAAAGAAGTGAAGTAAAACACTTTGCTCATGGTTGCACAGGGCAAAGGTAACTTGGCTTGGAAACCTGGGTCAATCTCAAGTGCTCATCTTGATTTTTAACCTACAAAGCTTTGGACCTCCAACCTAATCAAGTTGGGGTTTAGGGAGTTGTTTTTCTCTTTCCTGCCAACTAAAAATACACTATCTGGCTTGCAAATGGAACTGATTGAATAGCAGCTGTTGTGAGGACCTGCCTTGCATATTGAAATAACCTTAGAAGTAACACATACCCAAATCATTGCCAGTGACTCCAATTTTGAGGAAGGCCTGGAGCTTAGCACACAAGCTGTCCCGCTGGGCCTCCAGGCTATCCTGTCTGCCTGGTCTCTGTTTCTTTTCTCCCTTACTGTGAGGACATTTCCTGCAAATACTGCAAAAGCTACTTTAGTGAAAAGCTAACATCATTCTCATCTGTCTCCTACTAGACACAGTGTGCTGCATTTCCTTCCCCTTTATTTGCTTGCTTGTTTATGAGAGAAAGATCTATGGCCCAGATAATATTTCTGTTCAGAGGAAAGAGAGAACAAAGAGACAAGCCAAAAATCTCTGCCCACCCACCCCACTTTGCCACTTTCTTCACTCAGTTACAAAGGAACATCATCACCTGTAAAGTTGGAGACAGAAATAGCAGGAAAGGGTACTGAAAATGTAAAACACTAACAAGCTTCTTAGCTTGATAATAACCCAAAGTCCAATTTGTACATTCATCTGTGGGTGCGTGCGTATGTGTACTTGTACTGGAACTTGAACTCAGGGCCTAAGTGCTGTGCCTTAGCTTTTTTCAAAGCTCAAGGCTAGCACTTTACCACTTGAGCCAGAGATCCACTTCTGGCTTTTTGGTGATTAATTGGAAGTAAGAATCTCATGGACTTTCCTGAGTAGGCTCGCTCCAAATGGGAATCCTCAGATGTCAGCCTCCTGAGTAGCTAGTATTACAAACATGAACCACCAGTGCCTGCCTAGCTCCAAAGTACAATTCATTAATGAAAGCAGAGACTTTAAAAAGAGCCTAATTTGCTTGGGTTGTATGCTGACATAGTATTCACAAGAATAAAGCTGACCCTTCCACACTCCTATAACATGAAGATGAATGCTGATTGTCTCTCTCTCTCTCTCTCTCTCTCTCTCTCTCTCTCTCTCTCTCTCCTCCCCTCCCTCCCTCCCTTCATTTCTTTCTCTTTATTTTTTTGTCACTCCTGGGGCTTGAACTCAGGGCCTAAGTGCTGTCCTTGACCTTTTTGCTCAAGGCTAGCACTCTACCACTTGAGCCACAGCACCACTTCACACTTTTTTGGTAGTTTAGTGGTGATAAATGCCTAACAGATTTTCCTGCCCCAGCTGGCTTCAAACTGCAAGCCTCCATCAGCTCCTGAGTAGCTAGGATTACAGGCATGAGCCACTGGCACTGGACATGTTGCTCCTTTTTCAAGGAATAATGTGATATACTGTGCTAAGTGTTCCTCATGGCTGGGTTTTAGGTGTCTGTTTGTATGTCTATGCCACATGTATATATGCATAATAGGCAATCTATGTATTATTATAGGTAACATATGCATTATACCCATAGTCCGTTAGAGCTTTAGATGAAGTCAAACTTTTTTTCTTTTATTGTAAAGGTGATATACGGAGGGGTTACATTTACTTAAGGTAAAGAGTACATCTCTCGTCGACCAGTGTTACCCTCTCCCTCATTTTCTCCCACTTTCCCTTCCCTCTGACTCTCCTCCCCAACCCAAGTTGTAAAGTTCATTTCCAACAGTGTCTTGTTAGTATCGCTGTTGCATTGGTTCACCATTTGTCCTTTGTCTCACCATTTTATTATTCCTCATCCCTTCTCCAAATCAGATAAACATATATACAAGACACAGGGCACAAAAAGAAAAACAAACCAGTGACAATGGGATAAACCAGAAGGGAAACAATGAAAGAAAAAGAAAAGAAATAATTTCACACAGTACATTAAAAAAAAAAACAACCCTATTGTTTCCGTATTTTGGAATTCATTTTGATTAGCATCATTTTATATGGCCATAGGCACATAGCTATTGAGCGACTGTGATCCTCTGCTAGGACTATCCTAGACATATACTAATTATTACAAATGAGGAAACCATGGAGCCTATGTTTCTTTGGGTCTGGTGCACTTTGTTTAATATGATTTTTTCCCAAGTCTTTCCATTTCCTTACAAATGGAGTGATGTTTAATTTTTTGAGCTCTAGGTATATTTTTTATATGAGGCCCTTATCTGTTGTATAGCAAGTGAAGATTTCTGTAGGCTTTCTATTTATCTTGTTAGCTGTGTTCTTTGTCATGCAGAAGCTCTGCAGTTTAATGTGATCCCATTTATCCAGCCTTTCTTTAAGTTTCCAAGGAGCCCTAGTGTATCCCTTCCAGTAATATTTTCAAGGTATCTGCTCTTACCTTGAGGTCTTTGATCCATTTGAAGTTGATTCTGGTGAAGGGTAATATGTAAGAATCTACTTCAATTTTCTACACACATGTATAGCCAATTCTGCCAGCACCATTTGTTGAAGAGGATATCTTTCTTCCATCTGATGATTTTGGCTTTGTCAAAGATTAGGTGGCCATAGGTCTATGGGATCATGTCTGGGTCTTCAGTTCTATTCCATGGGTCCTCAGGCCTGTTCATGTGACAGTACCAAGCTGTTTTTTTATAACGACAGCTTTATAATAGAGTTTGAAGTTTGTTTGGTATTGATATTCCTCCAGCACTGTTTTTCCTGCTAAAAATTGTTTTTGCCAGCCTTCTTGCCTTACAGACTAGAACACAGAGGCTCAGAAAGACTAAATAACTTATCCTAGGGGCAATCATTTGCATGTGTCCCCAAAACTTAAGTGTTGAAACTTAATCCTCAGTGTATTGAGAAGTGAGGTAGGCAATGCGCAGAGCCCTGTGAATGGATTAATGCTATTGTGGTAGGGGTGCGTTAGTTAGCACAAGAAGAACAAGTTTGTCCTTTTTTATTCTCTCGTCCTTGTTTCTGCCACAGGAAGAGGCACACAAATGCCCTCTCCAGACATTATTATTATGCCTTGGTCTTCCCAGCCTCCAGAACTATGACCCAAATACACCTTTTTTTTTTTTTTTTTTTTTTTGTAAATTACTCCATTATAACAAGCTGAGGAGTATAACAAGTATAACAGGACAGGAGTAGATTCTAGAAGGGACCAGAATCCAGATCTAATTCTTCAACCCATGTTGCTCCTCTTTTCTAATGAGGCTTCTCTGATAAGCCACCTGTTCTGTCTCATTTGCAAGAATTACTGAAACATTCCCTCTGACTTCACTTGGGGCTTGATCATGCCACACCAGTAACAAAAGAGACTGTGAGCACCTGAGACGTATCTGTGAGTGCATGTGCATGCACCTACTCACAGACAAAAATGAACACATAAACACAGAGAAAACATGCTGAAAGACAATGCTTTCAGAAAACAGCATTGCCTTGTACAAGACAATGCTCTACCAATTGTCATCAGGGGGAAAATGTAGCAGACAAGGGTTGCCCACCTGCTACCATCCTACTTCTTTTTTGCAGGGAAGTAGCTCTCTTTCATTCTGACACTGGCAAATGAAGGCATGGTTCCCAAGAGAAAGCAAACCCAGCCTGGACAAGACAAAGGACTGAATTCTCTTGGCCAATGAGATATCAAGGGGAATTGGCTGGGAAGTTTCTGGGAAGTATTTCCTTTCTGATTCAATAAGCATACACACGTGCACACAAACACCTAAGATGACCAGCAGCTTTCCCTCCTTGGATGAGAGGCTTAGTGCTGCTATGTCATGCAAGGGAACCACCAATAAGTTGACAATGCAAAGACAAAAACATGGGATGACATGACTCCTTTGGTTTTCTTTTTCTTTTCTTTTTTTTTTTTTTTTGCCTGTTGTGGCGTTTGAACTCAGGCCTGGACATTGTCCCTGAGGTTTTAGTGCTCTACCACTTTGAGCCAGAGCCTCACTTCCAGTTTTCTGGTTAAGTGGAGGTAAGAGTCTCACAAACTTTCCTGCCCCCACTGGCTTTGAACCATGATCCTTAGATCTCAGCTTACTGATTAGCTAGGATTATGAGTGTGAGCCACCAGCAGCTGGCTAACCCTTTGGTTTTCTTTCTGTGCTATCATGGTTTGAACTCAGGGCTTCCCGCTTATCAGATAAGTGCTCTACCACTTAAGCCACATCCCTAGCCCAGAGAGATGAGCTTTTTTATGACCCTTGGGCTACAGACCAACCTGTACAATCTCCCTCCAGACTTACCATCACATGAGAGACAACCTTTTGTCCACACCTGCAGCTGAGCATCCTATAACTTCCAACCAAAAGTAATTACTTACCCTCTCTGTTATGATGAAGAAATGAAATAATAAGGTTGGAATAAATAAGGCTGGAGGTGGTGTGTGCCTGCCTAGTAAGTGCATGACCCTAAATTCAAATTCAGGAGCACACATGCACACACACACATACCTAACAAAAAGGAACTCAATAAATGGTAGCTCTTAGCATCCTAACCACCATAAACATGATGTCAAAATCCTCAACACTGTGAAAGTTTTCCTCAGTCTGTTAATCTGATGACACCAGACATCTTCTCCCCACAGCACTGATCTAGGACAATACCCTTAACCACCATCTCCTGTCTGGGTCTTGAGGAAGTAGGAGGGAACTGAGTCTGAGAGCTAAAAGGTCTGATCTATATAGGAAAAAATAAAAACAAAAGCAACATGTAAAATCAAAGCATCATGGGTAGTGCAACATGCTAACATATTGCAAGTTCTATCAAGCTATAAATTGTCTCAGGAAATCTCAACCCTGGCAATCTAGCAACAGAAATAATTCAAAAGAAGAGGAAAACTCTTTATTCTCAGAATTCTTCATTCAGCACTAATTTTTTTTTTTGCAGACTTAAGGAGAAAAGCATAATATTTCCTCTTGATGTAGTCTAATTATGAAGTCAACACAGTAATTTTCACTAGAGAATAAGTAGAACTGCTGTAATGTAATTTTTTTACATAAATTTACATGAAAAACCAGAACATGTGAGTGTGTTACATTGATTACCATTCCATGGAACACAGCTGAGCTGCCACTGGCAGGCAGATTGTTAAATAAATGCAACAGAGTAAAGGAATTGAGGGGACTGCAAATTGTTAAGGACACTATGACCAGGAAACAGAGAAAAAAGGAGAAAAGATGGGTGTGCTAATAGGACAGTGATTCCTCTCCACTATGGCTTTTATATATCAAAGTGGTGCAGGCATCAAATGCCTGGGTACAGCAAAGGTACAGGTGATGCACCCCCAAAGCTGTCCCCAGTGAATTGGCATTTCTGGCAGGATTCCCCACTTTGGGACAGAAGACCTGGGCAGCCAGATAGATGTGCCTGGAAGATGGCCCAGCACTTCAGATACTGTGAAGTGACAAAGGGCAAGAAACTTGGGAGTGAGGGAGTAAAGGGCAGCTCCACGTGCCATTTTCTGTATATTTCTTGTAGAATGCTTCCTATGAATTCACCCTCTTCAATGAAAGCCAATCTGTGATCAGAGTACTAGAAACACAGGAGCAGCCAGATTTCCATCCTTAGGAGTTGCGTGGAACAATGTACTAGCCATCACAAATAGATTCTTAAAAGATACATGAAGAGGGCTTGGCACTTGTGGCTCATGCTTGTAATCCTAGCTGCTTCCCAAAGCAGAGATCTGAGGGCTGTAGCTCAAAACCAATCTGTGAAGCAAAGTCTGAGACTTTTCTGAGGCCCTTATATCCAAATAACCAGCAAAATGTCAGAAGTGGAAGTATGGCTCAAGTGGTAAAGTGGCAGCCTTGAGCAAAAAACCCAAATGAGATTAATCCCCAATAACCACCCTCCCCCTTCCCCCCAAGACACAGGAAGAATAGAGAAAACACTGGAATACATAGACATTGATAGTAACTTCCTGGATAGAACCTAATTGTTCACCAAATAAAACAAGTATTGACAAATGAAATTGTATCAAAACAAACAGTTTCTATGCAGCACAGTTTCTTCACTAGACTGAAGAGATGGCCTTCAGAATAGAAGATCTTATTAAAAAGCAGAATATACAGGGATCTCAAAAACTAAATGACCCAGTTAACAAATGGGCAAATGCATTGAACAGATAATTTTTTTAAAGAAGTACCAATGGCCAATAAATAGATGAAGAAGTAGCTAATGAAGAAGTAGTTATCCTTGGCCATAAAGGATATGCAGATCAAAATGACACTGAAGCTGGGTGCCAGTGGCTCATGCTATAATCCTAGTTACTCAAGACAGTTGAAGATCTAAGATCTGAGAATCCTGGTGTGAAACCAACCAGGGTAAAAATGTCTGTGAGACTCTTATCTCCAATTCGCCAGCAGCTGCTGCTCACATGGTAGAGTACTAACCTCGATCTCAAGAGCTCGGGAAAAGTGTGCCAGGGCTCTGAGAACAGGGCTCAGGCTCAAAACACATACATACACACACACACACACACACCAACTTTGAGATATTTATCTCATTCCAGTTAGAATAGCTATGGTAAATAATACAAAGAACAAGAAATATTGGTAAGGATTCAGGGCAAAGGATGTTGGAAGGAATGTAAACTAGTGTGACCATTATGGAAATCATGATGATTCCTCCTAGAAATAGAAGAACCCTATATGCCACCAATACCATTCTTGGGCATACATCCAAAGGAATTTAAGTCAGGATACAACAGAAGCACTGCATATCCATGTTGGTTGCAAAACTATAACAGCAAAGCAATGGAAACAGCACAGATGCCCTGCAAGCAACGAATAGATCAAGAAATATGTGTTATCACACACATATGCATGCACACACACACACACACACACACACACAATGGAGTATTATTCAGCCATAAAGAACGAAATTATGTTATTTGCAAGGAAGTGGATGGAACTGGAGGTCATCTTGTTAAGTGAAGTAAACCAGGTTCAGAAAGACAATGATCACATGTTTTCACTCATATGTGAATGCTAAAATATAAAAAATATTTATGTAAACATAGGATAATATGTGTGTGCATGTGTTTGTAATTGTGGGACTGTTTGAAGGGATGGGGGTGTCAGGAGCCGAGCTAGCAGCTAAACTCATTCTCACCTCTGGCTGTGCTGTCACTGCCAGAATATGCTAGATGCAAGGACATTTGTTCACAGCCACTATCCAGAATTGCTTTACGATGTCCGCACCTTGCTATGTCTGCTGGAGTAGGTTCCTATGTTAATCAACCTTATCCTGTGTTTACTGTAATCAAATATTGCAAACTTCAAAGCCTCTTTGTGTTCTTGAATTTTAACAACCCTATGCTATTCCCTGGTTCCAAAACTGCATATAAGCTGGAAGTTAAGAATAAACTTGGCTGCAGTCTTGAGTTTCAATCTCGAGAAGCAGACCTCCCGTACCCCATCTTTGCCTCTTGTCTTTTTTCTCTTGTCTTGTATTTTTCCTTTTCTTTAATCCTCGCCCCCCCCTCATTCAGGATTCCTTTTCGCTGCCAGCTGGCTCGGCAGGTGTGGCGCCCAGAACAGGGACCTGAACTCCTGGGACGATGGCAGAGGACCCCCGCTCAGGTAAGGACATCCGATCACTTGGGAAGGAGAGCGGGAGAGAGAGAGAGTATTGTCGGGAGTAAGAAATTATGGGATAAAGTATAGGCTGCATGCTATACGTGCAGGCCCCCAAAGGCATGCTTAATGCCCGGGCAGTGAAAGTTGGCCAAAGTCACTTAGAATGTTTATTTTACTTTATTGAAGGAACCAATAACTTAGAAACTTGGCAAAAAAAAAAAAAAAAAAAGAAAAAAAGAAAAGAAAAGGAACATTATGATGCAAGTGGCCCTGAGAGAACCCCAGTGGATGCTATTATTCTTTGGTATCTGGTCCGAGATTGCTTAGATCCTAGACACGAACAGATTATATTCGATCAGTCGATTGGAGAAACTGAACAGGGACCTGATGAGTGTTGCCCAGCCCGGGAGCCTACGCTGCTGCCCGGGAAGAGCTGAGAAAATTAGCAAGACCTGAACCCACTGGGCTAGATATTAAGGAAGACTCAGATGGCTCAGACACTGAGGAGAAATTATGCAATGAGCCTACTAAAGATAGATTGACCCATGTTGAGAATATGTTGAAATCAGTATAGCTCTATTGTCACAGCTTCATCCAGAACAACAAACTCCTTTATAGGGAGATACTGGTGAGCCCCCATGGACAGTCTGGGCAGACTTACAGCTCTCCTAGGTGCAGGCTACTCGCAGGGGGGAGGACCTGAGGCTAGGGAAATGCTAACACCACCCAGGTAACTTCTCCTGACTGAGCGCTTTACTTCCTTCCACCACGACAACGACAGATTTGAAACCCCAACCAGGGTGAGTGACCATTAGCCTGGAGCTTACATTTTCCATAAATCCACTGGGCTAGGTCAAGGAGATCAGCAATTGTGGGTGTTTGGAGACAACTGATCTCTAGTTCAGCTCAGCCAGTTGCTCATCAAGTCTAAATTGCTTCAGGAAAGCTGCTCAAGTTTGAGCCCAATCTTATATATTTGGAATATTTTGCAGGACTTACCTAACTTCTATGAGCGCTCAGGCAGATGAAGTTCCCTCCATCTCTTTTTCTGCCTCCCTCTAAACTCTGCCTGCCTGCCTGTGACATAGGATGGGTATCGATATTTGTTTAACATCTGCTTTAAAAGACGCAAAGAAAGGTTTTCTATTCTTGTTATTGATGTTAAGTTTGGAAACTCAGTTAAATTCTGCTTGTTTGGCAAAATCGTAAGCTTTCTCTAGCATTGAGCACATGGTCGACAATAGGATTGGTTGGGGTGGAAGCCTGCCCATCCCCCAGGTGACAAGCATGCCAAATTCCTGGAGGCTGGGCAGGGACTTGGAGTCCTGTGGCCTTGCATTTCAAAGGTGCCTTACAATTCAAATGCTGGAAGATGAAGGTATCTTACTGTGAGCTCACTGTCTGTGTTCATGTCCTGTCTCCCATAAGCTCCCCTTGGAAGCTAAACTGGTTTCTCAAAATGTGGCTTCTCGGATGATCTAAAAATTTTGGTTTGCTGAAAAGGTTTTTTTTTTGTTTACTATCTAACCACGTGGTTCTAGAATATAGGCAAAATAATATCATTTGCCACTGGAATTCCAGCAAAACGTACATGGCCAATTAAAGAACAATTCTAAGCATGCCCCAAAACGTGTGCACATTGTCTCTATGTGTATGTCTGTCTGTCTATGTCTATGTGTTGGTAAAACTTAAAAACAAAACAAAAACAGGTTTTAAACCCAAACTGATATGTTTGGGTACAAACAAATGTGTCTAAGAAAAACTCCAAAAGGTTCTAATATACAGCACATGATATAAGTACAATGATGTAAAACCAGTGTGTTATTCTTTATGTCTATCTATGCTAAGAGTCAAGTGTACATCTAATCCTGACAATTCTTTGGTATAGACTAAGATTTTGCTTCTCCATTTTTTCTGTGCTCTCATAAACTCTTTTAGATCAAGGGACCAGAGTCATTTTAAAATAACTGCACAAATATGACTATTAACCTAAATTTTCCTAACCCAAAATTAACATTTTGCTTTATAGGATACAGGTTGACATGTGTGCTAGCTGAGTGGACCGTGGCAGTCTGTGGCCACAGAAAGCTGCCTCTACAGCCGGCTCCCAAACTGCCTGGTTTGCTCAGGCAACCTAGGAGTCCTGTGAGGATTTTGACAGGCCCAGGCTGTCAAAGGCTACTACCCTGGCTCTGCCTGCCCCAAGATTAGAGTTGGGTTTATAACAGGCCTATCATGACAGAGTTGCAACCGAGACTTACTCCAAAGTTAAAAGCATCAGAGTTGTATTTGGCGACCACAGGGTTGCATTGGGGTAGCATTGATGTCTTCTCCCTCCATGACTCACAAACTGTCCTGGCTGCTATAGGGAGCAGACTTGGTTGGCCTTCAATCTGTGTGGATTTTGTGACTAGAACGATGGTTGAAGGCCACGCCTTCTAAAAATCTGTTTAAAAATGCCCTTAACCAGTCTGTGTAGAATTTATAGGCAACAAGCAGGAAATGTGACAGCCTATCCAGGAAACTCTACTATAGCCTTATCCAGATGCAAGCCATCTCTCCTGCTGGCCTGCTAATTTGGGATGGAAGACACAGCCACTTCAGATCCACTGAAGCTGAGACTTTTATTGTTATTCATTTGTTTTCTCTTTCATGTGCCAGTAAGGTAAGGTTAAATAATATGATTTGATTTATTGGCACATGGATCCCTTTCAGTCTGCTGTTCTTTAAGTGTTACAGCAAAACTCTGGCAACTACTTGTTGGTCAATTCTTAGGAACTTACAGGTAAACTCTACTCCTTTTGTTCTCAGCTACTGTGGCTTTAATACAAAATGTGCAGACAACTCACTATGTTAATCAGCTTGCTCATAATACCACACAAGCCCTGCACTTTCAAGGAAGGATTGGTGATAAGGTAGAACAAAAATTAGAAGCATTGTATGAATCTGTGTTGTCACTGGGAGAACAAATTCGTGCCTTACAAACTTTGCAACGGGTGCGCTGTCATGCTGGGTTTGACTTTATTTGTGTAACCCTCCATAAGTATAATGGGTCGAGCTATCCTTGGGAAAAAGTTGTAGCACATCTAAATGGTATTTGGCACCATAATAACTTGTCCTTAGATCTCTTTCAACTCCATAGACAAATAGCCAGACTAGAACAAGCTCCGCCTCTGGACTCTAAAGTGGCAGAAACAGCAAAAGAACTGTTTGAACAACTTCAACAGTATGTCCCTTCCTTAACTAACGTTAAGGAGCTGCTAATGACATTGCTCGGCCCAGGGATACTTTTGCTGATGGCTTTCCTATGCCTTCCTGGCTTGGAAACCATGATCTTCAGATCACAACCTCCAGAATAGCTAGGTTACAGGCATGACCCACTGGCACCTGGCTGGAGTTACATTTCCTGGAGAATTTCCACATTTAGCCCAATTGGAGTATTGATTTGCACCACAATACCCAAAGATGACTTGGACTCACTTTGCCATGTTACATCCCTTATTCACTCACCAGAGAGCTAGGTAGGGGCTAGGAAAGTTTGGGGGTTCCTAGGGTTGCTAACTGTAACTTACCCACCCCCACCCACTCAATCTTATCATAGACCATGGCTGAGAACATCTGACTGAGAAAAGACTTTCTGCAGAGATAGTTTCCCTTAAGGTGGAAAACCATGAATGGCCTGCTTCTCTGTACACAGATCTCTGTAGGAAAACACCTAAGATCTAGCCTCAGTGCTTGATGACCACAACACTAGAGCCCAAAGTGAGGGCTCCCCATGTAGGGCCTTTGCTACCTAGTTTGAATTTTGTAGGGACAACCTGAAAAGGTAAATAAAATGTTAATCATGAAAGTCAGTCTTTGAGGAACATTGAGTATTCCAAGTTAAGGAAATGAGGGATCACCTAATAACTCTTCATTATTACAGTCACCAGCTCTATGATATAAAGTGAAGTTTCAAGACATTCAGAGTCATGCTTGGTTTGACCCAGCAAATAAGCAGTGGAGATCATATGTGGCCAGGGTCTTTCTAGGCATACCAGGCTGGCCTCAAGTTTGCAATCCTCCTGCCTCTGCCTCCTAAATGCTGAGACAACAGTCAATGACCACCATGGATGGCTCAAGAAGTTTTTGTGGTTTGGTGTATTTGGGTTTTTTTGTGGTGTAGTGATGCTGGCAGTTTTAACTCAGGGCCTTACACTTTAGACAAGAGCCGTACCATTTGAGCCACACCCTCAGGCCAAGAGGAAATGTCTAAAGACAAAAATGAAGATTACATAAAGATGTTTTGAAACAATATTAAACAGACAGTTCAGTGTGATTCCAGTAGAATCTTTTGTGAATAATTCTTTACAGACCTATATGCATCCCCTTATTAATTATTGTATGTAAGTATGTATGTATGTATGTATGTATGTACTTCTGGTGAGTTGCTTTAGTTCCACGGAAATAATGTACTGATGCATGTGCTAGCAGGAGGTCTGACTTCCTGAATTGCCCAGGGAGGGATGTCACAGGATAGCATGAGGAAGAACAAAAGAGGGCAGATGAGCTGGCACAGCTCACACACTCCTTTTCAGGCATATAGGCTGAGTTTCTGAGGAACAGGAAGGGGTGCTGGGCCTGGCTTCACCAAGAGCTGATGGGGACATCTCTCTGGCATTCCCCAGTAGGAGGATTTCCCACCCCCACAACCACCTGGAAAAAGGAAGCAGAAAAAAACAGATATTGCAACAGCCACAGTACTTCCTTCACCTCTGTCTCTAGAATGTGCCCAACAAGCAGAAAGCCAGATGGCAGAGAGTTCCACTGGAGGACTGTCTTGCACTCTCTCTCTCTCTCTCTCTTTCTCTCTCTTTCTAGTAATGTTAATATTTTCCTCTTCTACCCTACATGAGCTTGGTCTTTTGCTCCAGGTCCAGCTGATACACACTCCAGGAGGTAAGATGTCCTTTTTCCTGTCCTAAATTGGGGGTGGGTATTATGTTTTAAGCTTGAAGTTCTTTAAAAACTGGCCTCAGTAAGAAATGGGCGCAAGTCCTTGGCTGTGACTCACACATTTCCCCCAATCAGACACTATGGACAGCAGGGCATGCTGGTCCTGAGGGTGTTATAAGGAGAAGTCAAGAAGTCAGCATGAACCATCCTGGTTTCTTGGCTGCTTTTGTGTGTGTGTGTGTGTGTGTGTGTGTGTGTGTGTGTGTGTGTTTGCAGGTTCTGGGGCTTGAACTGATAGCATGGGTGCTACCTCTGAGTGTCTTTTGCTCAAGGCTAGTACTCTACAATTTGAGGCACAGCTTTACTTCTGTCCTTTTATGTGGGGCAGGGTAGGTTATTGGAGATAAAGAGTCTCATGAATTTTTCTGCCCAGGTTGGCTTCAAACTGTGATCCTCAGATCTCAGTCTCCTGATTAGCTAGGATTGTAGGCATGAACCACCAGCACCCAGCTAACCCAACTTATTACTCTGCTTGGAACTCCATGTAGCTGCTACTTCTGGGTTTAGCTTTCTAGAAGGCAGAGATCAGAGCCACAAACGAGCAAACGTTGAAGATACCTTTGTGCCATTTCCATGAGCAAAGTCTGTAACTGAAGCTTTATTTTCCTCTTTGCTTTAACTACTGAGGGACAGGCCCCCATTTTGTGTGTTTCAGGAGATCGGGGCAGTCTTCTTTGAGGCAGATCCCCAAGATCAACATCAGTCAGCTGGTGGTGACTCACACTCCTTCACTTCCTGGACCTGTCAGGCCTGGGTTTGCAACTGTAAAGACTTGCACTGTTTTGGAACAGAAGCTCTTCCATGTGCCTGCACAGGATTTTGTGTTCTTTCAGAAACGATTAGCCCTGTTGATGTGTGCTCTGGCCTTTCTCTCCTTAGCATTGAGCTGTGGCCACCATGGGCTCTGTGAATTCCAGAGGGCACAAGACAGAAGCCCAGGTGGTGATGATGGGCCTTGACTCAGCAGGCAAGACCACAATCCTGTACAAGCTGAAAGGCCATCAGCTGGTAGAGACCCTGCCCACTATTGGTTTCAATGTGGAGCCTCTTGAAACTCCTGGTCACATGCCATTGATTCTGTGGGATATTGGGGGACAGATCCAGCTTAGGGCCACCTGGAAGGACTACCTGGAAAATGCAGATATCCTTGTGTACGTGCTGGACAGTACTGATGAAGCCCGCTTGCCTGAGGCGATGGCTGAGCTCACAGAAGTCCTGGAGGACCCCAATATGGTCTACGTTCCTTTCTTGGTGCTGGCCAACAAACAGGAGTCACCTGATGCCCTTCCACTGCTTGAGATCAGAAACAGGCTCGGCCTGGAGAGGTTCTTGGATCATAGCTGGGAGCTCCGGGGCTGCAGTGCCCTCACCGGCCAGGGCCTGCCCGAGGTCCTGCAGAGCCTGCAGAGCCTGCTCAAGTCCCGCTGAAGTCCCAGGGCCACCCGTGTGGCCAGATGAAAGTGGATGGGTAAGGGAGAGAATGGATTCTGCAACATATCAAAGCCAATTATTCCTGCTCTACAAACTGGTAGGACCAGGTCACCCTTGAGAGATGTCACCTCAGTTTACTAACCAAGAAATCCTTCTATTCTTGGTCAGGATATTTTCTTCTAGACATTGTGATGGCAATCAACTTTTCTTTGGATACTCTAAGGGAAAAAAGCTGTTAATATAATTCATTTAATAGCTCATTACTGAGGGTAAATGGAACAATGAGTTACCTAAGAAACTGAGATAAAAGTTCACAAGGAAAAGAGCTTTCAGTCAAATAAGAGGATCCTCTGGCCATGGCTGTGACTACCATGATTATCAGTGATTTTTCTTCTGGCCCAAGAAACCAGGGTGGGGATCCGGGTGGGGTGAGGGCTCCCATACAAGCTTCTTTCTAGAAGCTCACTAGGCCCCTTAGCCCTGGACAAGGGGCTACGAGTGCAGGCTCCCAAAGTTCACCCTTTTCTCAAGCCTTGATTCACCCTTCTCTACTCTTTGTCATCCTATCTTGGGCTTTATTTTTTAAACCTTCATTTACTTTCTTTTTCCTTGCCCCTTTCTCCTTCTTATAGCATGCATATGCTTTGCCTTAAGGTCCAGATCAAGAGCCTGGTGGCAAAAGTTGAAACCCTAGCACTCAGGAGGCTGAGGTGGGAGGATAAAAAAAAACAAAACAAACAAACAAAAAAAACCCATCAGGACTGGGAATGTGGCTTAGCGGTAGCGTGCTTGCCTAGCATACATGAAGCCCTGGGTTTGATTCCTCAGTACCACATAAACAGAAAAAGCCAGAAGTGGCCCTGTGGCTCAAGTGGTAGAGTACTAGCCTTGAACAAAAGATGTTCAGAGACAGTCACCAGGCCCTGAGTTTAAGTTTAAGCCCCAGGACTAACAAAAAAAAATCAGATTAATTATTTCTTGGACTTAATCAAAGCTATGTAGAACACTTAATATGTGGCAAAAAAGACATCATGCTTTTGGATGTAACCAGGTATTCAGATGAGATATATACTCTACAGCTCAGAGGGCAGCAATGCTGGCTCCCTCACTGCCAACAGTACTAAAATGGAAAGCTGAACACAGCATGTTAAAAGATTCTAGAAGGCTTTTCAGATGATTGTTACCCAGGATCCATGAAGTTCCTAAACTTACTTGCAAAATGTTATACTTTGAATAGATTTATATCGTAGCAATTAGTCTTATTTTTTACAGTTTAATCATATTCACAACTTTAAATCTTTTTGAATGTTTTCCCAAATATAGCAATTATTTTTTTCTTTCTGGAAATGGTCTTAAATAAACAAATCTAATGTTAATACAACGAAAGTTAAATTTTTCCTATTTTCTATGTGGTTGGCAAAAGTTTTATCCTTAAACTATTGGTGATGAGACACTGGATTTTTTTTTTTTTTTTTTTTTGGCCAGTCCTGGGGCTTGGACTCAGGGCCTGAGCACTGTCCCTGGCTTCTTCCCGCTCAAGGCTAGCACTCTGCCACTTGAGCCACAGCGCCGCTTCTGGCCGTTTTCTGTATATGTGGTGCTGGGGAATCGAACCTAGGGCCTCGTGTATCCGAGGCAGGCACTCTTGCCACTAGGCTATATCCCCAGCCCCGAGACACTGGATTTTTAAATTCCAAATTTATTGCAAAACCATGTGAAAAAAATCAAATACAAGAAAATGGAAGTTACAAAAGGAGAACAAAATACAAATAAAAATTCTATTACTAGATTAAAGAAAATGTAATCCTTTGGGTCATTTTTCTAGGAAAGAGGATCTATAACTTTGATCAAATTTTCAGTGGCATCTATGAGTCACACAGTTATTACCCTTTTTGTTGGGGAGCTGGTACTGGGGCTTAAACTTCTTGGATTCATATTCTCACTCAGCTTTCTTGATCACAGCAGGCACTGTGTCATTTAAGCCATGCTCCAGTCTGGCATTTTTCTGGTTAACTGGAGAGCGAATCTACAGGACTTTTTTGTGCTCAGGCTTGCTTCCAACTCCATCCTAAGATCTCAGCTTCCTGAGGAGCTAGGATTCTAGGAATGAGTCACCTTCCCCAATGTTAAAAATCACTAATCTGGCCTTGCCCTTATTCCATCTGAAGAAAATTCTACATTCTGAGTGTGCGGGTCGTTTCTTTGGTACAGGAGTTTGAACTCTGGGCTTTGTACTTGCTAGGCAGATTCTCTATCACTTAGGACATTCCGGCATCTGAGGTTTTCATCAGCAAGGTGTTTATGTTTAGCACCTGTTCTCCTATGAAACAGCATTAAATGTTGGACAGACCTTCCTTCCTATCCTGCATTAAAATTAGCCTTTTACAGGCTGGGAATATAGCCTAGTGGCAAGAGTGCTTACCTTGTATACATGAAGCCCTGGGTTCGAATCTTCAGCACCACATATATAGAAAAGGCCAGAAGTGGCACGATGGCTCAAGTGGCAGAGTAGCTAGCCTTGAGCCAAAAGAAACCAGGGACAATGCTCAGGCCCTGAGTCCAAGCTCCAGGACTGGCAAAAAAAAAAAAAAATTAGCCTTTTACACCCTTTGTTGGTAGTTCTGTGCCTCTCTGCCCTTCATCAATCTCTGTGCTTCAAAACTACCAGCGTTCTACACAAAAGATGCAAAGGTGATGCACTAGGGCCTCAGGCCCTTGTAGGAGCCAAGAACTGGGGCTGAACTTTATGCTGGGCATTTCATGTTCATCACACCAAATGCTCATAACTCTGCAAAGATGTATGACTCCCACTTTATATAATCTATGTATGGCACTATGAAATGCTATCACCAGAATTTGGAACCAAGAATGTCTAGCCCTAATACCCACATTCTACTAGGACATCATGCTCTAGAAGGTTTAACTAGGGAAGGTGCTCAGGAGAACATTCTAGTCAGATGGAAGACTGCACCCTGGGTTGTACAGACAATCATTGTTGTCTTCCTGTCCTATGCCTGACATTCTTTCCCCTGTCCTCTTGACAATCTCATTGCTTCATCTAAGACCTCAGGGTGTACCAACTTGCTCCCAAAGTGTGCTTCTTAATGAATGAGATGGAGTGGACAAGTCTTTCCTGAAGCCACAGTCCTTGAAGATGGATACAGCTAGTCTTCATAAGCCCAGGATGTTTCCTTTTATCATTCTCTCAGACAAGATTTCTGAAAAGCAACAAGGGCAATATCTCCACTCATTCATCCATTCATTTATTCATTTATTTTTGTGCCAGTCCTGGGGCTTGAACTTAAAGCTTGGCCACAGTCCCTTACCTTTTTGCTCAAGGTTAACACTGGACCACTTGAGCCAACAGCTCCACTTCCAGATTTTTGGTGGCTAATTAGAGATACACTCAAGCACTTTGCTGATCAGGCTGGTTTCTAACACTGATCCTCAGATCTCAATCTCCTGAGTAGCTAGGATTGTAGGTGTTGATGGCAAGAGCAATCTATCTTGATAACAATGTCCAGTTATTTTAACCTGAACTCCCTGCTGATTTGCGGCCCTCCTCCTCCTCCTCCTCCTCCTCCTCTTCCTCCTCCTCCTCCTCCTCCTCCTCCCCCTCCCCCTCTCCCTCCCCCTCCCCCTCCCCTCCTTCTTCCAAGTCTGGGGTTTGGACTCAGGGCCTGAGCACTGTCCCTGGCTTCTTTTTGCTCAAGGCTAGCACTCTACCGCTTGAGCCACAGCACCACTTCTGGCTTTTTCTATATACATGGTGCTGAGGATTTGAACCCAAGGCTTCATGTATGCAAGGCAAGCACTCTTGCCACTAGGCCATGTTCCCAGCCTAATCTGCCTACTTCTTGGAGGCCTAAGCACTAAATCATTCACATACAAGCACCCAGTGGTGGGTTCTAGGAAGCTAACTATGTCATTATCTAGCCTAAGAGCTTCAGAGTTCAAGGACAGCTCTGACTGCCTTCCACTCCATGGCTTCCCAAACATTAGCTTAGACAGAGCACAGGGATTCATAGCATGTGTGCCCACCTGTGCACCTTCCTAGGATTTCTAATGTTGTTATTATTGGGGTTGTTACAACTAGCATTAACAGTGCAAGGGGGGTTGGTAGTATAACTCCATCCAAGTGTACAGTGCACTTAGAACAAGCTTGCCCCTCCCAATATATTCCTAAACCCTCCCACATCTCCTAGTTTTTTCAGAGTCCACGGTTTCATTATGCTTTCTTTTTTTTTTTTTTTCTGGTTGTGGGCTTGAACTCAGGGTCTGGGCACTGTCCTTGAGCCTCTTTATGCTCCAGGCTAGTGCTCTACCATTTGAGCCACAGCACCACTTCTGGTTTTTGAGTGGTTAATTAGAGAGAAGAGTCTCTTGGGGACTTTTCTATCTAGGCTAGTTTTGAACCTTGATCCTCAGATCTCAGCCTCCTGAATAGTTAGGATTACAGGTGTGAGCCACCGGTACCCAGCATTATGTTATCTTTATACATGTGTGTATCACACATGTAAATATGTATAATATACATTTATATAACATACGTTGAGCCTCTTCACCCCTCAGTACCCTTCTTTGACTCTGCTGCTGGATGGTGCTCCCAAGATTCCATCATCATCAACATCATTATTTTAGGTCTAGATATCCCATATTACTTAGACATGTGATCTTTGGCTTTTTGAGTTTGGCTTATTTCATTTAACATGGTGACCTCCATTTTCATCCATTTTCCTACAGATGATATGATTTCTTTCTTCTTTATGGCTGACTAATATTCATGGTGTGTGTGTGTGTGTGTGTGTGTGTGTGTGTGTGTGTGTGTGTGTGTGTATACATGTGAGTCCTAGGATTTCGGATGTGCCCTCTGTGTGTTCTGGCTCATCGAGCTTCCATATCAGGCAGGCAGTCCTCATTGTGGCCATTAGGGTACCAGCCTCTATGGGGCACATAACTTTAAGGAAGCTTCATACCCCCTGCTCTTCTGGAAGCTTAGCTTGCTTTGCACCCTATCTGCTCTTCCTGCTATGTCAGAACCTTTAGCTCCTACTTCTCCAGGAAGCTTGGTCCACACAGGCCAGCCCACCTCATTGTCCCTCTGAACCCCTGTGGAGCTGACTGTCTAGGCAGCCCAGTGCCCAGTGTTACGCTGCCTTAACATGGTGTCATGTGTCTCCCTGGGATAGTGTCAATTCCTAGAGATTAGAGTCTTATATCCCTCTGATCCTCTTTCAGGTCTGCAACACAATGAGTCCTGAGAGCTCCTCACTAAATACCTAGGTGAATAATGACTATTTAATTAAAGCCAGGGAACTGTCATGGTAAGAAGTTCCTGGGTCTTTCAAGCTGTCCAAAATCAAAATTAATAAAATGAGAATATAGACAATGCTAGTGACTCACACCTATAATCCTAGCTACTCAGGAGGTTGAGATCGGAGGATTGCTGTGTGAGGCCAGCCCCTACAGGAACTCTTATCTGCAATTAATCTCAGAAAGAAAAAAGTGGCACTAACTTGTCATTGTTAAAACATGGAGCCAACCCAGATGCCCCTCAGCAGACGAATGGATTAGGAAAATGTGGTACATATACACAATGGAATTTTATGCCTCTATCAGAAAGAATGACATTGCCCCATTTGTAAGGAAATGGAAGGACTTGGAAAAAATTATACTAAGTGAAGTGAGCCAGACCCAAAGAAACATGGACTCTATGGTTTCCCTCATAGGGAATAATTAGCACAGGTTTAGGCAGTCACAGCAGAGGATCACAAGAGCCCAACAGCTATGCCCTATGAGCATATAAAATGATGCTAAGTGAAATGAACTCCATGTTATGGAAACGAGTGTTATATCATTGTTGTAATTACTTTCAACATGCCATGTGAAACTGTAGCTTTTTTTTTGTTGATGATCCTCTTGTATCCCCTTCCTGTGGTTGTCCCCGTGCTATCACTGTATCTCATCTGAGTACCCTGGATACTGTATATACTGGTATTAGAACTAGGGAAGTGAAAAGGAATATCAAAATCGAGAGACAACGAATAAAAAGACAAAGGACTCCAAAAGCAATACTTGCAAAAAACCATTTGGTGTAAACCAACTGAACAACTCACGGGCGGGGGGGGGGCGGGGGGGGGGAGAGGGAAAGGGGGAGGGGGGAGAGGGAAAGGGGGAGGGGGGAGAGGGGAATGAGGGAGGAGAAATGGGTACAAGAAATGCACCATGGCCTTATATATGAAATTGTAACCCCTCTGTACATCACCTTGACAATAAATAATTTTTTTTAAGTGGTGCTATAGCTCAAGTGGCAGAGTGCTAGCCTTGGGCAAAAGGAGCCTAAGGACATTGCCCAGGCACAGAGTTCAAGCCCCAGGACTGGCAGAGAGGGAGGGGGGAGGGAGGGAGAGAGGGAGGGGGAGAGAGAGAGAGAGAGAGAGAGAGCCAAAAAAGAATACCAAGAGACTCATTGGCTTGAGAACCAAAATGGTAGCACCAATCTCTACCTCAGACATCCTTTGCATACATACACTTTTTCAAGGCCCTGTCCTTCTCAGATCAACTTGACTTCATCTATATGCAGGATAGGGGCAGTGAAACCCATAACCACACCAGAAGTTTACCAGGAACGATACAATTGCTCAGTGCATACCTCTGGTCTCAAGACAGACCAAGATGGGCAAGTCCTGAGTAGGAGGTAGAGATGCTGACCTTCACAGAAGTCTGTAAAAGCAAATACAAATTAAGACAAAAGTACTTTAAAAGATAAAGGTGTGTCTCAGTGGACCTTGCTTAGCATGCACAAAATCCTGGGGCTAAGCCCCAGCACTGCAAAAAACAGATGGGGGGGGGGGGTGTGTGCACGCGCGCGCACTCATGGGTGCATGTATAAGCTAATCAAGCTTCTTGGCAGCACAAGAACTCAAGATACCTTTTTCAAGGACCAAAATGTAATCCTGAGGGTAGGCAGGTTGGGGTCTCTCAGCTTCTGTGAGAAGGTCAAAGATTTGAGCTGCAAAACCACCATGTCCTAAAGACAGGATAAAGCCAATTAGCTGGCACAGATGGTGACCTCATTTTCCAGGTGAGGCTGGGGAGAAGTGGGTGGCAAATGGTTTCATCAGGCCCTCTGGCTTGATGTTATTACTTGCCTGTGTGGAAAGGCTGTCACTGTACTCTCCCAGGGGAACAGCCTGAGGTGTATACCACATTGTAGTTGAACATTAATTCAATAATAAATGTTTTACTCTACTACCTTCATGGAGAAATCTTCTGGCTTGACAGGAGATTTGTTTTCATTACATTTCCCTTCCAGGGCCCAGGGCCTGGCTGTACAAGTTTGTAGTTACACCCAAGATTAGGAAAGCCTGGGGAAAAAGAAGAACTTGGTACAATTACAACAAAAGACTCCGGTGGCTTTTGTAGGGCACAGTCCTCAGCACAGCAACAAGATCGGGAGCTAAGGTAAGACCTGGACCTCACCTATGTAAAGACTTTGCAGCTCATCCAAGCCTCAGAAAAGCAGCTGCTCAGGAAAAGCAAAATAATTTTAGAAAAGAAAAAAAGGAAGGGGATATTTATTTCCACCTCATGGTCTTGACTGCCACTTTTCTGATAAACTCACTCCTAAGGACATATCTATAGATATGCGTGTTGAAAATTCTCCCTCAGTCTGTCATTGTTCAGCCTTAGCTCCAAGCAAAATCCTGATAACGAATGTCCCCTTCCTCTGCTCTCCCCTCAAAAGGCACATGGAGCCAGGTACCAGCGGCTTACGCCAATAATCCTAGCTACGCAGAAGGCTGAGATCTGAGGATCACAGTTTGAAGCCAGCCAGGGCAGGAAAATCTGTGAGACTCTATCTCCAGTTAACCATCCAAAAAGCTGGAAGTAGAGCTGTGGCTCAAGCTATAGATCACTAGCCTTGAGCGGATAAAGCTCAGGAACCAGTACCCAGGACCTGAGTTGAAACCACAGGACCAGCAAAAAAAAAAAAAAAAAAAAGGCACATAGATATTTTTGCAGGCCACTTGCACACCTAGACAGATCAATTCTCATAAACATAACTCCAAGTCAAATGGAAGGAAGTAGCATGATCATAAATGATCTCTTTTTTTTTCTTATGTGTTTTTTTTGCTTTTGTTTTGGCCAGTCCTGGGGTTTGAATTCAAGGCCTGGACACTGTTCCTGAACTTCTTTTGCTCAAGGTTAACCATCTACCACTTGAGCCATAGAGTCACTTCCAGCTTTTTCTGTTTTTGTGGTACTGAGGAATGGACCCAGGGCTTCATGCATGCACTCTACCACTAAGCCACATTCCCAGCCCCAGTCTCTTGTTTTCCTACTTAACATGACACTATCTCATTTTACAATTTTTATCTTTTTTTGAACCCCACAAACTTCAGTTGCATGAGACAAACCTGAAGGAAAAGTATAAAGGATATAAAGATGTGTAAAGCTGTCCTTGGCTATGAAAATTCCTCCCTGCATTACTACCTGATACAACCTGACCTGACCCTTGCCCACATAGGTGCTGTCTAAATGCCTCTGTGCTAGCTCAGAGTTTTGTTTGGCCTGAAGTCTGTCAGAATTGACTAGAACACCAACTCTTACCCAACTGGATGTCCTTGGGCAACTATTTAACCCATCTAAGGCCAGAATACCTAGTAAGCTGAAGGGTATGATAGGAGATAACTGACAAGTTCAGTTCAGACAGTTCAGTTCTTGTGAGAACTGAATTAACTTTCATTTTGCATACACACACACGTACATATACACACAAACACACACATATGTAGGGGTTTTGTGGGGTTTTATTTTTGTGATACTGGGGTTTAAACTCAGGCCCTAGTGCTTTTTAAGATCATTTACCACTTGAGATATGAACCAGACCTTTTTGCTTTGGGTTATTTTTCAAATTGTCTCATCTTTATGCCCAATGGAACCTAGACTGTGATCTCTTACTTATCCCTCCCACGTAGCTGAAATTGCAGATGTGAGCCGCATGTCTGGCTTATTTCTTGAGATAGTTCTCAGGAATATTTTTTTTTTTTCCCAAGCTAGCCTTGAACTGCCATCCTCTTGCTCTCTGCCAAGTAGCTGGGATCTAAAATATCTTGCCTCCAACCTGTAGTTCTTGGGCACTTACAATGTTTTTTTTTTTTTTTTTTTTTTTTTGGCCAGTTCTGGGCCTTGAACTCAGGGCCTGAGCACTGTTCCTGGCTTGTTTTTGCTCAAGGCTAGCACTCTGCCACTTGAGCCACAGTGCCACTTCTGGCCGTTTTCTGTATATGTGGTGCTGGGGAATTGAACCCAGGGCCTTATGTATACGGGGCAAGCACTCTTGCCACTAGGCCATATCCCCAGCCCTGGGCACTTACAATGTATAAATAACACAGCTATATATAAGAGACACAGGGATGAAAGAGATGCAAACACATTCCTTGCCCTTGAACTTCTAGCATTCAATCAGAGACCACAATATTAAGTCCTATTAAAAACATGTTAAAAATGAAAATGGGGGCTGGGGATATAGCCTAGTGGCAAGAGTGCCTGCCTCGGATACATGAGGCCCTAGGTTCGATTCCCCAGCACCACATATACAGAAAATGGCCAGAAGCGGCGCTGTGGCTCAAGTGGCAGAGTGCTAGCCTTGAGCGGGAAGAAGCCAGGGACAGTGCTCAGGCTCTAAGTCCAAGGCCCAGGACTGGCCAAAAAAAAAAAAAAATGAAAATGAAACAGAGTTCTGGAAGTTCAGGGTTTTCTTAAAGATTCCTTCTCCCACTTTTAGAACTCTGTAGAACTTGACTTGTTTTGGAAGAAAGAGGATAATGCTGGTTAAAAAAAAAAAAAAAAAAAAAAAAAAAGAGGTAGGGGGAGAATCTAAGAAGCATGTGGAAACAGCCTCCAGCCTCCCACAACCAGTTACTCCTCTAAATCTAGTACCTCTTTCCCTGGCCCGAGATTAAAGCACTTTTGATCTGAGTAACTGGAAGCTCACATTGGCACTTTCCTCTTGCAAAGTCCAAGGGTGAAAAAGCAAGGATTTCCGATGATGGGAATAGAATCCCTTAGCTCCTTTTTGAAATTCTACAACTACAGATCCACTTCTTGAACTTCAGTTTCTAAAAGAAAAATATCCCTAGATAAAGGACAACCAAGACTGGCAGGCATTCACCTTGTAGTGTGAATATTACTGAAATATGAATACTGGGCCTAAGCAATGCCATCTTGTCCCCACCACCATCTTCATACCTTACTAGGTAACTATGACATTTCATGTAATTCTGAGAACTATAGACGGAGCATACATAGGTCATTCCCACAACTGCAGAGATGTCACTGATTCTTAGACTCCAGGAAATCCCTATCCTTTACCTCTGGTTGTGAAGATTGTTGGATTCCAGTAAATCTCTTCCCCTGATTGTCCCCAATAGTTAACTTCTAATGAACCCTAACTGCCCCCCTTAGTTAACTCATAACTGGCTTGGTTTGCCTCTGTAAACATACTTTGCTAATCCCCATGCCATGCAGCATCTGCCTTGATGTAGTTTTTGCCTTTATGTGGAAGGAGAGAAGGAAGGAAGTTAGGAAGGAAGTTAGGAAGGAAGGAAGGAAGGAAGGAAGGAAGGAAGGAAGGAAGGAAGGAAAGAAGGAAGGAAGGAAATGCTATCTTTGCTCAATTCCTGGGCAAGCAGGCAGAGTCAGAGGGGAACAGCTGCTATTTTCTTTTCTTCCTTTTTGTTCAACACTGCAGCTTATGAAGAAAGAAAGTAAAAATAGTGCGTTTTATGAAGCTACTCATTAATACAGGGTTTGTCTCTGAATTCCTAGCTGCTGTTCCAATGCCTTGTTTTTCCTGATCTTTCTGGACTCATGATTAGTTCTGTCCTTCAGGATCAGGTGACTGCAGAGGTCAGTAAAATGCAGGCAGAGACACCAGGCCTTGTTTTGAGGCCCAAATAAGTCATCAGTGCTTTTTAGAAAAAGTAGTTTGGGTTTTATTAATTAAATTTTGTTGACAAGGTGTTGTGCAAAAGGGGTACAGTTACATAATAGGGCAGTACATTTCTTGTGATATCTTACACCCTTGTTTTTCTTTCCCTTCCCCAGATCAGGTAGGCATATATACAATACCCAGTGTACCAAAAACATATACAGTATCCATGTGTCATACACCAAAGGAAATTCACCTAGAACTTTAAATATAACGCCAACAATAGAGTTTGCTTATCCTTGTTTTATATGATCATACATATATAGCTTTTGAGCTATTGTGATCCACTGAGAGGTCCATTTTAGACCTTTTTATGTTTAGTAGTTGTTTGGTTTTAGTTACATAATGTAAGGTCGCTGACCCACACCTGTGGGAAATACCATTTGACAAGAAGTTTTTTGTTTCACAGACCTGGTTTCTAGTGTCCCTGTCCCCCCACCCCTCGTCCCCCCCCCCCCCCCGCCCTTAACAGTCATATTTAGGAGATCATGTCCCTTTGTTTTCTGTGTTCTAGGCTTGTCTTGCTCAACATTATTTGTTCAAATCTGACCATTTCCCTGTGAATACCAATATTTTATCATTTTAATCACTATGTAGTATTCCATTGTGTACAGGTACCACATTTTTTGGATCCATTCATCTGTGGAGGGGCATCTGGGTTGTTTCCATATTTTGGCTATTGTGAATTGTGCAGCGATAAACATGGAAGTGCAGATGTCTTTTTGATATCCTGAGACCTGTTGTTCAGGATAGATGCCAAGGAGTGGTATGGCTGGTTCATAGGGTAGGTCTATGTTGAGTTTTTTGAGGAACCTCCATACTGTTCTCCAAAGTGGTTGTACTAATTTGCACTCCCATCAACAGTGGAGAAGGGTTTCTCTTTCCCTGCATCCCCTCCAGCATTTGTTGTTGCCTGAGTTCAGAGTATAGGCCATTCAACGGGAGTTAGGTGGTATCTCAGGGTTGTTTTTATTTGCATTTCCTAGAAAAAGTAGTTTTAATGCCTATTATACTTTGGCCTTTGGTTGGAAAAGGTATGTCCTACTCAGAGAGAGGAGCTGCTCCCAGGGCAAGCGGGACAGTACCCTGACCCGGCCAGAAAGAAGAAGACCGAGACAAGCCATCATAAAGGCTCACAGACTGGTCCTTCATCCTCCCCGAGGAGGGCTCCTGGTTCCTGGAGGAGGAAGCCCCATGGCCCAGTGGTCTCTCCCAGTGCTAAAGGCGCAGTCTCCTTCTCCAGGGCCAGAGGCTAAGTCTAGGGGTAAGAGAAGCCTGTGCTTGTTATAGCTGGCCACAGCCTGGTCACAAGGTTCTTGCACAACTGTTGCCTTGGCCTGGACTTCCTTCCTCAGCCAGGGATGACTCAGCAGGTTTGAAAAGTGGCCCAGGGAATACTCCAACTCCTGGCAAACACTTGGTAGGTAACTGCCAGGATCCAAGTTCACACCTGACTGGGAAGTGTAGATGGTCACCAGGGCTTTGCCTGCCATACCCAGGTGAGGCTGTGTGAATACACAACTGACCCAGGTCCCCACAGGAGGGACAAAGAACGTCCTTGAGACTACAGCCTAGTGTTGTGAAATGCTTACATACATTTAACCTTACTACACACATGATGAAGGCAAAGAAGGAAAAAAAAAGTCAAAATTTAGAAGAACACATGATCAGGAGACAAAGTAGCAGTATTTAAACAGCAATATAATTATGGAGAATGGAAAGAGAGTTCACAGACCACAGAAAGCAGAACCTTAAGTGTGCTGGAGGAGTGTTTGTGCATAGCTAAGTACACACGAGTACCATATACAGTCTAAATGATTCAAAATAGGTTAACTTTTCTAATGTCCCCAAATTCTAGAAGTTTGTATTAGCATTTTGGAGACAAGGCACAAAGAGAGATTCAGCACTGTGTCCTAGGTCACACAGTGGCATTTGGACCTCTGTGGGGTGGGTGTGAATCCAGAGAGCATTCTCTGCACTGAAGTTAGGCATCAACTTGAGTGCTGCTGGCTCACGGCTGTGATTCTAGTTACTTGCAAAGCTGAGATCTAGAAGATTGCAGTTTGAGGCCATCCTGAGCAGAAATAGTCACTATATTCCATCTCTAAAATAACTAGCAAAAAGCCAGGCTGGAGGCATGGTGCAAGTGGTAGAGTGCCAGCAAAGCAAGCAAACTTGAGCAAGTGTGAGGCCCTGAGTTTAAACTCCAAAATTATCTCAAAGGATACTAAAGTAATTTGTTGAAAGTTTGAGGATACATAGGATATTTTCAGTCTTAAAGTATGTCAAATAATACACTGCTGAATTACAGAAGAGAAAACAGTAACTTGGTGGTAAAGAAATGCAGAAACTCCCTTAGCTACATGGCAACAGTTAGCATTACTAGCAGCCAGTCATACTGATATCATGACATTGTGGCATACCAATTGCTCATATGATGCACTGACAAGGATACATTACCACTGTGGTGTTCTTGCAAAAACCTATTTAATAACTCACTGTAATCATGAGGAAAACATCAGACAAATCCCAATTTGGGGACATCCTGCAGAATAACAGCATTCTACAAAATTGTCAAATCATCAAAGATGCAGATTAAAGACCTATCCCTAAGAAGATTCAAAATAAATAAATGAAATGTGGGATCCTGCAGAAATAAAATACTGGCAAAATCCAAAGTCTGTAGCAAGAAAATAGTTGTGTACCTAATCTAATTTCTTAGTTTTCATATGTTAACCAGAAGGGAAATTGAGCAAAAGTATTCAATGTAACTATGAATTGTTTGGCTGCTATTCTATAGGTACAAAAGTATTTCAAAATAAGAAGTACCAGGGGGCTGGGGATATAGCCTAGTGGCAAGAGTGCCTGCCTCGGATACACGAGGCCCTAGGTTCGATTCCCCAGCACCACATATACAGAAAAAACGGCCAGAAGCGGCGCTGTGGCTCACGTGGCAGAGTGCTAGCCTTGAGCGGGAAGAAGCCAGGGACAGTGCTCAGGCCCTGAGTCCAAGGCCCAGGACTGGCCAAAAAAAAAAAAAAAACAAAATAAGAAGTACCAAAAAAAAAAAAAACCCCAAAATTATTTCTAACCTCGAATTTTATGCCCAATCAAAACACAAGTCAGCCATGAAGACAATATTTTTTTTCAGGCATGAAAGAGATCTTGCATCTTTGGTTAGGAAGCTACTGGTAGTCATGCTCATCTAAAAGAATAAATCATGACATGGCACCAAGGCAGCATAGAAACCAACACTAGAGAAAAGCAAAGGGGTTTCTATAAAATGACTATGCAGCAGCCTCCAGAATAATCTGCATAACTGGGAGTAAGAGGCGGAATTGCTCCCAGAAAAATGACACCAAGTAATCAGTCAACAGAAACAAAGACATTTACCTGCCTAGCTGATGATAGGGGTTGGATTATTGATAAGGATGTATGTGGAAAATTAAGGGAGAGGTAGGAGGAGAAAGAGAAAGAGGAGGTGGGGGGAGGAGGAGGAGGAGGTGCTGGGAAAACAAAAGGCTGTGCTGACTGGAAATATAATCATATCACAAATGGCTCATTTGTGAGCTATTTTTATATACTCACAAAACTGCGAATTCTTATACTGGAAGGAGGAATTCGTGTGTGTGAATGAGCATAGGGGAAATGAGATTTAAATTCTTGTCTTCAAAGTAAGAGGACAATCACTGTCCAGTAGGCTCCCAGTCTCAAGGTGCTCTGAGTGCCAGTTTGAGAGACACAAGAAAGATGGTTTGGCAGACGTGAACACCCAGTCCCTGCTTCCCTAGGCTAATTTTCCTGATGGGGAATAGATAAAGGCCAGAGTAGAGTGGGATCAGAGCTGGAGGGTGGGCCAGATTGAGCTGGCTTGGATAAGAGGAGCTCAGGTTCTCTTTGGCTTAGTTGTGTCCTAGGTTAGTGTCCTAGGAGATGCCATCTGAGATACAGTGCAGCCACAAGCTAAGGCAGCTGACAGCAATCACGAGGTGGCCGTGGCCTGGTTTGCTAGTAGGGATCTGTGAAGTACTTGTGCTGCTGGGTATGAAGAGATGTTGACTTGACAAGAGGGCTTCATGTCCCAACAAATGTGGGAGACACTGGGTTCATAGACACTGAACACATTTTTCCACTGTAGGAGGTCTTAGAGCCATCAATCTAGACTTGTACCATAGCAGTTATGAGAAACTATAGCCCTTTCCATACAGAACATTACACCAGGCCAGGAATTATGGACAATATTTCCTAGATGAGGGATGAGGCAGCAGTTGGGGCTGGCACTAACAGGAACAGGATCTGATTACTTGTATTTTGCTACCTTCACCACAACCACCACCACCACTGCCACCACTTAGAAAGGCCTTCAATGCCCACAAGCAAGTGGATGGAGGTTTGAAGGGGCTCTGCCTCCATGGGTAACTAAGATACAAACAAAAATACAGGTAGAGACATGTTTTGAAAGTCTGTGGGCATCCAGCAGGGAGGTAAGGACACAGTAGGCCTGCAGATCTATAGTGGCTTAACGGGTCCACCCTAGAGCAAGATCAAAACCCACCAGCCCTTCGCTACTAGCCCGAGACCTGAGGATCACAGTAGCTGGCCTTGGTCAAGCAAACATTGGGAGGTGGGATGGAGACAGCTCTGGGAAGGAGAAAAATCTGGGGTTCACTCAGCTGATCTAGTGGCATATAAGAGATAACAACTTATACACTCTGTCTCCGCCTTATTCCCTGCAGGAGATTCAGTCACATTTCCCAATTTCTTCAGATGTCAAGTGACGGTTCCCTGTAGCCAACACCTTTATATCCAGGGCCCAAAGACAACCGGCTTCCCGGAAGTACAGGCAAAATGTGTCTTTTTGTTAGAAAGCTAACAAAAGGGGCTGGGGATATGGCCTAGTGGCAAGAGTGCTTGCCTCGTATACATGAGGCCCTGGGTTCAATTCCCCAGCACCACATATACAGAAAATGGCCAGAAGTGGCGCTGTGGCTCAAGTGGCAGAGTGCTAGCCTTGAGCGGGAAGAAGCCAGGGACAGTGCTCAGGCCCTGAGTCCAAGCCCAGGACTGGCCAAAAATAAATAAATAAATAAAGCTAACAAAAGGCTGGGCATGGGGGTGCACACATGCAATTACAGCACACAGGAGGCTGAGGCAGGAGGGGTATAGGTTCCAGGGCAGCCTGGGTTACACAGCAAGACCCTGTCTCAAATTTTAAAATAATAACAATAAAACAGAATCATTATCCAGGTGCTGATGGCTCATGCCTGTAATTCTAGCTACCCAGGAGGCTCAGACCTGGGGAGTTCGGTTCAAAGCTAGCCTGCACAGAAAAATCCATGAGACCCTTATGGCTAACTAATCTCTCTCTCTCTCTCTCTCTCTCTCTCTCTCTCTCTCTCTCTCTCTCTCTCTCTTTCTCTCTCTCTGTCACACACACACACACACACACACACACACACACACACACACAGAGTGGAGCTGTGGCTCATGTAGCAGTGTGCCAGTCTTGAATGAAAAAGCCAATCAAGAGCATGAGTACCTGAGTTCAAATTCCAGTACTGGCACAGAAAACAAACAAATAAATAAATGAATCTGCTTAAAAAAGTATAAAGGTAATATAAACCAGTCTCAGGTGTCCAGGAGCTTCCCAGGTGGTAGACTTTTAATGTTTCTTTTCTTTTTTTCTCTTTTTGGCGTTGGTCCTATGGCTTGAACTCAGGGCCTGGGTGCTGTCCCTGAAAAACTTTTGCTCAGGTCTAGCACTTTACCACCTGAGCTACAGCTGCACTTCTGGGTTTTTTGGTGGTTAAATAGAGATAAGAGCCTCCTAGACTTTCCTACTTGGGCTGGGTTCAAACTGTAATCCTCAGCTGGGACTGTGGCTTAGCAGTAGGGTACTTGCCTAGCATACATAAAACCCTGGGTTTGATTCCTCAGCACCACATACACAGAAAAAGCCAGAAGTGGAGCTGTGGTTCAAGAAGTAGAGTTGCAGGACTTGCAAAAAAAAAAAAAAAAACAACCAAAAACAAAACAAACTATAATCTTCATATCTCAGCTTCCTGAGTAACTAGGATTACAGGCATGAACCTTTGGCACCTGGCTCAATGATTTTTTATTCTCTCTGATGTACCCTACAGAAACTGCAGGTTTCCACAATTGTTCTAATAACTTCCCTGAGCTCCCTGGCACATTTTACAACTAGTCTTGGGATTAGCCCTCACATAAAGACAGTAATATCATCGTACCTTCAGAGCCTGTGCTGTGGACTATTCAAGTTGGACTTATGTACATAAGCATGATTCTGAATAGGGAGGCTGAGGGTCCTGATCTCCCCCAGCCAGGGGCAAACACGGTTCTAAATCAGTGCTGCTGAGCAGACAGCTGGGCTCCAGCCCCTCCTGTCCTGCTCAGGCAGTCTGGTTTCAGGCTGTGCTTCTGTTCTCTGGGCACTGGGCAGGATGCTCACATTTCACAGCCAAGTTCTTTGGTAGAAGACAGCAACCCTGTCCATAGATTATCATAGATTAGTGTGAGGTTGTGTAATTCAGTGCACAGAACAGTGCTGCAGGGCACTAACAGCAACTCAGCATCCCAATGTGGACATGCTTTCTAGTTCATTACAAACTGCCCAAGAAAAGGAAAGGGGCAGACACACATAAGACAGAGCATTGCTTCTATAGTAGCCACCTCCCCTGCCCTAAAAGCCAGGAACCCACAGGACCTTAGGGATAGGCCCAGGCTGTGAACTCAGACCATGGGAAGGCAGATATCCTGGGCCCACACCACTGCGCCCTCCCCCAGCTCTCCCTTAAAGGCTACAGCTGCTAAAAATACTACGGCCACCTGCTGCCCAGGGAGGCTGAAAAACATTGGCCTTCCAGCACCAGAATCGGGGCCAGACCTGGCCTAAAGTGGCAGCGGGCATGAACCCATTGGGTGAGTACTTGTCTACCAGCAGCCTGATGAACTCATGGCCTCCAGGGCAGAGAAAGCCCAGAGGGAGCAGGGCCAAGCTGAAGCAGGGAGACTAGAGTGGGTGTTACTTAGGAGGGGGGGGAGGGGAGGGTAGAGGGTCCAGGGAACGGGTAACTGATTTGGTATATAGAATAAAGTCATCATCTCACAACAAAGCACCAACTGTTGTCTTGCTACCCCAAGGCCACCAGATGTCACTGTTACAAGGAATATATATATTTGTGGTCATATCCCAGGATGGGAGGGAATTTCTGTACTCAGGCCCACATCAGTAAAATGCACTCCCTGTGCCAGTTCTTACCAATTAGACCCCATCCTCATGACCAAAACTAGCTAGACTCCCCAAACATAATCAAGAAATGCTCAAGATTGGCTCATCTTCATTCTCAACACAGTACCGTGAATTACAAATAAGAAACACAGACAAAAGGTGATTTTGTACCAGCACTGGGCCTTGAACTCAGGGCCTGGGCATTACCTCTTAGATTTTTAGCTCAAGACTACTTGTGCCACAACACCATTTCCAGGTGTATGCTAGTTAACTAGGAGTTTCATGGACTTTTCTGCTTGGGCTACCTTCAAACTGCAATCTTCAGATGTCAGCCTTGAACTCATAATCTTCCCACCTTGGCCACCTAGGATTATAGACTTAAAATATACAAGCTAGAAAAAAATACTCTTTTTTCTTCAGTAATTGGGTTTGAACTTGGCTTTACATTTGTTAGCCAAGTGGCTTGACCCTCTCCTCCAGCCCTTCTCAATTTGGTTATGTTTGATATAAAGTCTCACTTTTTCCCCATGCTGGCCTGGACTGAAAACCTCATTTATGCTTCCCTGCTGTGAATGACATGACATATGAACACTACCATCCCAGATATTGATTGAGATTGGGACTTTGTGGACTTTTTACCTAGGCTGGCCTCAAAACCTGGTCTTCTCCATCTCCAAGCAGCTGGGATAACAGGTATGAGCCACCAGGGCCCAAATGACATTTGGAGAAAAGATCTCAGTAACTTTTCCCAGGCTAGACAGCTCTATTTAATGCACTAACTAGAAAATCCATCCTTTTTTTAAAAAATTTAATTTTGTCGATAGGGTTGGGAATATGGCCTAGTGGCAAGAGTGCTTGCCTCGTACACATGAGGCCCTGGGTTCGATTCCTCAGCACCACATTTACAGAAAATGGCCAGAAGTGAAGCCAGGGACAGAGCTCAGGCCCTGAGTTCACGGCCTAGGACTGGCCAAAAAAAAAAAATAATAATAAAATAAAATAATTTTGTCGATAATGGAGATTGATCTCAGGGCCTTGGCACTGTCCCTGAGATCTTTTGCTCAAGGCTAACCTCTGTTGAGTCATAGCATTACTTCCGGTTTTCTGGTGGTTAATTGAAGAAAAGCGTCATGAACTTTCCTGCCTGTGCTGGCTTTCCACGGTGATTTTCAGATCTCAGCCTTCTGAGTGGCTAGGATTACAGACCTGAGCCACCAGCGTCTGGCCAGGCTGAGTGTTCTTAACCTAAAACTCAAAATCTGGAAAGACTCAGAATTTCGGATTTGGGATTTGAAGATTAGAGATACTTCACCCTGCTCATCAGAAATTCTAAGCAAATATTCCCAAACCTAGAAATCTCTAAATCTGAAACACATGCATCTCTAAGCATACCAGATAAAAGATGTTCAACTTGTATCTGTTTGTGAAATTAAATAAATGATGCAATATATACTGCTTTTGTCTGGTCTCTTTCACTTATTACCACTGTGCATTCTCCTATGTTGTTAAATAGCAGGTTAATTTTCCTTATTTTATTTTATTGATACTGGTACTGGGGCTTGAACTCAAGGCCTGGGTGCTGTCCCTTAGCTTTTTTACTCAAGACTACTGCTTTGGAGTAGTGGAGCCACATCTCCACTTCCAAGCAGGTTCATTTTCTTTGCTGCATAGCAGTCAACTGCACATTTTCATTATATGTGCCTATATCCATTTAGGTTGTTTCCAGTTTGGGGTAATTATGAATAACCCTGTCTAGTGGCTATGCCAGGCATGTTTCTGGGCACAGAATACATCATGAGCTTTAAAGTCTAAGAAAAGCAGGTATTGCCAGACTATAATCCTAGCTGAAATCTGGAGGATTGTGGTTCAGTCAGATGGGGCAGAAAAGTTCGAGAGACTCGCATTTAGAAAACAACCAGCAAAAAAAAAGTAGGGCTGGAAGAAATACAGCTCAAGGGGTAGAGGGCCAGCTGAGCAAGCAAAAGGAGGAGGAGGAGGGGGAGGGGGAGGGGGAGGGGGAGGGGGAGGAGGGGAGGGGGAGGGGGAGGGGGAGGGGGAGGAGGAGGAGGAGGCAGATATAAACCAATCATCTGTCTATGTGGAGTCCCAGCATTTACCTGTGATGTTAGCCAACTTACAACTTCCTATTTAAAACCACCTTTTTTGAGGGGGAAGAGGGAACAGGGAAAGGATCTTCCAATGTAGCCCAAGCTAGCCCAGGTTAGTCTAAACTCACAAATACTTCAGCCTCCTGAGAGCTGAGATTACAGGTGTACATCACCATAATCGGCACTACAGTAAGTTTTTGTGGGATTCACAAATTTTAGAAGAGCACAAATAAGCTGAGTGCCGGTGGTTCATGCCTATAAGGCTAGCTACTCAGGAGGCTGAGATGAGGATCATGGTTAGAAACCAGCCTGGGCAACAAAGTCTATGAGACTCTTATCTTGAAAACCAGAAGTGGCACAAGTAGTTTTGTAGTACTAGTCTTGAGCCAAAAAGATCAGAGACAGCACCCAGGCCCTGAGTTTAAACCCCACAACTGACAAAATAAAAGAGCACAAATGTAAAACAGAATCACTCCTTTTTTTTTCTTCTTTTTTTTGCCAGTTCTGGGGCTTGAACTCAGGGCCTGGGCACTGTCCTTGGCTTCTTTTTGCTCAGGGCTAGCACTCTACCACTTAAGCCACAGCACCACTTGGTGCTTTTTCTGTTTATGTGGTACCGAGGAATTGAACCCAGGGCCGCATGCATGGCAAGGCAAGCCCTCTTCCTCTACGCCACATTCCCAGCCCTCCTTCTTTTTTTTTTTTTTTTTAAACGATTCTTTTTATTTTTTGCCAGTCCTAGAGCTTGACTAGACTTAGGGCCTGAGCACAGTCCCCAGCTTCTTTTTTTGCTCAAGGCTAGCACTCTGCCACTTGAGCCACAGCACACTTCTGGCATTGTCTATATATGTGGTGCTGGAGGAATCGAACCCAGGTCTTCATGTATATGAGGCAAGCACTCTTGCCACTAGGCCATATTCCCAGCCCTCCTTCTACTTCTTGTATTCCAATGATAAGTAAAAGAAAATATTCAGTAGATTAAAAGAGGAAGCAACATGTTCTTTGGAATTTTTAAAAAAATAACACAATACATTATAATTTTCTATGATATTGACTTTATTAGTGTAGAACAATTAATACCAGCCATAAAAGTATATAATTAAATGCAATTATTACAAGTTAAAGTTTTATTCTCTTTCCTTGTTTGTGTGTGTGTGTGTGGGTGTGTGTATGTATACCTTGTGCTTGCTATTCAAGCACTCTATTACTGAGCTATACCCTCAATTTCTCCCTTTTCTGTGTATTGTCCTTTAATTTAAAAAATGAAAACAACAAAACGTTGTTACTTCACAACCAATTTGAAACAGGTTATTCAGGAGCAATAGTACAAAAAGACAGTTTAGATTGGAATGCTAAATCTATCCATTATTAAGCAGAATGGCAGTGCTTATGATCTTGAAAATTCACCTCTTTTTCCTCAAATCAGTTCCTTTGTAATGCATTTTCTTGAGTTCTGCCCATGACTGCCACAGTAGCAGTCCTGGGATCAGAACCCACACCCCATTAAAGAATACCAGATAGACCCAGAAGTACAGCCAGCTGTTGGTGTTGAGGTTGGGGCTTCCGATAAGCCACTCTGGGAAGAAGGTCATCCAGCCACCATAGAGTTCACAAACGCACAGTGTGATCTGTATGAAGTGCCTGTCGGAGAGAAGGTAGTAAGGAATGAAAATGCCTGCTGGATACAGCCCACAACCCTGAACTACTGCAAACTACTGCATCCATCCACCCATCCATCCACCCATCCACCCACCCACCACCTACCTACCTTTCTTTCCTTCTCTTTCTCTCTCTTTTGGGGGAGAGTGGTCATTGGGCTTGAACTCAGGGCCTGGGCACTGTCCCTTAACTTTTTCACTCAAGGCTGACGCACTACCAACTTGAGCCAAAGCTCCACTTCTGGCTTTACTTAGAGATTAAATGAAGAGTCACCCAGACTTTCCTGCTTGTGCTGGCTTTAAACAGTGATCCTTGGATCTCAGCCTCCTGAGTAGCTAGGATTACAAACATGACTCACTGGTACACAGCTCACTGCATCTTTTCTTTTCTCCTTCCTTCCTTCCTTCCTTCCTTCCTTCCTTCCTTCCTTCCTTCCTTCCTTCCTTCCTTCCTTCCTTCCTTCCTTCCTTCCTTTCTTCCTTCCTTCCTTACCTTCCTTCCTTCCCTTCCTTCCCTTCCTTTCCTTCCTTCTTTCTTCCTTTTTCTGTCATTTGTGGGGCTTGAACTCTGGGCCTGGGCACTGTCTTTGAGCTCCTCAGCTCAAGGCTAGTGTTCTACCACTTTGAGCCACATTGCCACTTGCAGTTTTTTTGGTGGTTAACTGGAGATAAGAGTCTCACAAACTTTCCTACCCAGGCTGGCGCTTAACTTCGATCCTCAAGATCTCAGTCTCCCGAGTAGCTAGGATTACAGGTGAGCTACCGGCACCCGGCTTGCATCTTTTCTTTTCTTTTTTATTGTCAAGGTGATATACAGAGGGGTTACAGTTGTGTACATATGGCAGTGAGTAGATTTTTTGTCAAACTTGTTACCTCCTCCCTCATTTCTCTCTCACCTTCCCTCCCCCCACCCCCCCCCCCAACCTCCGAGTTATACTGTTAGTTGCATCTTTTCTTTAAGTCAAGTCTTTGCTATAGAAAACCTCTCCAGGGTTGGGATATAACCTGATGGTAGAGTGCTGCCTACCAGGCATGAGGTCCTGGGTTCCATTCCCAGCAACAATAATACTTTTGCAATGTTGGGAGAGGTTCTGTGTTCTCTTGATGAGGTAAGTCAACATAATTAATAAAAACTCTCTTTGGGGCAAGTAATGTTACCTTTTCCATTCTCAGATTATTCTAGGTTTTAGTGAGTCTCATCATGAGCTACAATTGAGATCTACGGATAAAGGGGCAAGGCACTGTATGTACCTAGCACATAGTAAGTTCATGACAATGCACACGTTAGGCATGTTTGAAATAACAAACTCATAGGTATATGTAGTAATCTATAATTAGGTCAAGGAGCCAAAACTATGAGAAGGAACCAAGAAAAAAGTGTAACCTTTTTTTCCTTCAGTACTAGGGTTTGAACTCAGGAACTGGTGTATACTAGCCAGGCCTTCTACTATTTCAACCATATCCCCAGATCCTTTCTGCTTTAGTCACTTTTTGAACAGGGTCTTGCTTTTTTTTTCTCTCAGGACCCTAATTCTCCTATTTACATTTCCTATGTAGTTGAAATGGCAAGCATGTACTACCACATCCAGCTTTTTATTGAGATGGGGTCTTTGCACACTTTTTGCTCAGGCTACCCTCAAATCATGATCCTCCCAATCCCAGCCTCCCATGTAGCTATGATTAGAAGCATGAGCCACCACAACCAGATGAGAATTTTAATTTTTACTGCTATTACTTCTGTAAAATTGGATGAGGAAAAGTGGACCAAATGGCTTTGAAAACCTCTTTCAAATTTGAGATTTTTTTTTTTTAATGCTGAAGCTTTGTATAAGACTTTTTTAGTACAAGATCGAAAATACAATGCAGTTGTGTGCTCTGGACACTGTTTTAGGGACTCACCCTTCCCCCCCCAGTACTCCCATCTTTTTACCTTGGGTAACCAAGATATTTCCCAGGAGAGGAAAAAACTAGGGAAAAAGACAGGAGAGCTGAGACATTTCACTCTGACTCGGAGGATGATTAAATTCTCATCTTTCTTCTTCTCTTAAGCAGCAGGAACTTGCTTCTGAAAACTTCTCTTCCCTTGAATATCTAACTATATCTCACACAGAGAATTCACTTTCTTTCATATGGGAAAGGAGTTTTCTAGAGCTATTTAGAGGATATAATATGGAATATTTTTTTACTCTTTTATGCTTTTACGCTCCAAAATATTAGTGGTTAATCATTCAACACTGTTAACACCATCTTGTCTCCATAGAGACACTGCTGTTCCCCATATTGCATGTCTCCTACTTTTAATTCTGAACGAGCCAAAATTATCCTGGGGCCCCCATGACTGGTATGAGATATCGAACAATTTTCACTTCCATTCTGCTTCGCATCTCACAAATACAAGTGGTCACAATCTACTCTAAATGTTAGGCATGGAAACAACTCAAATTTTCCTTCTTTTTACCTAGACACTAACCATCCTCACTTACCGGTAATATTGCTCCTTGACAATGGCATAAATGAGGAGCAATGCCAGGAAGCCATCTAGCACAACGGTGAAAATTTCCAAAGATACGATATGTGGATCAAAATGGAGCCATCGCACATCAGCTTTTCCATACTCTTTCCCTAAAATCAAATCCTGCCGTCACTCAACTGGGGAGCACAATTACGATAGTTAACCGACATGACCTTTATCCCGGAAGGAGAGCAAAAGAATACTTGTCCCTCTCTCCCCATAATGCCCAACACAGGTATAATAGTAATATCAGATTTGTAGAATACTCAGCAATCTCCAAAGTTCATTCACACATTCTCCCTCACCACCTTTGACTCTTTTCACTTTAAGGAGCAAAATCCTAAATTAATTTAATAGCATCAGATTTTGCAAAGACAATCTTTTTTCTTTCTTTGTGCCGGTCCTGCACTCAGGGCCTGGGCACTATCCCTAAGCTTCTGTGCTCAAGACTAGCACCCACCTGGAGCCACAGTGCCACTTCCAGCTTTTTCTCCCCCCTTGGCAGTTAATTGGAAATAAGAATCTCAGACTTTTTTCCTGCCTGGACTGGTGATTCTCAGATCTCAGCCTTCTGAGTAGCTAGGATTATAAGTATGAGCCACCAGCACCTGGCTGCAAAGGCAATCTTTAACAATGATCTTGGTAAATGCATTATAATTTTGTGCTTTAAATTTTCAACATTGTCGGTTGCTGGTGCCTCTCTCGTAACCCTAGCTACTCAGGAGGCTGAGATCTGAGGATCACAGTTCAAAGCCAGCCCGGAAAGGAAAGTCCATGAGACTCCTATCTCCAATTAACCACCAGAAAACCAGAAGTGGTGCCCAGGTCCTGAGTTCAAGTCCCATGACTGAGATTTTTTTTAAAAATTTTTCTTCAACATAAAGACTAAGTAATTTAGTTGAGGAAAAATTATTACTAAGGAAATTTTTAACTAAACAGACATTTTTCAAGGGGGGGGGGATTCGTTTTATTTCATTTTGTTTGTATGTAGCCCAGGTTGGCCTGAAAATAAAGATTCTCCTGTCTCTACCTCCTGAGTGCTGAGGTCACAGGCAGCAGCTACCATACCCAATTCAAGAAATTTTTTTTTCTTTTGGTGCTGGTACTGAGGCTTGTTTTTTGGTGGTTAATTGGAAATAGGAGTTTCATAAATCTTCCTGCCTGGCTGTTTTTGAACTATACCCTCAGATCTCAGCCTCTTGAGTAGCTAGGATTACAGATATAAGCTACTGGCATCTGATTTTCAAAGGAAAAAATATAGCCTATGAAGTGAATTAAAAATAGACAAAGGGGCCCTGCTGCCCCTCAGTTGTTCTGACTGGGAAGTAAACATAACCTAAGAATCTTTCTAGACCCATGATCAGAATGTTTCTTCTAGAAGCTGGCATGGACACACACACACACACACACACACACACACACACACACACACACACGGCAGAGGCAGGACAATCTCAATTTCAGAGCTAGTCTAAGCCCTGCCTGAAGCCATGCACAGCTGAAATCTGTCCTTAGCCACCTGCTGTGCTTCAATGTAAATGCAGTACCTGAGAAACTGCAGAGTAAGTGAAAGGAAAAATTTCCCCCTAAATTTACAATAGGCAAAATGTACCAGCTGGTGCATCCAAAAATCTAAGGAAATCACTTAGGTAAATGCAAATTCTTTAGGAGCAAAGAGATTAGTGGTGTTCAGACACTGAAAACAAAACAACTCCACCATCCATTCAATCTTTATTCCACAAATGTTTTCTGGGCAGATGGGATTCTCTGCTGGGCCTGGAGAATGCATCAGGCCCCAAAGTGGCTCACCTGGAGGCCAAAATCTTCAGTAAAGCCTAGTGACAGTGGCTCACGCCTGTAATCCTAACTACTACTTAGGAAGTTGAGAGCTGAAGTTCCATCCTAGGCAGAGTCTGTGAGACTCTTTATTTCCAATTAACCACCAAAAAGCTGGAAGCAGAGTTGTGGCTCAAGTGGTACAGTGCCAGTAGCAGTCATTCAGTGATTTTTTTTCCGCCCAACTTTTTTTTTTTTTTTTTTTTTTGGCCAGTCCTTGGCCTTGAACTCAGGGCCTGAGCACTGTCGCTGGCTTCTTTTTGCTCAAGGCTAGCACTCTACCACTTGGGCCACAGCGCCCCTTCTGGCCATTTTCTATATATGTGCTGCTAAGGAATTGAACCCAGGGCTTCATGTACAGGAGGCAAGCACTCTTGCCACTAGGCCATATTCCCAGCCCTTCCCCCTACTTTTTTAAGGAGAGCACATAAAAGTGACAATGACTGAAAAAGACCATGTAAGACATCTACATTGAATGCCATTGAAATGAATCTGGGCAAATCAGTTTCTCTGAGGCCAGGCAGTAAATAGGCTGCAACTTTCTGGGCTCTGCCTTCCATCCTCAAGCAAGGTTTTCACATAAACTCTCACCAACAAGGTGTAATGCTGCTAGGCCTGGGGATGAAGCAGCAGCATGCCCTCCCCAAATTGCTCACACGCCCCGGGTGACCACTGACCTGTTTTCAGAAGCACTGACTGTAGCAGACTCCATTCTCTAGAAGTTTCCTAACACTAGCAATGCACAGGAGAACCCACATAATTCCTGGCTGGAGGACACAAGTGACTCCAAAGAAATGTATTAGGCTGGGCGTGGTGCTCATAGGTGCAGCAGGAGCTTAGTGTGCATGAGGCCCTGGGTTTCCTCCTAGACTGGAAGAGGAGAGAGGGGAGAAGGGAGAGGAGGAGAGAGAGACAGGAGAGGGATAAAGGGGACAGGGGAGAGGGAGGAGAAAAGAGGGAGAAGGAGGAAGGGGGAAGGAGGAAGGGAGAGAGAGGAAAATTGCAGATGCAAAATCTGAGGGCAATCATCTTGAGCAAAGCAGTTTTACAGGTGGCTCATTGGTCTGTCAAAACAGACCACTTGATTGCCTGCTGATTGATTTACAGTGAGGGTGAAGGAGACCGGTAACTGGATACTACCTCAGCAGGACAGGAGGAGATTGGGAGATTATAAACAAAGCTGATACTAAAAGTATAAAAGAATACCCATTTTTAAATACTCCACGCTCTTTAATCTGTGCATGCACACATACATTTTTTTTTTGTTTTTAATCTTTGTTTTTGCAGTGCAGGGCCTCACATATGGTAAACCATGTTCCACCACTGGGCAAAATCCCCAACCTCATATATATATATATAGTGTGTGTGCGTGTGTGTGTGTGTATGTCCAAGCGCGCATGTATGCACGCCAATCCTGTGTGTGTGTGTGTGTTCGTGTCCAAGCGCGCACGTATGCACGCCAATCCTGCGGCTTAAACTCAGAGCCTGGGTGCTGTTCCTAAGCTTTTTGGCTCAAGGCTAGCACTCTGCCATTTGAGCCACAGCCCCACTTCCAGCCTTTTCTGTTTATGTAGTACTGAGGAATGGAACCCAGGGCTTCATGCATGTGAGGCAAGCACTCTACCACCAAGCCACATTCCCAGCCTCCACTTTCAGCTTTTCAGTGATTAATTGGAGATAATAGTCATACAGATTTTCTTGTGAGGTCTCTCTCCAAACCATGATTCTCAGATCTTGGCCTCCTGAATAGCTAGGATTATAGGCATGAGCTACCAGCTCTAGGCTATGATATATGTTTTTAATATACCCCTTTATTGAGACTTAAGTTACATGGCATACACCTTCATCTGTTTAAAGAATGGGTTTTAATGTATTTACAGATTCGAATGACCACAATCTAATTTAGAATATTCTTTTTTTTTTGCCCGTCGTGGGGCTTGGACTCAGGGCCTGAGCACTGTCCCTGGCTTCTTTGTGCTCAAGGCTAGCACTCTGCCACTTGAGCCACAGCGCCACTTCTGGCCGTTTTCTGTATATGTGGTGCTGGAGAATCGAACCCAGGGCTTCATGTATGGGAGGCAAGCACTCTTGCCACTAGGCCATATTCCCAGCCCCTAATTTAGAATATTCTGTTGCAACCCAAGAAGAAACTACTATCTATTAGCAGTCCAATCCCCTACTTCCCCCCAACACTCCTACCCTTACTTCCAGCCCTTCACAACCAATAATCTATTATCTGACTACTGATGGACACATGACACATACATGAAATCAAACAAAATTTGATGTAGACACTCATTTAATCTACAGCTACACTGGTGATTCATCTCTGCCAACATTTCAAATGCAAATGTTTTTAATTACTTACATAAAGATGCAATCAAGCCTTCCTCAGAATCTGCAACATTTCCCACTAAAGACAAGTAGACAAAAGCGCCTTCCTAGAAAGAAGAAAACAAGACAGGCTCCTGTTGATTGGCACAGCTAGAGGAGGGCACTGAAGACCCGCACACTGCAGGGCAGCATCCTCAGTGTTCTGAGTTCCATACCAGCCACAGCTTTGTGGGGTGAGATTCTGGAACCTGGCTACGAGGACTTGAAAATGAATAGGCCCAAAGCTAGTGTGTCAGAAATACCTATTTTTTTTAATGCAAACTAGTATAGCCATTATGGAAATCAGTATGGAGTTTACAGAAAAAGACTAAAACTAGACCTCCTCCATTTATAACCCCCGAATACACTACTGGACATTTAATTAAAGGAGAACAAATCAATACACTAGAAAGCCACCTGCATAGCTGTGTTTACTGCAGCACTATTCACAATGGAATCAGCTGAGGTGGCCAACAACAGATGAATAAAGAAGATGTGATAGAAGAGAACAGATAGATGTTATGTGTGTGTGTGGGGGTATACATATATACAATTGGGGAAAATATAAATATTATATAATATATCTTATATATGTATATCATATATACATATATCTATATCTATTTATCTATACACTGTTGAAACAGTTGGTTAGTAGGGAAGATTGATTGGAATATATTGTAATACTAATGGAAATGAAATCCTACTCTGTGTAACTAATCCTAAGCTAACAAAAATGCTAAATATTAAATAAATACCATTCTTGGCATTATAAAATCATAGATATGTTGCGCAAGAAAAAAAAGCTTCACTGATCTATTAAATATTTCAGGGCTGGGAATGTGGCTTAGTGGTAAGAGTGCTTACTTAGCATGCATGAATCCCTGGGTTCGATTCCTTACTACCACATAAACAAAAAACAAACAAAAAGCCGGAAGTGGAGCTGTGGCTCAAGTGGTAGAGTGCTAGCCTTGAGCAAAAGAAGCTCAGAGACAGTGCCTAGGCTCTAAGTTCATGCCCTAGGACTGGCAAAAAAAAAAGGGAGGGGGGAGGGATATTCCAGGAATTTTATATCTTGGAGAACAATCTCATAGTTTTGTTTTTGTAACAAAAACAACTTCAAACTCATCTTAACAAAAATATTTAATGGCTATACTAAAGTATAAATTGTCCACATGAGGGCACTTTTTAACATTTTTGGTCCTTAAGCTCAGAGCTGGCACTCTACCAGTTGAATCATGTTTTCAACTTTTTTTAAAATCAGTCGTGGGGCTTGAACTCTGGGCCTGGATGCTGTTGCTGAGCTTTTTTGCTCAAGGCTAGCACTATACCACTTTGCACCACAGTGTCACTTCCAGTTTTCTGGTGGTTTCTATTGGAGATAAGAATAGCAGGTACTTTCCTGCCCAGACTGGCTTTGAACCTCGATTCTTAGGTCTCAGCCTCCTGGGTAGCTAGGATTACAGGTGTGAGCCACCAGCATCCCACTTCCAACTTTTTGCTGGTGAGAGATAAGTTCTTTTAATTTGTCTGCCTAGGCTGGCTCTGAACCATGATCCTCAGATCTCAGCTTCCTGAGGAGCCAAGATTATAGGTGTAAGCCACCAGCATGATTCCATGAGGGCAAATTTAGAAAGATTTAAAATGCCTGGGCATTCTCTTGATACTTAGGTAATGAGATATCTACAATTATACTTACAATTTCCCTGTCACTGAAATGTTCCTTTCCCTAAGCGTTAAAGAACCAAGCATCTCACTGGATATCTATCGTGTCGTACCGCTGAATAAACGTTGTTGATGTTCATCATGTGTTTTTAACCAAAACAACTGTTTGTACAACATTAACCTTGTGTGCATGTCCTTTCATTCCTTTCAGTACCACTTCCCGGTGACCACTTCTAGCCACTCCATCTGTCCTTCTAGTGATTTATCTTATTAAGCTCATAATATACTACTTCTTTAGACCAGTCAAGCTCAAAAACTACTTAATTTATATTGCTTTCTAGTCCTTCAAGTTCTTGATAGTTCTATTATTCTTTTTCTGGTTATTTAAGTGTGTAACATAATAAACTGACATTTTCAGGTTGTTTATTCATCAGGTACAGTATATAGACTTACCTTGTAGAAGAAAAATAATCACACACACAAATATACACACACACACCATGGTCCCTCACACCCTTTCCTACTCTCACCTTCTATCCACTGCTTGTGGGGATATTGCTGAGATCGATTACATGTCTGTCCTTGTTTTATAAACATATATGCCTTGCTTGTTCTATGTGTCGATGGATTTAAAAGCAAAGCCATTCAATAGCATTGTGACTATAGAAATATTGTTCTCTTCAATGGGACATAATTTCTTTCTCTACAGATCCAATATCTTGAGCCCTGTGTCACTTAAGGGGAGTGCCTTCAATGGAATATCCTCTTACTTCAAGAACTTCCCTAAGCTATACTCTTGTATTACATCTGGGTCATCATCCATAAGTTACTTGTAGTACATTGTTTCACTTATAGTTTGTAATAGCCTTTTTCCCCCCTGATCAAGAGAAGAAAACTTCCAGGTGATGGTGGCTCATGTCTGTAATCCTAGCTACTCAGGGGGCTGAGATCTAAGGATCACAACTTGAAGCCAACCAGGGCAGGAAAGTTTGTGAGCATATCATCCCCAATTAACTACCTACCTAAAAAGCCAAAAGTGGAGCTCTGGCTCAAGTGGTAGAGCATTAGCCTTGAGCAAAAAAAGCTCAGGGACAGCACCTAGGTCCTGAGTTCAAGCCCCAGGAACAGCACCAAAAGGGAGGGGACAGCTCATAAATGTCTTCTAGCTTCTTATCCATTTAATCCTGGCTTCACAGAGTCTTTGAAGGTTTATTCTTTATTTATTTTCAGGCCACCAGTACCTGGCCGGAAGGTGATTTATTTTATTTTTCCCTCACCATCATCATAAGCACTAAATTGTATGTATGAATGAATATGTATGAGATATGTTCATACAAATAAATGCCCCATACCATTTCCTTCACTTGGTCAGGGAACTTTCTAGACAAAGTAACACTGACCTGGTCTGAAGAGGCAAAGGGGCTGGGCTGAATTTGAACCTCTTTAGGCCTCAGGCCAATTTATCTGTAAGATGAAAGGCCTTCTAAAATTAGATAGTGGATCTCATCCAAAAACTGGATGTGACTTCCACTGACAACCTTGCTAACTGAGCAAAATATAGATTCCAGTGCTGGACTGGGGACCTCTCCTCAGAAGGAACTCTGTGGGTAAGGGTGAAAAAGTGACCTGGGGATGAATTATATGCAGGATCTAATGAGTGTCTAACACATGTATTCCATTTTATATCTGATTGAAGTTCTACTCCTATTTCAAATCTTAGCTCAAAACCTCCTTCTTCCAGGAATCCCATGAAGATTCATTTCTCACCCTGCTCTATCTCCATGTTTCTAGCTTTGTGTTACTGTAATGACCAGTTGCCATTAGATCACACATCTCTGGGGGCTGAAATCCCACCATCATCCTCAAAAACCTAGGAAGATACTTTGTGTTGAGTATACAGGCTCATATCTGTAATCCTAGAGGATTGAGGTTCAAAGCCAGCCTGGCAGGTAAGTCCATGAGACTCTTCTCTCCAATTAACCATCAAAAAGCTGGAAACTCAGCTCAGCTCAAGTGGTAGAATGCTAAGCTTGATCAAAAAAGCTCAAGGCCGGTGGTTCAGGACTGCCACCAAACACCACAACAACCAAACAGGCCCATGTGTTGATTACATGCAATAAACAGTACATACACATTTGGTGAACTTCTACAGACAGCCTGAGACTAGTTCTCCTGACCAGCTATCCTTGAGCCCTATAGTACTAGCTGGGTCACATGATGGCTTTATTCTCAGGGTTTTTTGTTGGGTTTTTTTGGTTGTTGGTGGTAGTTATGAAGTTTGAACTCAGGGCCTGAGTGCTGTCCCTAAGCCTCTTTGTGCTCAAGGGTAGAGCGCTAGTGCTCTATCCTTGAGCCACAGTACCACTTCCAGTTTTTGAATGGTTAACTGGTGATAAGAGTCCTCAGATTTTAGCCTCCAGCCTCGTGAGTAGCTAGGATTACAGGTGTGATCCACAAGCACCTGGCTTGTTTTGTTTGAACCTACAGTAGAGATGGAATGGATTCTTTCAGAGTTTTCAAAGGACCTGGGCTAACCCTGTGCTTCATGGAGAAAAAGCTCTCTGTGACAGGAGATTTAGGACCACTGCAAACATGGTGCCGGGCTGGCATTAGCCAGCATCTGCTGTTTAGATCATGTTTTTCCCACAGAGTACAGTGGCTCTTCACAGGGACACTGCCCTCATGTTTTATGTACAAGAAGCTAAACCGACTCACAGACACTTGGCTTTTCCCCCCCTGCATACAGCAAGCAACCACTAGAAATGGTATGAGCCAGTCCTCAAAACAACTCTGAAAGCTTAACCCTGTCTTATGCCATCAAACCTGTCTACTTTTCTATTATTCCCTGTTTCCTGACTATAATCAAATATCTGAGACAAGCCAACTTTACCTTACAAAAAGAAAAAGCTCACACTTAATTGTTAGGTCCACCCAGGGAAAAAGGCTCCTTTCCCATTGTTCTCCCTCACTCACATAGTCCCTACTCTAGAAGTCACCACCCCAGCCCAGGTAACTGGCATACCTGGGGTGCAGTGGGAGTTCTCCCAGGCTCTGAGGTCTTTACTATGGCCACACCTCCTCCCCACCCTTTCCTTATGTATCATCTCTGTTAGGAAAATGGAGGAGAATGGAAAAGGAATAACTGGACTCGACTGTCAATAGGCTAGGACTGTTTATTGCCAGTGAGGGGCACAGACCTTCCCACAGGTTTGGAGGTTGTGCAAGGGACTGGATTTGGGGACTGGGTTGAGATGGGTCTTAACAGGGAAGCAGAAAATAAAAAATGGGCTTTGGTCTCTTGGGGTCAAGGGCAGCGTCCCTGGCCAGGCCCACATGGAATGAGTAAGCACGTACCTGGTGTTGTGTTTGACCTGGGGAAATAAACCAGGAGTCAATCCTTCAGTCTCTATCATTATTAGTTCCATCCCTTTTTGCCCCTGGCCCCCTCGCAGCCTTTCCCCTGCCCCTAGCCCCCTTTCCCTTTCTCTGCAGCCCTTGTACCCCCTGCATGCTTCCATATTGTACAGGCCAGATACATGCTCGCCCCACAATAAACTCTTTTCTGCCTGAACCAGGTGGCAATCTCTTTTAGCTGAACCTCACAACCCTTCTGAAAGCTGCAAGACCAAATGGCAATGGTACAGGCTCTGGCCTCATGCTGGACAGTGCAGCCTGGATATACAGAAAGGATCACAGGCCAAGCTAGAAAAGGGAGGAGGGGAGAGAAGAGGGGGAAATGCAGAGGCAGCAAAGGTAGGAAGTGCAGAAAATATTCGACCTGTTCCCAGTCTCTCTTCATTTGTGAATATTTGAAATTGAAATCTAATTAGAAAGCTGCACAGCAAGTTGTTAAAAGTGCAAAGGCAGCTGGGCGACCATGGCTCATGCCTACAACCCTAACTATTCAGGAGGCTGAGATATGAGGATCACAGTTGGTAGCCAAGCCTGGGCAGGAAAGCCCGGGAATTAACTACCAAAAAAATATTGTGAAGCTGTGGCTGAAGTGGTAGAAAACTAGACTTGTGCAAAAGAAGACCAGGGATAGCATCTAGGCCCTGAGTTCAAGCTCCAGGCCCACACACACACACACACACACACACACACACACACACACACACACACACGTTCAAACCCAGTCAGAGCTCACAGAAAGGAACCTCTATCCTTCATTCCAAACTAGAGATTGAATTCCTGTGTGTTCTGATCCTGGCAGGCAGGCAGCTGGGACCAAAGTGGTGGGAAGATTCTGAGTGCCCAGCTTTGCTCCTCCCAGGCTAGGTGAAGCCAAGAAGCCTGGATGACTTGGTGTGTAGCAGTCTAACCCAGCCCAGGAGCCATGCTGACAGTACAGGAGGAGCAAGCAGTCCTTTGCAATACTTCTGCCCTACATGTGTTCTTTTCTACCTCACAAGCCTAAATTTCATCAGTCAGCAATACCAAGAGTCCCTGGTTACTTGAGTCCCAACAAACCACAGGGCAAATGTACTTACGTTCTGCAGGCACTCCTGCCAGGAAAGAGGTACTTAAATATACAGCCTTTTGTCATTCTAAGTGCAGGTGTGCAGATACTGAAGCTTGGCTTCAACCTAGTGGCAGGTTCCAACACTATTACCAGGAGCCAAGAGAAATTTTCATATTGAGTTTGGCAACATGCCGAAGATTAAAAGTCACTTGTGAGAAGAGCTTGCAATAATCATCAATAAAAATTAAGAAAAACGTGTCTTCTGAACATGGTGATGCAGAGCTGTAGTCCCAGCATTCAGGAGGTGGAGGCAGAGCACCTCAAATTCAAAATCAGTGTGTGCCACACAGTGAGACCTTGCCTAAACTTAAAACTAAAGCAATCAACTTTTGGGAAATGACCAGGCATCATAATGCCAGCCCGTGTTTGCTGGGTGACATGCTAGACCTATTTCCTCTTGCTGCTCCAGAAGACTAGAGAAGATGGCAAAGAGGTGGGCATTTTATTCACCACAACATGGGTGGCATTCTTGTTTTTTTTATTTTTTGGTACCAGTACAAAATTTGAACTCTGGGCTTTACTACATCACTCGACATTCTTGCTCACAGATGGTTTTCTACCATCTGAGCTATTCCTCCAGTCTGGCATTTTGCTGAAAACTTGTAGACTTTTCTTCCCAAGCTGGCTTTAAATTACAATCCTCAGATTTCAGCCTTCCTATGTAGTTAGGATTATGAATGTGAGGCATCAGTGCTTGGCTGCAATTTAAAAAATATGAAATAATCCATGAGCAAAGTGTGTGTGTGTGTGTTCCAATGCCAGGGCTAAAATCAGGGCCTGGGTGTGATCCTTAAGCTTTTCTTTTCCCTCAAGGCTAATGTTCAACCCCTTGAGCCACAGCTCTACTTCTGTGTATTTTTGGGTGGTTAAAGTGGGCATAAGAGTCTCACAGACTATCCTGCCCTGGCTGGCTTTGAACTAGATCTCAGCCCCCCAAAGTAGCTAGAATTATAGATGTGAGCCACTAGGGCCCAGGTCCAGCTAATCCTAAAGTAGGTAGTAAACACACAGATACAGTTTAGTGTTTTTATACTATACATGTCTAGAATATATTTTATATAATTTTTGAGTGGGCTTAGCAACCTGTTTAACTTCCCTGTTCAAGAGATCCTGTGTTCAAGTAACAGCTTAGAGATCACTTCTATAAACAAGTTAAGAACGATAATCACTATCTCCACACATTCTCAGGAAAAGCAAATTACAACATTCCAGCAACACTTGTTATACCCACATTCGTAATTGTGTTTTCTTCTTCTTTTCAACATTATGGACTTTGATTTTGAGTCAGCATAGAGTAGGGAAAAGAAAGCATGGGAAATAGCTAGGAATTCAGAGATAAATACTATATTAATAACTTGATTCATAGTATTGTTTTTGCTTTCAGCCTTATACTTGCTTATAAACTGCAATATTTAGTTATAAGGAAAAAGAAAAGTCTTTGTCTCTCTCTGACCCTGCCTGCTGCCTCAAATAGTTAGTGTGCTCTGGGAACTGAGGTAGGCTTTCTAGGAAGGAAGGAAGGAAGGAAGGGAGGGAGGGAGGGAGGGAGGGAGGGACATAGAGAGACAGAAAGACAGGGAGAGAAAAATTATCCAGGGAATAAGGGAGAAAACTTATCTTAGAGATGGACACCCATCTTGGTTGGAGCATGTGACTAAATCAATCCTTTTCTTGAAAGCAAGGAAGTCCAACCATCAAAACCCAAGTTTAACCAGTTGGCCAAGCTCCATAAATCTGGCTCAACTGATAAAATTATGTTTCAGAGTAAGGATGATGCAATGTACCATGTGTTGGATCAAAGGGAGTGCTTATATCTAAGGTAAATTTGAGTCAAACTGCAACCTACTTTTCAAAGCATTCACTGCACCTGTTATCAGATGGGCCAGCATCAATGTCTAGGTTGTGTATGATCTATCTTTCCTTCACTTTGCTTTACTAATAAACTTTCTTGGTTTCTACCTCAATATGTCCTCAAAGTCTTTATAGTGCAACATCGAGAGCTCAATGCCCAATGGCCAGGCAGATGCCTCCTCCTGGGAGTATCTCTGGTTACCAATCTAGGGTTTGTCTAGATTCAAAGCTGGTGAAAGTTTACCAAAAAAAAAAAAAAAAAAAAAAAAAAAAAGAGCATGGGCTGAATTTTTAAAGCGTGTGTGTGGGGGGGGGGGGGGGGAGTTGGTCGTGGAGCTTGAAATCAGGGCCTGGGAGCTGTCCCTGAGCCTCTTTGTGCTCAAGGGAGCACTCTACCACTTGATTCACAATGCCACTTCCGCCTTTTTCTGAGTAATTTACTGGAGATAAGAGTCTCACCAAACCTGATCCTCAGATCTCATGTCCTGTGCCCAGATCCAAGTGTGTTTCTTAAAGCTTAGAGTAATGAACAGTGCAATCTTTAAAGTCAGGATTAAAAAAAAAAAAAAAAAAAGCACTAGGACGGCGCTTAATATTTCAGGGCCTTTTTCACCTCTATGAAATAGGGACAATAACTACTAGCTTAGACAGTTTAAGCACAATATTGTGTCTGGTACATTGAAGGAATGGTGGTTACCACTGAGGTACAGGATTTTGTTGTGGCCAGCCTGGACTTTGTGATTACACACACACACTTTGTGATCACACACACACGCACATACACACACACACACCAATCTCAACTCCCAAGTTTTTGTTCTACTCAACATTTAGGTGCAGGTTAACAGAGGAGATGATGTTCTTGCCACTGGGTAGCTTGTAATCAACGACGTCAACACAGGCAAAAATGGGGGGGGGGGGTAAGTTTAACAAAGGAATGAGCAGCACCTGAGGCTAGGTGAACTCGGGGTGTGCGGCCTCCCACCACAGTCTCGCGTGCCCAGGCCTCCAGTGCCTCCCGTGTCCCCGCAGGCTCCCCGCCTCAGGGAGGCGTCGCGAGACCACCCAGGCCTCCGGAAACCCTCCGGGAAAGGCCGGGACGCCCCATCCCCCACGAGGCACTTACCAGCACGAAGTGCACCAGGGCGTCGTAGCAGAGCCAGGCCAGGGCCCCGCGGTCGGCCGCCCCGCGCCCACGGCCCAGGCGCAGGCCCAGCGCGCAGCCCGCCAGCAGCAGCGCGGAGCACAGCAGCAGCGAGCGGCCCGCCGAGGCCCCCAGGTCCCCGCCGGGTTCCATGCCGCTTGCGCGGACACGAGGAAGGCCGGGAAGGTGAGGCTGCGGAACTGAGGCGAAGGCTGAGCAACCTCGAGCCCCGCGGAGGGGCGGGGCGTCCAGGTGGGCGTGGCGAAGCCCTACCGCAGACGCCCTAGGATTTGCTCGCTCCCGGGATGCTGGGTACCCTGACTATCATGGCTGAAGAATCCTCTTAACGCCAGGCGCCGGTGGCTCTCGCCTGTAAGTCTAGCGACTGGAGAGGCTGAGATCTGAGGATCCCGGTTCAAAGCCAGCCAGGGCAGAATAGTCCGCGAGAAAACCGGAAGTTGCGCTGTGGCTCCAAATGATAAGAGTACTAGCCTTGAGCAAAAGGACAGCGCCCAGGCCCTGAGTTCAAGCGTGTCCCCTTGCACCCCCACCCCATTATTCGCTTCAGCCAAACCTGTTTCCAGACCAAACCCAAAGGACTGAAAACTGGAACCACATCTATCAGTGAGGTTTGACTTCTAACAAGACATGGCAGGGTGGTGGAAATTTGGCCAATGGAAGAGGCAGTAAATTCTGGGACATAAAAAGGTGACAAGTCTTTCCTTACAAGGCTTGCCTGAGAAGGGCAAGGCAAAGATGTTTTCTGCCACTACTAGACAACTTAAAGCTTGTTTAACTGACTAACCATAATCTCATTTCTTAAAAACCCAGAAATATAGCAAAAGCCTAGTGGAAAGGAGTTCTAGGACATACTGGCTTGATGCTAGGTGCTTTTAACCTATTTCCTGTGATATTTTGTTTACTTCACAACCCTGTGGGATCAATGAAATAAGCAAGCCACAAAAAACAAATACCATATGATTCCACCTCTGAGGCATCTAAACTAGTCAGATTCATGGAAACAATCTGAAGATGGGTGAATAATAATGTGAACATATTTTTTGTGAGGTGTATTTTCATCAATTAAGAAATTGAGCCAAGTGCTGATGTTTTACACCTGTAATCTTAGCTATTCAGGAGGCTGAGATCTGAGGATCATGTACTGAAGTCAACCTGGGCAGGAAAGTCTGTGAGACTTTCACCTCCAATTAACCACTGAGAAGCTAGAAATGGAGCTGTAGAGCATTAGTCTTGAGCAAGAAAGATCAGTACCTAGGACTGGCAAAAGGAAGAAAAGGAAGAATAGGAAGGGAGGGAGGAAGGGAGGGAGGGAGGGAAGGAGGGAGGGAGGGAGGAAGAAGGAAGGAAGAAGGAAGGAAGGAAGGAAGGAAGGAAGGAAGGAAGGAAGGAAGGAAGGAAGGAAGGAAGGAAGGAAGGAAGGAAGGAAAGGAAAGGAAAGGATGGATCAACAAGTAACTAGAAGCCTGGAGTTGGTGGCTAATGAATGTAATTAATCCTAGCTACTCAGGTCTGAGGAACTGTTTCAAGCCAGCCCAAGCAGGAAAGTCTGTGAGACTAATTTCCAATTAACCCCCAGAAAACTGGGAGTGGCACTGTGGCTACAAGTGGTTGAGCACTAGTCTTGAGCTGATGAGCTCAGGGACAGCGCCCAGGCCCACAGTTCAAGCCCACGACTGACAAAAAGAAAAATAACCAAAAACCCTTTGCCCTAGTCATTTCCTGTATCTTTCTTATGTAGCTGATAAAATCTGATGATAAAATCTGTTTACACATCTATTGCTAGTCTCTTGCAATTAGACTATAAACTCTCACAGGAGCTTGTTTACTGCCATTATCTCAGGCACATACAGTTTGGCATATACTCACTGTCAAGATAACTGCTAACTGAATGAACATGGCCCATCCTGAATCTATGCCCTGGATAGTTTCCCGTAGTTAAGAAAAATTGACAATTATTTTTGAATATTAAATATATTCTCCACCCCCACCTCTTGCTTGCCAGTACTAGGGCTTGAAGCCTTCTGCTCCTGCCTTGCTTTTTTTGCTCAAGTGGTGCTTTACCATTTAAACCACATCTTCATTTCCATCTTTTTGCTGAAAACTACTTGATTGGAGATGAGTCTCATGGACTTTCCTGGCTGGGCTTTGAACCCCATCCTCAAATCTCAGGCTCCTGAGTAGATAGGATTACAAGCATGAGGCACTAACACCCAGCAGTGTATTTCTCAATTGTAGTTTCCCTACTAATTTGGTTACATCATCCTTTAACAGCTTGTCCTCTTCCAGAACAAAATAAAAACTGGACTAAAACAGATTATACATTGTCTTCATATTCTACTTCTGTTCCTCAGTCCTTTCTACTCTAGAATATCTGCTTTCATTTTCACACTGATATAACTCACTAAAGTGACTCTTATTAGAGTTTGTGTTCTTATCTTGACTATTAACAGTACCACTGGACCCCGATTTCCACTTGGTTTTCTGACAAGATTCCAAAGAGTTTGTTTCCACATCTTGTTTCCTTTGTAAGCACATGCTCCACTCCATGCTCAGGGAATGTTGGAGCCCTGTTCTCACTCCAAACCTGTGCACTGCCCATAGATATAGGCAGAACAGTCAAATCTCGATGCCTGATCTCTCCAGAAAGCTCCAGAAAAGAGATTTTCTTCTTTTAGAGTGCCAATCCTGGGACTTGAACACAGGGACTAGGTACCATCCCCTTTTGCTCAAGGCAAGCACTCTACCATCCTAGCCACAGCTCCATTTCCAGCTTTTTGGTGGTTAACTGGAGATAACCGTCTCACAGGCTTTTTTTTCCAAGCGGTTTTGAACCACAGTCCTTAGATGTCAGCCTCCTGAGTAGCTAGTATTTCAGGCATGAGCCACTGGTGTCATTTTCAACTGCTCTACTTGACAGTCATTTGGTTATCTCAAGTTCACCATCTTCCACTTTCCATACCTGGTCCTGTTTCCTACTGCTGTTCAACTGTTGTAATCAAAACACTTAGGAATCATCATTCGTAATTCCCTCTCCTCAATGTATCTAAGACATCACCACCCTCATTCTGCATTTGTGGCCAAACATCCCTTCATTTCTGAACATCAAGGACCAACTGTTTACCATCTCTTGCTAATATGACCAATTGCCAGCAACCTATCACTTAAAGAGACATTTTCCTGTTTTTGTGTGTTTAACATATATATGAATGTGTGTATATACACACACATACATATATGAATGTTTTCGTACTGGGGCTTAAATTCAGTGCCTAGGCACAGTCCTTTAACTCTTTCCTAGCCATGTCTAGCTTAACAAAAGATGGTGTGGTACCATGTACAGTTCCCACAAATGATTTGAGGAGATAAGGCTAAGGGTATATCTTTTTTCTTAAAATACAGAAAGAAAAGGTATCTTTGTTTTGTGTGTATGTGTGCAAGTGTGCACATGCCGCTGGACCTTGAATTCAGGGCCTGGGCACTATCTGTTAGCTTTTTTGCTCTACCACTTGAGCCACAGCTTCACTTCTGGTTTTGTGGAGATAAGAGTTTCACAGACTTTCCTGCCTGGGCTGGAAACTATGATCCTTAAAGCTCAGCTAGGATTACAGGCCTGAACCACTGGCACCAGGATGTTTCCTCTTTTATTATGCATCTGGGTAATACAACCTGAAACTGTTCACACAGTCATGATTTAGACTGCCTCATCATTTGGGTGATGTTTTCTACAGAATTTATTTTGGCCAGTCATTCAAATCCAGGAAGGTTTTGGTCCCCAGGGGACATCTGGCAATGTCTAGAAGCACTTCTTGTGTTGACTGGGGAGGAGGAGGAGGGACCACTACTGAATACTACTTAGAAGAGTGCAAAGATTCTGAAACATCCTGCAGTGCAATGGGCAAACTTCACACAAGAAAGTTATTTAGACTAAAATGTCAAAAGTCTAGGGTTTGAATTTCTACCTGAATACTCTGTTTGGTAGATGGATTTGGCATGGAGTACCTAAACATGAAGTATTTCTAGTCTCTTAACTCTTTCATTCCATTCCTCACTATAGTAACATAAGAGTTATACAGAGATTATAAATACTATGTATACAAACTACACAAGTTCAGACTTGTAGTACACAGCAGGTAAGTAGGTACAAACTAACAGTATTTTATCTTTGGAATTGATTCCCTCTACCCCAAGGCCTATGCTTTCAACAAATACCATATGCCATTATTAAAACCAACGTTTGATGAAAAAGTAGGGTTTCAGAACCCCCCAAGTGGTCCAAAATTAGTTGAGGCATTTCTTGAGAAACAAATTGTTAGAACAGACTGCATTCTATATTCCTTTTCAAATACTTTCTCCTGCTACTATATATAAAATACTTTGAGAATCATTTTCTCACTGTTTTCCATTATCTATTCAAGTATAGTACTTAAGTGAAGAGTTGCTTTTAAACCTAGGACAAAATGATAAGTAGAAAGAATATTAAGTCATATGCCTTAACACTAATAGCTTAATGTACAAAAATTACACTTTCTTTCTCCAAGTAAATTTAATTAAAATTCCCCAGAGTTCAACCATGGTTAAAAAAAAAAAAGTTAACAAATAATCCCCTGAAAAAGATGCCCCTTCTAAATGAAATGATGGCAAGATTAAATGAGTACTATTACATTTATTTTTTTATACACTGACTTCTTTCAAAAATAATTTGAAGTGGCATTATACAAAAGTAAAAATATTTCTATACTCAAAAGTTTGGCTGTTCCTTTGTTCTTTTAATTAATCGAATTTCATTTAGCGCCACAACCTCTAACAGGCTAAAACTTTCAGAGTATACTTCAATTACTAGTCTCTATGCTACAAGTTACACATTTTCAAGGGTTAGGTAGGCCTTAAAATTTGATTAGACTACTTGATTCAAAAGTCATCATACAACCCTCCCAAACAGCCCCCATTTTTGGGAAGGGGGGTGTTGGTGGTACTGTGGTTTGAACTCAGAGCTTTGCACTTGCTAGGCAGGAACTCTACCACTTGAGCCACATCCTCACTCCAAACAGAATTTTTTTTTTTTTTAAGTTACAGTGTCTAACTCTGAGATACATGAGTATAGGGCCATGGAACGGCAGGCGGAGAATTGAGTAATACAACCAACAAGTCAAGGAACATGAAGATTACCAAGAATCTGAGAAGAGAGAGGCACGGGCAAGGAGAGTGCCTAAGCTGGCCCAGTATCACTTGGGAGCTCAGACTTCTAGACTATAGAACTATACAATAATTTCTTCTGTTTGAAGTAATCTGGTTTGTGGAACTTCATTACTGCAGCTTAGGATATTAATAAAGATGTCGGTGCTTAATTGCCACTTTAACATAGTTAGTGATCATCCTTGTTTGTTATAGTATGAGGGACATGTCAAAATGCAATGAAATTTTAATTTCTGATTGACTACCATTGTGGCTAACTGAAAAGTAATTCCAAATTTAAATTTAAACATACAGAAAATGAAGCTAAGTAATAAAATTATTTTCAGAAATAAATCTTTCAATGTTTTTATCATATTTGATAGCAGCTTTTTTTTATTGGTTACAAAACCTAAGCCCATATACAAAATTAGGAACACGTTTAGATGCCTCTTTTGAAAGAACGTTTTAGTTTTTTTAACTGAGTTTAAAAAAAATAAAAACAATGCAATTTTAAAACACTGTTTTGAAAACTTAAAAGTGCAGCAATATACTTAGTTTCCTTTATCTACGAAATGGTGCAATTCCAATTCAAAACTGGTAAGGTCACAACAAATTGAATCAAGCAAATGCATACATATGTCTGCACTACTTGATGCTAATGTTCACTTAAATGTTAGTTTGCACTTAAAACATCAGAGGAAATAGGAATCATCACAGTAGAGGCCCAATTTTAATCTCAATGTGTGCAACATTTAAAAGGTAACTGTCAGTTAAGTATAGAGAGTGGAAGAAACTAAACTGGAAGGGGGACAATTCACAATATCAAGAAGATTTGGACTTTCAGGGTTTCACCGAAGTTTGTGACCTTAATTTGCTTTGACTTTGTTATTCCTACTTTTAGTGAACACCACACAGTTTCAAAAATTTAGACAACAGTGTTTGAACAGGATGCAGTTACCATATGAAGCTTCAACTCAAAATCTGGGTAAAGAAAAAAAGGCACAATGAACTTCAACTCAATTTTATGTGCACAAGAGTTGAAAAATCTGAGCCACCTTAAAGAGAAATTGATTCTAAAATTTATAAAACCTATAAATAATCAGAGGCCAAACCACTATATTAAAACAGATTCTCTAGCAAGTAAAAATCTTGCAGTTTAAACATACGCTTGTATCCACTTAAGATACAAGACAAAACTCACTCTTTAAAGTGGCTCCACCTTGGCAGATACATATATTTGTAATGAATGCACACCTGCTATGTGTTGTTTATCAGTGAAAACACCCCAGCTGATTCACAAAGCTCTGATGGCAGCTATCTCATCTTCATCACAGTAAATACACCCCCTGTCCAATAACTAACTTAAGTTTAGATTTTCTAACCCTTCACATCAATGCATTGGGAAATTATACCCAGTAAACAAGAGCAACAAAACCATTTCTGTGACAGCAAAAATTTAGTTTAAAAAATTTCAAATCCACATCCGTTCATTAATAAATGGGTCAGACAATTTACCAAAAGCAATGACATATTAAAGCCAGATTTTGCAGAATTAAAGATCACTGAAAATCAGGCTTATGTTAAATAGCTGCAGATTATTCCTCTACCCAGATCCCTCTTTGAATCTTTTAATATGTGCAGATGCTTTTAGAATAGGATCTGAATGAACTTTTCCAATACTCAAAGAATGAAGTCTTATAACACTTCTAAGTAGTTGCTGGTTTGTTGCCAACCACATTATCAAAAGCACTGGTTACTAAGTAAAAAATGTTTTTAAGACTAAATTACAGTAAACATGAAAGCTCCACAGTTTAAACCCAATATAAATCAACCATATCCAATTATCAAATTAAAACAAAATATATTAACTCCTGAAAGCTGAAAGCAAGATTTTTTTTTTCAAAAAAAATCACTGAGTACTTCAGACTTTTGCTATTTTTAAAATGTAGTTTTGTTTTTTGCATTTGTGTTTATTTTTTATTTGTTGTCAGGGACTCTTGCTTTCAACTTAAACAGAAGTTCAAGTCTGTAACAGGTTGCAGCTCAGGTAAAATACCATGCACAGCATTTGATTACTTCAAAACAGCAGGAACACACAGGCTGAAGTGAGTGGTCAAATAGGGCTTGCTGTTCTCAAAAATTAGGTATAATGGCAAAAGCATTACCATCGATATCTAAAGTTCTCCAACCCTGGCTTCTGAGGCAGATAATAAACACATCAATTACTGGTAGATGAAGTACAGTTTTTTTTTTTAACTTATCTGTTTAATCAATAACCAAGTTTCTTGTTTTTAAGTTACTTTTTTGTGTGTCAGTTCCACCAATGAAAAGCATTTGGCTTGTAATTTAAAATCTATTCTTCCACATAAAGAATATGAAAATATGTTTGTGGAGGACAATGATGGAGGCTCAGATCACACTGCACCTCTTTAGTCTTCCAACGTGAATATGCATCATACCAAAGTGTCTTGATCCACAGTGCACCATTTTCCAAAGGAATATCAGTGGGCAGCTGACATGCCACCACTATGGAATATTCTAAACTGGAGACTGCAGTTGTCAGCAGGTGGCACCAGGGAACGGGGAAAATAGGATAGTTGAGATTGTTAAGGAGAATTCTAAAACAGTTCAGGAAATCATGCATATGCATTTACAGTCCATGTGAGAGTGACTTTTGGCAACTGCAAAGTGACTGAGACATGGCTTGCTTTAGAAGCATTGAAACGAAGAGGCATGTGTGTTGGGAGCCTTTTGTTGCTGTTGTTCTTGTCATTTGGTAGCCATCTGGTGGTGCTTCATATTGAATGTGAGAAAGATGCTGCACTCAGTTGACCTTAAAAATTAAATTCTTTTGTTTGTAGGTTGGCTGTTGGGTCAAAATTGTAAGTACCTCCTTGTGTTGCTTCAGGAATGAGGCTAGGATCTTCATCAATCTATGAAAAGGAAAAACAATATTATTATATTATAGTACTATATGTGAGGATAAATTTTTTTTTTTTTTTTACCTTTTAGGAGAGAATTCTGTATGAATTACTTTAATCGCCTAAAAATATTTGGGTAGGGCTAGGAATGTGGCTTAGTGGTAGAGTGCTTGCCTAGCATGCAGGAAGCCCTTGGTTAGATTCCTCAATACCACATAAAAAGAAAAAGTGGCAGTGTAGCCCAAGTGGGAGAGTGCTAGGCTTGAGCAAAAAAAGCTCAGGGACAGTGACTAGGCCCAGGAGATCAAGCCCCAGGACTGACACGTGTGTGTGTGTGTGTGTGTGTGTGTGTGTGTGTGTGTGTGTACTTATTTATATTTGGGTAAATCAAATAATAACTTTATTGGGAAATGTGGTAATTTTAAATAGAATGTGCACTTAAAAACTGCCCATTCTTCTTAAAAAAATTATTATCTGAACATCATTTCTTTCTTTCCAGTTAACAGATTATAGATGCAACAAAAATTGTTTTATGATTTTGTTTCATGATGTAATTTTGGTCAAGCCAAGCACTGATGAGGGTTTTGTTTTTTGCCAGTCCTGGGGCTTAGACTCAGGGCCTGAGCACTGTCCCTGGCTACTTTTTGCTCAAGGCCAGCACTCTGCCACTTGAGCCACAGCGCCACCTCTGGCCTTTTCTATCTATGTGGTACTGAGGAATCGAACCCAGGCCTTCATGTATAAGAGGGGAGCTCTCCTGCCACTAGGCCATATTCCCAGCAAGCCAAGCACTGATGGCTCAGCCTGTAATCCTAGCTACTTGGGAGGCTTAGATCTTGAGGATCATGGTTCAGAGCTAGCCTAGGCAGCAAAAAAATCTCAGGGAGAACACACAGACCCCAAACCCAAGCCCAGTACCAGTACAAAAACAAAACAAAAAACCAAGCAATAAAACATATATATAATCTTTAACAAAATATTTAAAAGAAGAGGTTGGTGGTGTTCCTAACAGACATGCAGAAAAAACTTAAATCATATTAATAAAGGGGAAACTCCATATATTTATAATACACATACATTTTAATTTACATGCAGACATACCATAGTTTAATATACTTACATCATCACCAGAGAAATATTGATCTATGATTTCAAATGCTAATTTATATATGTCTTCATTTTCATGTTGTTGCAAAACTTCAATTTTTTCCAAACCTGATAAAAATCAAAGTAATTAATGAGATACTCATCATAACTGTGTTTGTTCCAATTATGGAAAATCCCTATGGATCTCAGCGCATGCCTCCACCCATTCAAAGATGACATAAGTCCATGGGACTCTTCTCTTCAATTAATCACGAAATAGAGCGTTGGCTAAAGTAACAGAACACCAGCCTTGAGTGAAAAAGCTAAAGAACAGAGTTCCGGCCCTGAGTGCAAGCCCTACTATCCCCCCCCCGCCCAAAAAAAAAAAAACAACAAACAACAACTAATCTCTAAGAAGGTGATCTTCACAATCAGAATTAATGTTTTCAGAAAAATCTTCTTAGAATGTTAAGATAGCAAACAAAGAACAGCAATGTATTGTCATTTAATAACAATGTACTCTATTAATTTTCTTTCTAATCAATTGACTTTAGAGGAACTAGTATTTTAAGAGTGCCAAATTTCAATGTTCCATTACTTTTCTACAATCAATATACTCTTACCTCCACATTCTTCTATTATTTCAGCTATTGTGCTTGCTTCATCTCCAGCCATTATCAGAATGTTTTTTAGACCATCTAGAACCACCTGAACCACTTGAGAATCTTTTACTGACAGTAAATTACAGAATGGTGGTATTACATTCTGTTGTACAAGGTACTCAACCTACAGAACAAAAGAAAGGAATTATTTTCATTTAAATAATTACCTTCTCCCCAAGAAGAATACAGCATAGCGATTAAAAACAATCAGTAATTCATAAATGTAAGAAAGTAGTGTACTTTCCAAAATAATAATCCTAACAGTTAATATATTTTCAAACTCACTTGATCTTTTCTGCCACTTATCGTTAAGTTGCTAATTGCCCAAGCAGCTTCTTTCTGGGTTCCAAAGTCCCCCTGAAGGTAAAAAAAAAAAGAAAAAATGATCTTTATGCAAAAAGTCTCAGTTAAAACAGATTCAGGGGTAATGACTCATAATATAACTGACCTTAGCAAGCTGATGAATAATCATAGGGATTAATCCAGCATCTATTACAGCTTGAACTTGTTGCTGGTTGCCTGCTGTTATGTTGGATAGGAACCATACTGCTTCCTATAATTGAACAAAATTAAGCACTTTTATTTGAAAAACTGCAAGTTTAATGTTTTTATGTTTAAAAAATTGCATGTATCACCTGACTTGTGCTAAAGTAATGTCTAAAAAGCAATTTGGTTATATAAGATCTCTCCTTTTAATAAGGTTACAAGAAAACTTTTTTATTCATAATACTTGCGCCACATTAACCTAGCATTAATCTATTAAAAAATACACAAGCCTTCTGTAAAGCTTGGCATAATTAGGCAATGGTGACAAAGCAACAAAAGATATCAAAATCCTTATTAAGTAGAGCTTACATTTCTGTGCATTAGTTCCCTCTAAAAAAACAAGCAGAAGTTTACAGTGGCTCACTACTGCAAACCTAACTACTTAGGAGGCTAAGAGTGGGAGAATTGAAGTTTGAGGCCAGCCTGGGCAAAAAAAGCTCTCAAGACACTAGCAGCAAGGAACATAAAACAGAAGGGCTGTGATTTAGGCTGGCCCAGACAAGAACTGAGACCCTCACTCAAAACTAAGCAGACTATAAAAAGGGTTGAAAGTGTAGCTCCAGTGGTAGACCATCTCACTAGCAAGTATAAAACCCTGAGTTCAAATCTTAGTATCACCAGAAATAAACAGAGCTTGCTATTAGAGGCTGATTTCTGGAGGAGCCAGATTTGAAGCCAGCCAGGTGATAAGTCCATGAGACTCCATCTCCAATCAATCAGCAAAAAAGCTGGGTTAGGCTGGGAATATAGCCTAGTGGCAAGAGTGTGTGCCTCATATACATAAAGCCCAGGGTTCGATTCTCCAGCACCACATATATAGAAAATGGCCAGAAGTGGCACTGTGGCTCAAGTGGTAGAGTGCTAGCCTTGAGTAAAAAGAAGCCAGGGGCAGTGCTCAGGCCCTGAGTCCAAGTGCCAGAACTGGCTTAAAAAAAAAGAAAAGAAAAAAGCTGTGTTAGACACATGGCTCCAGTGGCAGTGGCAGCCATAAATAAGCAAGCTAAAGAGCATACCAACCTGAACAGAAGGCCCTAAGCTCAAACTCCATCAGCAAAGTAAAATAAAAAAGGGGAAAGCCAGGTGCTGTTGATTCATACCCATAATCCCAGCTACTCAGGAAGCCGAGCCAAGATTGACCCAGGGAACAGAGTTCCAAACCAGCTCAGATAGAAAAGCCCTTAAGGCTAAGACATTCCATCCCCAAAATAACCAGCCAAAAAAACAGGTACTGGTGTCTCACGCTTGTAATCCTAGCTACTCAGGAGGCTGAGATACGAGGATTGTGGATTTTCAGAGCCAGTCCAGGCAGAAGTCTGTGAGGTTCATCTCCAATTAATAAGCAGCAAATAGGAGGTGGTAGCATAGCACCCTTAAGTGGAAAAAGCCAAGCAAAAGCATAAGGCCATAAGTTCAAGCCCCAGTACTAGCACATATATGTGTATATATACACCAGGAAAAAGCTGGACTGGAGGTGTAGCTCTGGTAGTAGAGTGCCAGCACAAAGCCTCCAAGTTCAAACTCTAGTACAAGCAGGAGTGGAGAGAAGAGGTAGAGCAAAAAAGAGCCAGAGGTGAAGCTCAGCATCTGAATGCCTGCCTAGCCAAGTATAGGTTTTGAATTTAAGAAACAGTAAATTAAAACTACTATGGGACACTACTTCACACCAACTAGAATGGCCACAATAATACTGTAATGGAAAATTGATGCTAGGGAGTTAAATTGCTGGTGGAAATGTAAAACTGTGTAGACACTGGAAAAAACTAATAGTTCTTCCAAAACCTACCATTACCATAACCCAGCAATTCCTAGCTATATATACATTATATTCTAGTGTTCATTACATCATTACTCATAACTGCCAAAAGGTGAAAACAACCCTGTAAAAAGGAATGAAGTTCTGATACTACCAAATGGAAAACACACTATGTGAACTAGGACATGAAAAGACTTAAGTACCTAAATTACACAAGGCATAACAAATTTGTATATCAAGCTTGAAATCTGAAAGAGAACAATTTTATGATATCTGAATTGAGGCACTCAATTTTAAGATAATGCATCAGCTGGGCACTGGTAGTTCATGCCTGTAATCCTAGCTACTCAAGAGGCTGAGAGCTGAAGATCATGGTTTGAAGCAAACATGGGGAAGGAAAGTCTGTGAGATTCTTATCTTCAAGTAACTACACAAAAAGCCAAAAGTGGAGCTGTGGCTCAAGTGGTATAGCATTAACCTTGAGCAAAAGAAAATCAAAGACAGTGCCCAGGCCCTAAATTTAAGCCCCAAGATTGGCACACACACAAAAAAAGATTATGCTTAAAAGCCCGTACCAAGCCAGGTGCTGGTGTCTTATACCTGTACCCCTACCTACTCAGGAGGCTGAGATGTGAGGATTGTGGTTCGAAGCCAGCTCAGGCAGAAAAGTCCCCTCAAAAAATTTTATTTATTTTATTTTATTTTATTTTTTTTGCCAGTCCTGGGCCTTGGACTCAGGGCCTGAGCACTGTCCCTGGCTTCCTTTTGCTCAAGGAAAGCACTCTGCCACTTGAGCCACAGCACCACTTCTGGCCGTTTTCCATATATGTGGTACTGGGGAATTGAACCCAGGGCTTCATGTACACAAGGCAGGCTCTCTTGCCACTAGGCCATATTCCCAGACCCCCTCAAAATTTTTATCTCCAATAAACTACTCAAAAAAGCCAGAAATGGTGCTGTGGCTTAAGTGGTAAAGCCTAGCTTTGAGCACCCACAGGCTCAGGGACAGTACCCAGGTTATAAATTCAAGCCCCAGGATGGGCCAAAAATAAAAAACACCCTACCTAAGACTATACTTTCAGGGATCATTTCTATAGTATGTTACTAGAGAAAAATACCCCCAAACAAAAATGACAACAATAAACTCAGCCTCTCTCATGGGGAATTTTATATGTTCTTTTGCCTAATAACTATTAATTTAATGGTTGTTGCTACTACTCAATCAATAAAACCAAAGTAGTCTAATCTTTTCTTACTTTTTGATGAGCAGAAAAAGTACTAATAAGAAACAATTAAAAGTTGAAACAAATCAATTACAGATTTATTTCAAACAATTCTCATTTTAACTCTAGTAGTTTTAAAGAAACACACAGGAATTCATGAAGCAACAGAAAAAAGGGGACAGGTTAAGAAGAATACATACAAAGTGAGGACCATTACATGCCTTACCTTATTTATTTTCTCTTTTGGGTGTGATAAGAGATTTGGGAAGTGTGACAGGACATCACAATTGAGAACAACCTGGGTCTGTTCATCAGTGCCAGTCACTATATTGCCAACTGCTCTGAGTGCTGCAGTCTGGGTGGAGATAAAACGTTTTTCTATCAGTTGTTTTTTTTTTATAATAAAACAAATTCTGTGTTTTTCACAGTCATGGGAAAATGTATAAAATGTAAAAGGCAAATGATAAACATGTGTTTCACTTTCCTGGACAAAGCAATAAGTAAATTCAGTAATTCTGAATTTTAAACCCAAGTCTTCTGCGAAGAAATGGAAGTTCATGGAGACAAGGGGAAAAAAAGTTAAGGAGATTCAACCTCTATATATCACCTTTATAATAACAACTTAAAAAATTTAATAAAAAGAGACTCAAAAAATAAAAGCATATTAAAATAAATATGATAAAGTTGTATTTTCTTAACGTTATTTTTATCCTTTACTAAATTGGTAGCATAGAAAGATTTTTTTTTTTTGGCCAGTCCTGGGGCTTGGACACAGGGCCTGAGCACTGTCCCTGGCTTCTTTTTGCTCAAGGCTAGCACTCTGCCGCTTGAGCCACAGCGCCACTTCTGGCCATTTTCTGTATATGTGGTGCTGGGGAATTGAACCCACGGCCTCATGTATAGGAGGCAAGCACTCTTGCCACTAGGCCATATCCCCAGCCCCTAGAAAGATTTTTTTAAAGGCCTGAAACAGGCCTACATTTTCAATTCCAGAAATGTGATGAGCAGATTTAACAGCACCTACCTAATAAGAGCAGGAAACAAAGGATACATAGTTAGAAGGCTACTATAATTATTTGGGGGACAGAAAATAAGTCTGAAACAAAATCGGTGACTCTCAACAAGGACAGACAGATTTGAAAGCTCTATAAAAACTGAAAGGGAGCCCAACGTATGATACTGTAACCTCTCTGTACATCAGTTTGATAATAAAAATTTGAGAAAAAAAAAACTGAAAGGGATTGCTAACAGAATGAAAAATGAGAAGAGCCTAGACCAAGCTGTCCACTGAAAGGGGTACAGTAGGTAGAGGAGTAAGTTTGTAAGAAAAGATGATCAATTTCCATTTTGTTTGGCTGAAATGACAATAAAAGGCTTCTTACCATTTCTTTTTCTTTTTTTTGGCCAGTCCTGGGGCTTGGACTCAGGGCCTGAGCACTGTCCCTGGCTTCCTTTTGCTCAAGGCCAGCACTCTGCCACTTGAGCCACAGCGCCACTTCTGGCCATTTTCTGTATATGTAGTGCTGGGGAATCGAACCCAGGGCCTCATGTATACGAGGCAAGCACTCTTGCCACTAGGCAATGTTCTTGGTGGATATCTCTAAGAGGCAATGTTCTTGGTGGATATCTCTAAGAGGCCAAGAACAACTAGCTGAAACTCATCAGAAAATGTCTATAAGTAAAAAATGTGGACATCAACAAAATCAGGCTCAGGAAATTAGCTGTTGCTAGTAGACTTAACTAAAACTTCATTGACTAAGCTATTAATGTATCAAAAATAATTGCATAATACTGAGGAAAAACTAAAATTACTTACTTGGACTTTCACTTCCTGATGGCTCAGAAGGGGCACAAGGAATGGCACAACACCTGAATCAATAACCATCTGGATCTGTTCATTACCTCCATCTGTCAAGTATGACAGCGCCCAAACAGTGTCTACAAGGATCTACAGGAAATAAAGAGAATAATTTATTGGCTTGTCTTCATAAGACTCACAACATATCTCAAGAGTAGTGGCAGAAAAAGTAACCCAATTTTATGTTTTAGCTTGATGGCAAGGATGTTTGTGAGTAATGTGGTAATGGAAGGTACTTCTCCATTCCAACCCCTTAATCACTCTTCACCATCAGAAGACACAGAAGTCTGGGATACTTCTACTTAAGTTCTGAATTTATGTGTCAGATGGATAAATTTGAAATAAGATAGAAAAGTAATTGTTTAGCCCTCAAAATTTGATACTGAATAATTAAATGAAATACTCATATACATTATAAGGCCAATACACTATGTTGCTTTAAATCTAGAAGACAAATTAAGAATCTTTTTACTCTAGTGGTTTTCAACTTTTTTCAGCAGTGTAATATTTCAGACTAAAACAAGAAGCATGACCATGACTTGGTATTTTAACTTTTGGGGGAAAAAAAAACTGTTAAACTTACTTTTAAGACACACTACCAAATAAAAAATATGCCCTTGCTGGAGGTGTGGCATAGTAATAAAGTACCAGCCTTAAGCAAAAAAAAATGAGCAAGAGCATGAGGTCCTAAATTCAAATCAAGTACCAGCAACAACAACAACAAAATCCACAGATTCCAACGACATTTTCTACATCATAAACTTTATTCATCTAACAGATGACCAGGGAAATATTAATGAAGGACTGATAATAAACATTTAATAAATTAAAAGTGTATTAGATGAAGGACTAATACAAACCTGGGGATAGAGTGAAAAATAATTTGTGAATGTTCTGGAAAAATACAAACACTGTAACATCAAAAAGGGAAGGATAAAAGTTGTGCTAAAGAGCTCAGCACATCTATCACTCTATTCAGCAGTGAGATGGTCATCTTGCAGAATGTCTCTCTATAGCTGTTTTGAGGGTGGAACTGCTACCATCTATTCCAGCAGTAATGAGTAATAAGATTTACACAGAAACCAAAGTCTTATAATCTAATCCCCAAATGAGCAGACTACAACTGAAAATAACTTGTCATGCTAAGAACCAGGAAAATCTTAACACAAACGACTGTCAACAGAAGCTAATACTGAGATAAATCTCTGACAGGTACTGAACAAGGACTTTAAAGTACCAACTACAAAAATGTTTCCATGAGCAAGTATGAACATGTTTGAGACAAAGAGAAAAGTTTAAAAAAGAACAATATGATGGTCGGTGGGAAAGCTGGGTGTGTGGGGGGAGACCAATGAACTCAAAGTTACAACAATAGCAAGAAAATATGATATATCACACAATGGAATTTTACTCACTCATTAGAAAAAAATATTGTGCCATTTGTAAAGAAATGGAAACATGTAGAAAAAATTATGTTAAGTGAAGTCAGGCCCAGAGACAAACGATGCGTATTTTCTCTTGTATGTGGAAACTAGATTTAGCTTTATAAAGTTATAAGTAAATGCACTGGGGGGTATGTAAGTGCATACAAATGTATTTAATTGAAATATGATAGATTCAAGGGGAAACTCAAATAATGAAATTCCTTAGAAAGGCAAAGGCAAAATCCAGCAAAATAAACACCAGGAAGTAGGTACTTGAAAGGGGTGAGATGGGGAAAAGTGTAGATGAATAGTGAGAAGAGAGAGAGATTTCAATCAAGATTTCAATGTATATCTTACAAAATTAAAAAGAGGGAAAGGTTAGAGAGGTTAGAGAATTTTGAAAGGGATGACATTGATCAAGATACATTGTATTCATAAATGGCTTTGTTAAATGGCAGTTACTTTGTACAACTACTTAAAGATAATTTTTAAAGTTTAGATCAACAATTTAATCTGAATAAGAGAACAAACAATATTGAGCAGTGAATAGCACTTCAGAAATTTGCAGAAAAGAATAGATCTTTTATTTATATCATCAGAGTTCCTAGATGCAGAGCTAAAAAATACATTCGAAAATAGCAGAAAATGTTCCAAATGAAGGGATAAAGCATGAAACACTAGAATAAGTTCACTGATCACTACAAAGGTAACAGAAAGGAATAAAAAGACCCATTTTAAACTGTAAAAAAAAAAAGTATTGTCAAAAGTTAAAGATAAAGGCAAACAAAACATTAAGCCTCCCAAAATACGAAAAGAAAATTTAAAAAGAGAGAGAAAAAAGAAACTAGGTAGAGAATCAAGCATATAGGTCATTATAGAAAATGTCAGTTGAAAGGAAATACATCAACCTATAGATATAAATGGACTTTCAATTGGTATTCAAAGTGAAACCCCAAACTATGCTTCACACAAGACATTATCAGCCAGGTACCAGTGACTCATGCCTATAACTGTAGCTAGTTGGAAGGCTGAACTCAGGAAGATCATGGTTTGAGGGCAGACTGAACAGAAAAGTTGTGAAACTATCTCCTCTGAGGTAAGGGATGCAGTGATGTGAATTTATGACCCCAGCAACAACAAAAAGCCTAAAGGAGGTGGAATGGGGCTCAGGTGAATACCTAGGCAGGAAATAAGGCTTCATCTCAAATACAATCAGCAGAAACCAAGGCTAGTGGCATAGCAGAAATGGCAAATGGTGAGCCCAGCAAGCTCAATACTCTGAGTTCAAACCCCAGACCCTCTTCCCCATAAAAAAATGACAAACCTAAAACAAAGTAATTTGGGAAGTCTAAAAATAGTGGAAAGCACAAAAATACACCAGTTAACTGATAGAAAGAAAGGGATGTGATTCTGTTAAAAGACAAGTAGAATTTAGGAAAAGCATGACAAAGAAGAAAGGATAATTCATAAAGTTTATAAAGTTAAATGCACAATTACAATGGAGATACAACAGATATAAACACCCTTATCATGGACAATACAACCACATATCAGCACAAGAATTTTGTTAGGTCCAAAGAAGTATCAGTAAATTAATCAGAAATATTACATACAATTCTCAGAAGGCAATAAAAGCAGATATGAATAAAATAAGAACTAAAAAAACCTTTTTCTATATGGAAATTTAATAGACATATTTCACAGGTCTAAATAAAAGGAAAAAGTACATAAAAAACTTCCTATAAAGTTTCTAAACATTATGACATTACTGATCAAACTCCATGGGGTTTATCGAAAACAATGATCAAAGGAAAACTCATAGCCTTAAAAATCTTATTAAGCTTGTCCGAATACATAGAATGTATATGCCAAGAATAAAGTACAATGCAAACTGTGCATCTGTGTTTATATGTGTATATTGGTTACTGTGTATTGATCTTTTAGCTTCCTGTATGCTAGGCAAGTGCTCTACCACTTGGCCATGAGTATCACAGACTTTTCTGCCCAGGATGGCTTTGAACCATGATCCTCAGATCTCAGCCCCCTGGAGTAGCTAGGATTATACTTGTAAACTACTTGTGCCCTGCTACTTCCATCATTTTGCCTGTTAATTAGAGATATGAATCTCTTGGATTTGTCTGCTGGGCTAGCTCTGAAACACAATCCTCAGAACTCAGCCTCCTGAGTGGCTAGGATTATAGGTGTGAACCACTGGCACGCCACATGCTCTAATCATTTTGATCTCTGGGAAGGTCTGTAGACTATGTAATTAAGGTCAATTCAGACCACCTAGCTGACCCTCCAACAAAACTTCTGGACACTGAAGGTTCAGGAACTCCCTTTGTCACCAAAACTTCACACATCACAGATCATTGCTGGAAAATTAAGTGTTGTCTCTATGAGTCTACAGGGAAAGTACAACTAGACATTTACACCTGGCCTTTCCTGAATACCAGTCTATCTGCCTTTTGTCTCTAGCGATTTTAATCTATATCCTTTCTCTGTAATAAGCAAGCATGAATCAAATAGCTTCTTGAGTTCTGTGAGTCCACTTAGCCAATTGTTAAACCCAAAGATGTTATTGGGATTCCCCAATATATTTAGCACCAACTGTCACTATCAGGTGTCAGCACATAATCGATCTGCTAAAACTAGTAAATTACATTTAATACCAAAAGAAAATTAAAGCTAGATTTATTTCAGATATTATTAGCCACTGGAAATTGACTAGTCTTCTCAAGCATGGCTGCATAACTTCAAAATGAGCAAGAAAACCAGATGTTCCAGAATTAATGTGATTGCAAATTAACTTTCTACAACAGACAGAGAGTAAACCAATGTTGACTCTAGTGGCTCATGCCTATAATCCTAGTACTCAGGAGGCTGAGATCTAAGGATCTTGGTTTAAAGCCAGACCATGTAGAAAACCCCATGAGACTCTTATCTCCAATTAATGAGCAAGAAGCCAGAAGTAGAGCTTTGGCTCACATGGTAAAATGCCAGCCTTGAATGGGAGGTTAGGGAAAAGCCAAGTGAGAGTGACTTTGGAGCCTTGTACTGGCAACAAATAACCTCAAAACAACAACAAAAGTACCACAGCAATACTTCCTTATCTGTGAGGAATTCCATGACATATACCACAATCTCAGGTAGATGCTGAAACAGCAGATACTGCTGAATCCTATATATGCTATTTTTTCCTACACATACCTATGGTAGTTTAATTTATAGGTTAGGCACAGTAAGAGATTAACAATAGAAGTAACTATAACAATATATTTATGAATCATTTCTGGAATTTTCCATTTGTTTTCACACTGCAGTTGTCTGCAGATAACTAAAGCATAGGAAAGTAAAACTGTATGGAACTGTTGTCTCTAACAATGAAACAATGTAACTATAATGTAATAGTATTTTTGCTTAATAAGTGATTTAAGCTACAAAACTAATTTATCCTTAATCCCATTTTCAAAAAGAGTAAACAAATACGGCAGTGGTACTCACTAGACACTGTATTAAAAGTGAACTAAACAGGGCTGGGAATGTGGCTTAGTGGTAGAATGCTTGCCTAGCATGCATGAAGCCCTGGGTTTGATTCCTCAGCACCACATAAACAGAAAAAGCCAAAAGTGGCACTGTGGCTCAAGAAGTAGAGGGCTAGCCTTGAGCAAAAAGAAGCCAGGGACAGTGCTCAGGCCCTGAGTCCAAGCCCTAGGACTGGCAAAAAAAAATAAATAAATAAAAGAGGGACCTAAATGACTCGTGGGTGAAGATGGAAGGGAAAAACTGAGAAAGGGTGGCACTGTCCACCTGACTTATATAACTGTAACCCCTCTGTATACCACCTTTATAATGATACTAAAAAATTTTTAAATTCAGTGCTAAAACAAAAAAAATACATACACATTACGGAGGCTGACACATTGATAAAATCTATTGACACTTGTCTAAAAAGCCCTTTTCAGTCCTATCAAGAGTTCATTCCACATCTTAGCTCATGTTTACTTACGTTTATGTCTGTATGATATATGAGGACACATAAAGCTGGCAAGATCTGAGGAAAGAAGATAAATAATAAGTAACACTAGAGTTGATGGATATGACTTTTTAAAAATAAACAATGGTGACAAAAAAAGCAGTAAACACTTTGTAGGGCAAAAAAACCCATTAAATTTGTTTGAATATCAGAAAAATGAAAGGCTGATAAATTAAATCTAAGAAACCAAAAGCCTATTTCAAATGTCCAATCAAAATATTCAAATAAATCTGGCAGAGATTACCTTACAGGAAAACATATGTCTTCAATAACTTTCTTTATGACATAAAGTGTCAAGTGGGAAGAATGGAGATGCAAGTATACAATTATTGCTATTTAAAAAAAAAAACTACTGTCATTGTCTCACTTACCTGATTTAAAATAAAAATACGATTTTTAATGAACTATATGAGCCATCTTTTAAGCTTTCTGTGTGTGCTGTTAGGGTTTAAACTCAGGGCCATGTGTTTGCTAAGCAGGTGATCTACCAGTTTTGTTATGCCTCCAGCCCAAATTAAAGCTTTTGATCTTAGTTTTAATCAAGATATTATAACCAATGAAATATAAGGCTTTGTTGAATTCAAGCCTTATACATCTTTTTAAAAAATCTGATATTTAAAAATCACACCCATAAGCCCTTGTGCCACATAGCTTGGGCCCATCCTTTCCTTTAACAGCACACTTTCCTGTCTTTTTCTATTTAAATTTTTGCTCTATATGTACTTGAAAGTATTGGTTGGCAATACTTTGTCACAGATCATTGTGATAAGGATGGCAACCTTATATATGAACAGATCCTTTCCAAAAATCTGCAGTCATGATCACTCATTTTGCTAAAATCAATCCACTATCATTACTACAAACTCTTCCTACATTCTCCAAGTCCAAGAAAGATGAAATTTTCTTTCTTTCTTTTTTTTTCTTTTGGGGGCGAGGGCAGTCGTGGGGCTTGAACTCAGGGCTTGAGCACTGTCCCTGGCTTCTTTTTGCTCAAGGCCAGTACTCTGCCACTTGAGCCACAGCGCCACTTCTGGCCGTTTTTTCTATATATGTGGTGCTGAGGAATCGAACCTAGGGCTTCATGTATACGAGGCAAGCACTCTTGCCTTTGGGCCATATCCCTAGCCCAGATGAAATTTTCTTAACCACATGTTTTCTCTTGAGCAACCTACCTCAAGCTCCTGTTTCCCTTAATGGTATATTTCCCATCTATTAAATTTGCTTTGCCACTTAAAAATTCCTCCCAGAAAATTACACTAAGTACTTTTTCATAAGAACAGAGGATAGTAGACACTGGCTAAGGAAGTGAACTGGAAAGATACATAGTCAACAATTCTCATTAAAGTCATCAGTGTACTCACTAATCATATCTGAAGCAACTCCAACTTTTTTCCCCCTGTGCTGGTACTGGGGCATGAACTCAGGGCCTCAAGTTATTCCTCAATTTTTACACTCATGGCAGCCCTCTACAACTTGAACCACACTTCCAGTTTGAGCTTTTTGCTAGTTAATTGGAGATAAGAGTCTTATGGATTTTCCTGCCAAGGCTGGCTTGAACACTGATCCTCTCAAATTTCAGTCTCTTGAGTAGCTAGGATTATAGGTGAGAGCTACATGGCTCCAACATATATTTTTGTAATATTCAAGAGGCAAAACAGTAATAAAACGTGGAGATTCTGTTCTCCTTTTGTATTTTTCTTTTCTTTTTTTTTTTGGTGGTGGACCTGGGAGTTAAACTCAGGGTCTTGTGCTTGGTAGACAAGTGCTATACTAACTACTAGAGCCATACACAAGTCCCTTCCCTTTTGAATTTTTTTCTCTTTCAAGTTTTTCTGTTTTCTTTTTATGAAAATAATCATTAGAAATGGATATTAAGAGGGAATGACCTTCTTTCTGATAGTGTACAATACCCAACTTTTATTTCACAGGAATCAATAATTACTTATAGTATGTTACTTGCAATATAAGTAGAATATACACTATTTCATTCCCTGTGCATGAACACCTAAAGTATAAACATAAGGAAAATATTCCATCTGGCCTTTACAATTCTTCATTTACCTCCTGAACTGTCTCCATAGGCGGTGGGGGGTCCTTATTCCTGCAGAGATTGACAATGACCCATGTGACGTTCCGAAGGAAGGTGATGGGAATGGAGGGATTGATGAAGGACAGAAGAGGTTTGACAACTCCCAGTGATATGACATAATCTCTACATTGAGGACCATCACCTACAGAAATGAAAATTGTATTTTAAAAAAAATTACATTCAAGATGAGAAAGTTTGAAATGTATGCAATGGCTTATGTTGGGACACTGATGTTTCTATGTTTCCTCGCCATTACTCAAAAGCATCAAGTGCTGTTTGTCATTCTTAATTTGGGAACACAAATTTAACTTACCACTACTGATACAAATTGTATCTTTCTATACCTTTACACTTAAGAAGTACCACCTTAAGTTAGTTTTTTATGAGGCAAGACTATAGTCAATGCACATTAAATTCAGAGGAAACATAGTAGGTAATGGCTATGCCAATGTAGGGAAAAAAGTTAAGATTCTTAATTTAAGTCTTTTCATCCTTAAATTCAACTTACCTATAATATTTCCCAAAGCCCATACTGCTTGTTCACAAACATTCTGATGTGGTGAATGAAGAAGTCTCAGAAAAAGAGGTACTGCATCTGTTATTAAAAAAAAAAAAAACAAACACCAATATTTACACTGGAAAAATGTTGACAAATTAACAGATTTCAGCCTAAATAGGTTAATAAAATATACAAGTCTGGCACACTGTAATACAATTATAGTTCGCTGGATAAATGTGGAAGGAATTGATACTTTAAGAAATAACTAATATCAGTGTTTCCCTGTAGTACTATTTGAGTAACATATCAATTGACAATGTATCACTGACTAAAAGAAACCAGTAGCATGAAATCTTTCCAATAGTTCAATGTAACTTTATTTTTATAACTGTAATTCCTAACATAGGATTACCAAAGATCTGATTAATCTCATATCAGTTCCACTTTATAAATAAGTTCCTTTTTAAAATAAGGAATCATTCTTAGGTGTCTCATTAGCATAGTAGGTAGAATGCTAGTCACTAATTTTCACTTTCCACATAGCTTACACACTTTATTCATTTCTACCAGAATAAGCTAGGTCACTTTGTCTTCAATTTAAACTCTATGTTAGTCCCCGGGGTATTTTTGCTCAACACCTGTGCTACATTATTAAAAATGATTCATGGAGTTGGGAATTTGACCTGGTGGTAAAGTGCTTGCCTCGCATACATGAAACCCTGGGTTCGATTCCTCAGCACCACATATACAGAGAAGCCAGAAGTGGTGCTGTGGCTCAAGTGGAAGGAAACCAGCAACAGTGCTCAGGCCCTAGTTCAAGCCCCAGGACTGTCAAAAAAAAAAAAAAAAAAAAGATTCATATCTTGCTAGGGCACCAATGGCTCACGCCTGTAATCCTAACAATTCAGGAGGCTGAGATCTAAGGATCACAGGCCAGCCTGGGAGTTCTTAGACTTTTATCTTCAGTTAAATACTCAAAAAGCAAAAATGCTAGAGGTGGAGCCATGGCTCAACTGGTAGAGCACTAGCCTCTTAAGCAAAAAAATAGATAGATAGATAGATAGATAGATAGATAGATAGATAGATAGATAGATAGTTAGATAGATAGATAGATTTTAAGAATTAAAAAAGCTCAGAGGGAATGCTCAGGCCCTGAGTTCAAGCCCTAGGATTAGCACAAAGAAAAAAGATTCATATCTTAAAAGAATTCATCAGTTGTAAGTATAGCAAGCAATGCTTTTCAGCACTATTACAGAGAGTTCTGCGATCATTGCTACACTCAAACTTACATTTCCACCATCTTCCTACCCTATACCCCAAGAAATCTCACATCTATGGCAATCACTCCTAATTTTCTCCTTTGCTACCTGCTCCCCAGTCCTAGGTAATCATTAAATACCTGCTCTCTACCTTTCACATTTGCCTGTTCTGGACATCTCAGATAAATGAAATAAAACTATGTATACTTTATTGCTTCATGGTCTAGATACCTTCACTTATTAACATAATGTTTCTAAGTTTCATCTATGTTATAACAAGTATCAGAATTTTATTCTTTGGACTTCTGAAGAGTACTCTACTGTGTATACATTTTATTTATCCAATCATCATCTAACAGATATTTAGGTTATATATGAATAACGCTGCCATAAACATTTGTGTACAGCCATTATGTGGACACTTCCACCCGTTCTGTTTTGTCCAGGAGCAGAACTGTTGAGTCATGTGGTAACTCTTACATTTATCCTTAGGAGATGCTTTTTCAAAATAGCCACATTTTATTTTTGAGACAAGAGGCTCACTATATTACAGCTCAGGCTGACCTTGAACTTATGATCCAACTACATCATTTTACACTACTACCAATAATGTATGAAGGTTTTAACTGACTCATTTCAATTGACACATTTTTGTTATAACTAATTTCATTTACTTTTGTAAAATAAAAGACTAGTATCATTTACAAGTAAGAAATAAACAGGAAATAAACAATGAAAGGAAATATTTTTAAGTTTTACATCCTACATCTATTAAAGCACTATTTTAACTGTTAGCCTTTCTTAGAAGTAACACCAAACTAGAATCTATAAAAACCTGGGTCCATTTCTGTCACATACCATATTAATTGGCCCATCTTGAGGTAAACAAACTTTTAACAATACAACCTAAACAGTATAATCTAAAAGGAACAAGCCATTCAGCATACTTTGAAGATAATAAATATAAAACCTTTAATTAAAAAAAAGAAATTAGCCAGGTGTCAGTGGCTCACACATAATCCTAATTACACATGAGGCTGAGATCTGAGGATTGAGGTTCAAAGCCAGCCCAGGGAAGAAAGTCACAAAACCCTTATCTCCAATAAACTAAAAAAGTTGGAAATAGAGCCATGGTTCAAGTAGTAGAGTGCTAGCCTTGAACAAAACAAGTTCAGAGACAGCACCTAAGCTCTGAATTCAAGCCTCAGGACCAGCAGGCACACAACAAAAACAAAAACAAAAACAAGCCAGGCACTGGTGGCTCATGTCTGTAATATTAGCTACTTAGGAGACAGATCTAAGGATTGTGATTCAAAGCCCTCTCAGGCAGACAAATCTAAGAGGTGCTTAGTTCCAATTAACGAGCAAAAAGCTGGAATTAGAGGCATGACTCAAGTGGAAGAACACCAGCTTTGACAAAAAACTGAGCAGAGCATAAGGCCTTGAGTTCAAGCCCTAATATTTATCTGCATGTGTGTAAACACATGCGAGCGTGCACACCTTTAAATCCTGTTATTAGAAAATAGTTTTTACCCTGAATGTAAAATTCTACCTCATTTCCAGTAACTGAAACTAAAATTATTTAATGACAAGTGAATGACAGTTTTTGGAAGGAGTTCAATCATTAAATAACAGAAAATTCACCAGTTAAAAATATTAGCTAAGATTCCGTCTTATATAAAATCTTGACTATCATTAAAATAAAAAAAATTCAGAAGGAATTTAATTGACTTACTAGACTGTACAACAGCTTGAGTCTGTGCAGAAGTTCCTGATGCTATGTTAGTTAGTGCCCAAGCAGCTTCAAACTGTAATGAAGGACTGTAAAAAACAATAAAAAAAAAAGTCGTTTTAGACACTTAACTACCACCTAAATTTATAAGCCTCAGATTTATATCTCTTACACTTGAATTAATTTTACCTTGTTATATTGAACTGCCTACTATACACTTCTGTCTGAATGTCTTACTGCATCTCAAACCCAGTCATTATAAACCTGTATTTTTTTTTAATTTTTAATTTTTTTTTTATTGGCCAGTCCTGGGGCTTGGACTCAGGGCCTGAGCACTGTCCCTGGCTTCTTTTTGCTCAAGGACAGCACTCTGCCACTTGAGCCACAGCGCCACTTCTGGCCATTTTCTGTATATGTGGTGCTGGGGAATTGAACCCAGGGCCTCATGTATACGAGGCGAGCACTCTTGCCACTAGGCCACATCCCCAGCCCTAAACCTGTTTTTTTATGTCCATTGTTAGATGGAATGTTTAGCCTATCACCATATCCCCTGATGTCTCAATCCCACAGATTACAGATCTAATCAGTCATGGCCATTTAACCTCTTACATATTTCTTGCATTTACAGAATCATCTCTAATGTAACTATACTAGTTGAAGTCCTTATAATTCCACTTGATTCACTGTCATAGCCTCTAGATCGTTCTGAAAGCTGGGACCCCCATCTTATTATACAACATGGTCTGTATTAAATGTTAGAGCTATTTTAATGCTGCATAATTCTGTAAAAAGTCGAGGTCATTACAATTTGGAATAGTATAGAAGGCCTCACAAAGTGAAAACTGAATTGTCCTTTCAAAAATGGATTCTCAAAGATAGGCATTAACAGCTGTAATTAAAAAAAAAACTATCACAGGTAGAATGCTGTATATGGATGGTATGAAACAGATTTAGAGAATTAAAGCCAAGGAGATGAGAAAAAATATAACGTATATGACCATGAGAACGTCTGTGTTTTAAGGTTTTGAGTAGGAATGAGGGGAGTGTATTTCAAAAACTATGCTTCAGAACTTGGAATTTATTCCAGAGACATACCAAGTACAGGGTGCTATTGAAAAGGAGAGTAAAGGAAATGTTAGTCAGATAATAGGCAGAATGGATTTTTAAAAAGGTGGCAGATGATATAGGAGAGGTTGTCAGAAGGGAATTACATACAATAAGTTAGGACAGGTAGATGAAAAAATACAATATCAAAAAGAATACCAGAGGAGAAATAGGAATAGCCCACAAAAACAAAAAACTAAGTTGAACCTAAAGCTAGAGAATTGGAAGAAAAGTCTGTGAACACTGAAAATATTAATGAACTTCAAGAAATAATATATTTTAGGGAAATTAAATAGCGATGTAACAAGCAATGGGGATGGAAAATATATTGTGCAGGTTAAAAACACAGTGTAAATGAGAAAATGCAGTAGCCAAGAAGAACTTATAAGATAAATTCTAGTAGAAAGAAGAGAATAAGTATCAGAGATAAAAGATGGATAAAAGGACAACTGAGTTAAAAAGGTCTAAGATGATACTGGGAAGGGGAGAGTTATTAAACTGGTTGGGAGGTCTAACAAATACTGGAAAGGAAAGCCATAAAAGAGAAAATAGAAAGGTATAAAAAAGTATAAATTTGGGGAAAGGAAAAGTGGGAGAAAATGAGGGAAGGGGGTAACAAGTTTGATAAGAAATGTACTCACTACCTTACATATGGAACTGCAACCCCTCTGTACATCACTTTGACAATAAAATTACATTTTAATTATTTTATGAAGTCAGGGAAAGTCTTCTACAAAATCATGTGAAAATGGACAAGATACACTTAGCATAAAAGAAATATTAATATTAATTCCATTCTTCACAAGCACCTAAATTTTATACATGAGGTATCTGAGGGTTTACAAAACACACACTTGGGTTTTAGTCAACAGCAAATCCTGGATTAAAACCAGGGTATGTGGCTTCCAAGTCTATGTATGATTTTCATACTGCAACACAACTTTCCATGAAAAAAATCCATAAAGTCACATATAAACCATTTCTGCTCTTGAGCCTTGAGTGGTTAAGTCATATTTAAACCATAGGTATATTCTACTTCTGCATTGAGTATAGTTATATAGGTCTATGTCTTATAATTATTCATCAAGCTGTATATATTTTAGCGTATTTTTCTGTGTAAGTGCTGTTTTATAGATAGACCTATGTAAGTAAGTTTATGCTAAAGGTTGGAAAGAAGAAAAGATGGGGAACAAGCAATCAAACCAATAAGCAAACAAGCAACTACACAAAACTCCAAAGCAGAGACCAAGAACAAAGTAAGGTCTTAAAGGTGGCAAGAGGATAAAATTTATTTGTAAAATAGCTACAATAAAATTTACCTTAATTTAAATAAATATTGTTATAGAAATTACAAAAAATATATATTTTAAAGTTATAGGTGCCCACGATTAGGGAGTGGGGATTATAACATATGGTAGAAACAGAAGATATTTTTAAATACCAAAAAGGCTTAGTAGCAACATTTATATACTACTATTTTTATCTAGTCAACTAAAAATTTCCTTGGACAATGCTTAGAAAACTATCCCATGTTCCAGTCCAAATATTCTTAAATATAAAAATAACATTTGTTTTAAAGAATTTTGGAGTTCACATTTATATTTTTCTCCACTTAATACAAAATGACAAAGTTTAGAGACAGTCCTTAAAAGCAAATGGAAATGGAGCTAATACCTCAAAAAATAGCAAGTTGCATTTTCCCCTTCTCTTCTGGATAAATTCAGCCTGCCCTCTTATCCTAACATACCACAGAAAAAAAAACATGATGTAGGACAACTGATGGTGGCTGGATTTCTATGATAGAATACACAGAAAATCAGTGGTCAGCTAGCATACTCCCAGGGTACAGAACAGCCACTTAGTTTGGAAACCATGTTGACTTGTCACGAGGTTAAGCTATAAATAGAGTCATGAGCAAAGGATGACTCAAATACTATTTAGGATGTTTTAAAATATTCCAAAGAAAGAAACATAACAAATAAAGACTATAAATAATTAAGATTAATTAGAACAGTCAATACCCAGAGAGAGTTAAGTCTTTCCTTTAAAGTAAACTTTAGACACTAAAAAGAGAGGTATTTTACCTCTGCTGAATATGATCCCAAAATAAGAAAAATACATTAAAATGCATGTTGATTTAAAAAGGTCAGGTGATAGAGCACCTGAGTAACATAGGCAAGGCCTTGGGTTTGAGCTCTAGCACCACAAAAAGATAAAACAAAAAGTAAATACAAATTTAAACTGAACTGAACCTCTTGGGTAAGTAACAATCCTAAGTCTTAATTTAACCCCCCAAAAGGGAATTAAATCCATACTTACTTATCATCCCTTTCTAGACATTTTACTAGAATTGGTAAAATCCCAGATTTTATTAGGTCATCAATTGGTGGGTTTCTGTCACTGGATAATAGTTTTCTATAAAAAGAAACACAAGAAATGAATTGCTATAATTTTCAAATTATGAACACAATAGTACGCTGCTTCTAGACTGTCAGCTAAAACATTCTAGGTAGAACATAATTATCTCTAGACAAATTAGTATTTACCTTGCTGCCTGAACAGCACTCAACTGGACCACTGGGTTATCACTTGTGGCATTCTGCAACATCAAATGTAAGTTTTAGAAGTTTTAAAAAAAACACAAAACACCTCTATATAAAACACTTCAAAATGAGAATATTAAAATAACATACCTGCAATATAGCTTCTAGTGTTACATTTTGCTTAAAAAGAAAAAAAATGTAGTTCAGCAGAGTTTAATTAACAATATTTATTGAATAGTTTTTATATGCTAAAGTTAGAGCAAATATACCTCAATTATCATTAAATTGACTTAATTACCTTAATATTAAAAATGAAGTTCTCCTGGCTACTGTAAAAAGTATTTCAAAAATTATTTTATAAAAAACGGGCAACTTAGTTGGGCTCCGGTGGTGCACACCTGTCATCCTAGGTACTCAGGAGGGTGAGATCTGAGGATCGTGGTTCAAAGCCAGCCCAGGAAAAGTCCTCAAGAGACTCTTATCTACAGTTTAAACACTCAAAAACCTGGGGCTGGGGATATAGCCTAGTGGCAAGAGTGCCTGCCTCGGATACACGAGGCCCTAGGTTCGATTCCCTAGCACCACACATACAGAAAACGGCCAGAAGCGGCGCTGTGGCTCAAGTGGCCGAGTGCTAGCCTTGAGCGGGAAGAAGCCAGGGACAGTGCTCAGGCCCTGAGTACAAGGCCCAGGACTGGCCAAAAAAAAAAAACACTCAAAAACCTGTAGTGGTGCTGTGGTTCAAGTGGTAGAGTGCTAGTCTTGAGCACAAAGAGGTTCAAGAACAGTGCCCAGGCCCAGAGTTCAAGCCCCACAACTGACAAAAAAAGAAAAAAAGAAAAAGAAAACAGACGACTTACTGCTTTAAAATCAGCATCAACATCTGAATCTTCTAAACTTTCTTCTTGGGGAACATTTCTCTTTTTCAATAAGTGTTCGTCTCTTTTGTTCTGAAAGGCAATCAATGAATGTTTAAGAACTCATACAGGTTTATTGTTAATGGAAAAGCCACCAAAAATCATCACAACTTTATCAATCATAAAAAACATAACATATATATGGATAATATTATTACATTTAAATGTGTACAATTGCAAACCAATGACAAGTCCTCACTTGGGCGTTGGTCATAAATTTTGCTAAACTATACAGCTTTTATATATAGAAAAGATTCATTAAGCACCAACTGTTTGACCAATGTTCTATAGTGAGGATTTAAATTTAAATCTGGGGTGAGGGTAGGGATGGGAAGGTTAGAAAAAAGAGAGAACGATGGAAGGGGTAACACTGATCAGGAAGTATTGTGCTCATAACCTGACTTATGGAATTGTAACCTCTTTGTATAACTACCTAATAAAGAAAAATTTAAATTTGAGAATGTATTATTATTATTATTGCTCCTCAAGTATATATCAAAAAAAAAATTGTTTTGCTAGTCCTGGGGCTTGACCTCAGGGCCTGCGCACTGTCCCTGGCCTCTTGTTGCTCAAGGGTAGCACTCTGCCAACTTGAGCCACAGCGCCACTTCTGGCCTTTTCTGTATATGTGGTGCTGAGGAATCGAACCTAGGGCTTCATGTATACGAGGCAAGTACTCTTGCCACTAGGCCATATTCCCAGACCTAGTATGTCAATTTTTATCTACTTATTGCTAACATTTGCTTGAAGTAACTTATTAAAATGTCACTTAACCAGAAGAGTTTAAGGTGTGTACATGCTTGTTGGGGAGTACAGGGATTCATTAACATAAATGCCACCAATTCACCATTGACTCAGATTAAACCCTTGCTATCTGGCTCTTATAAATAATTCTCTGCAGTCTACATTTTGTGGGACTTAAATATCTTGAAATTGTAACCTTTCAGACATTATGTAACCTTGAGCTAATCACCAATTTTTCTCTAAGTTTTTTAGTTTGGGTGTTAGAATTAATTAAAAAATAAATAAATTAGAAGCTGGGTTCCAGTGGCTCACACCTATGACCCTAGCTACTCAAGAGGCTGAAATCTGATTTGAAGCCAGCTTGGGCAGGAAAGTCCATGAGGTTCTTATCTCCAATTACCACAAAAAAAAAAAAAAGCTGGCAGTAGAGCTGTGGCATAAGTAGTACAGTGCCAACCTTGAGAGAAAACACTAAGGGACAGAGCCCAGACCTTGAGTTCAAGCCTCAGTACCCATACAAAAATTTTTTTATAATTAGAAACAAATAAATATATTAGATCAACAGATTAGATGAGATGTCAAATGTGGTGGAACATGCTTGTAATCTCAGCTATTCAAGTAGAAGAGACAAAATGACTACAAGGGTGAGACAAACCAGAGCATGGTTAATAAAAGCCCATTTCAAAAACTAAAATATTGCTAGGCACAATAATCCTAGCTAGTCAGGAAGCTGAAATCTGAGAATCGAAGCCAGTCTGGGCATAAAAATCCACAAGACTCCTATCTCTAATTAACTACCATGTAGCCAGAAGTGGAGCTGTGGTTCAAGAATTAGAAGAGTGCTACCATTGAGGGGGGAAATAAAAGCTCAAGGACAGCACCCAGGCCCTGAAGTCTCAGCACTAGTACACACACACACACACACACACACACACACACACACACACACACACACCCCTACCCCTAAAGGACAGCACCCAGGCTTATCTATATGACACCCATTTTTGTTCTTTTTGTGTGTTTGTGTCAGTACTGGCGATTGAACTCAGGGCACAGAGCACCTGGGCACTATCCCTGAGCTTTTTTGGTCAAGGCTTGCACTATCACTGAGCCACAAGTGCCACTTCCCGTTTCTGGGAATAAGTGTCCCACGAACTTTTTTTTGCCAGAGCTGGATTTGAACCATGATTCTCAGATCTCAAGCACCTGAATAGCTAGGATTACAGGTGTGAGCCACCAGTGTCTGGCCTGGCTTAATTTTTGTTCTTAGTAAAAGCAAGCAAGCACAGCATGAGGGTGTGGCTCAAGTTGTAGAATACCTGCCTACAAACACAAGGCAGAGTTCAAACTCTACTCCACTAAAGCCAAGCATGTTCAAACAAACTGATGCCCTCACCACTCTCCCTATATACAATACTAATCATGAGTTTACTAACTCCCTACTATTTTCATACCATATTTCTAGTCATATTCAAGTAGCCAATTTTTAATCATTTTCAAAGTAATATTCAAAGAAATATCACAAATATTCAACCTTTTTATAGTACCACTACTGGGGCTTGAACTCGGGGTCTAGGCACTGACCCTAACTAAGCCTTTTTGCTTAAAGCTAATACACTATACTACCACTTGAGCCACAGCTCCACTTCTGGATTTTTAGTGGTTAATTGGAGATAAGGTTCTCACAGACTTTTCTATCCAGGCTGGCTTCTAAATAAAATCTTTAGATCACAGCTTCCTAAGTAGCTAGGGTTATAATCAAAGAGTCACCAGCATCAAGCAAAATTCAACCTTTTGTACTGATATCTACATAATAGCAAGTAGCTTTCCCACATAACACTTATTCATTTATAAGGCAAAAATTTGGCAGATGGCATTCTTGACCAAGTAACATCACTAGCAATGAGTCAAATCAACAGTGTGTGTTCTCTGGTCTGGTACACTGAAAAATCATCATTTTTATGGTTATTCCTGACAAAAATAAGTAAACTGAGAAAACTGGACAAACCCCAAACTATCATTCTACATAAAATAGCATTCAAAGATGAAGTCAGGAAAGATAAAGACTGAACAGCTCCAGAATGGAAGAAACTAAAGAAACACGACAACCACATTCTATGTCTTATCTTCAGTAGGATTATCAGTTTATAAAAAAAAATTACTGATGCCAGGGCACTGATGGCTCATGCTTTGTCCTAGCTATTCAGGAGGCTGAGATGTAAGGATTCGTGGTTCAAAGCCATCCCAGACAGGAAAGTCCATGAGACTCTTATCTCCAATTAACCACCAGAAAAGCAGAAGTGGTACTGTGGCTCAAAGTGGTAGAGCACTAGCTTTGAGCAAAAGAGCTCAGGGTCAGGGCCCAGGCCCCAAGTTCAAGCCCTATTACCACCACCAACAACAACAAAAAATTACTGGGAACAATTTGTAAATTCTGAGTCCACAAATTGGATAATAGAATTTTTACCTGTGAGAGATACTCTGAGTAGTAATGACTAGATTATTCACAGTAGATAATATATGAAATACAACATTTAAATGCCTTAATCCACAAACTTTATCTAACAAAACCATGTGAAGGGCTGGGAATATGGCCTGGTGGTAGAGTGCTTGCTTTGCATACATGAAGCTCTGGGTTTGATCCCTCAGCACAACATAAACAGAAAAGGCCAGAAGTGGGGCTGTAAAAGCCAGAGACAGTGCTCAGGCTCTGAGTCCAAGCCCCAGGACTGGCAAAAACAAACAAACATGTGAAGCCCATATATATTTAGAAACTGATTTTGTTAGTATAAAGCTGAGATCATTTAATAAGGCTGAAATTATGTATCCAATATCTGCTTTACTTTTTAATTTTTTTAGTGCCAGGACTAGAAATTCAACTCTACTCACTGTTGGCATTCCATCTGCTAGCTTTTTGTTGACTAACTGAAGTCTCACTGATTTGTCTACCTGAGCTGGCTTTGACTTTCAATCTTCAGATCTCAGCCTTGTGCCTATTATCCTAGCCTAGCTAGGATAATAGGCACAAGCCACTGACAGTGGGCTACAATTTTTTGTGTGTGCCAGTACTGGGGCTTGAACTCCAGGGCTAGGTGCTATCCTTTAGCTTTATCCACTCAAGTTTAGCACGTTGTCACCTGAGCCACAGCTGCATTTCTGACTTTTCGCTGGTTACATGGAGATAACAGTCTCACAGGATTTTTTTTTTTTTTTTTGCCCAGCTGGCTTTGAACCACAATCTTCATAACATAGCCTCTGCGTCTCTAGGATAAGCATGAGCCACCAGTGCCCAGCTCTTTCCCCCACCCTCCTTTATATATGACTACTACTTTTCTTTTACAAGAGGGGTATAACAGTATATTTTTGGTTGATATTAATTTGTTTATAAATCTATTTATGTTTTTCTGTGTTCTTAATTCAGTTGGGCAATTTTGTTTTCCTCCTACCAGGAAACTGCTACTTCACCTGTTTTCAAATTTGTTGACACTGAAGTTGCTCATATTGACACTGTCCTGGTTCTTTGCACAAATGGTAATAATTTCCCCTCCCATTTCTGTGCTTTGGGGTAGTATAGTCCTGCACTGATCATAACTCACTGTGTGGCCTGCTTTGGCAATGAGATATTAAGCAAGTCAATCTGAAAAATGCTTACACAAAGGGGAATATCCATCCTCTCTTGCAGTGTTTTTTCTGAAAGCAGTGACCCAGTGAATGTGGTAGCTATGTGGAGGACAATCAAGGTCCCAGACAACAGCCAGACATTTACACACGACCATCACAGATTGTCAAGTCACCAATTCACCCACCAAATGACCAGAAACAAGAGGAAACGCCAGAAGAAAGGTAAACTCTACCAGAGCAGAGAAACCTTCTACTGATAAAATGGCCATTATTTTAAACCACTTACATTTATTTGACTGATGCACTCACACTTCAAAATTTGTCATATTTAAATTAATATTCCTTTAAAATTCCTAGTATTCATTTAATCTCTCTACTTGCTGTCACATTTTGTAATAAAGTATCATCTTAACTGCATGAGATTTTATTGATTAGAAGTGCTTTGAAACTTCACAGCTATAAAGGTGTAATGGTCTTATTCACTGATTTCTAAGTTAATCAGATTGTGGTCAGAGAACATTGTATAACCCACTGAAGTGGTATTTGCTTTATATTAGAGACTCCCCAATTTTCTCAATCTAGAGTAGGTCAAAAGAACAGTTTATTTTATCATGCAAGTAGATCCAAAAACTTAATAGGGGGAAAAAAGGAGAACATATACCATTTGAAAGGCAAAATTATTGTAATATTAGAAAAAGAATGGAATACAGAGTACTCCAACATTCAAAATGTAAACTACTCCAAAATCTAATTGTCCCGTGATGGCTTCAATCCACATTCCTCAGATATCAGCCTCCTGAGTAGCTAGGATTAGATCATTTGGTTCACTCCTAAGAATGGTAACATCAATCTTTCCCCTTTTTTTTTGGGGGGGGGGACTAAGTTTTGAAGTCAGGGTCTCACATTTGAATGGCAGATACTCTACCACTTGGACCATACCTCCAGCACCTTTTTGTGCTGGTTATGTTGTCTAAGCCACCTGAACTGAGCTCCTCCTACTTATACTTCACCATGTAACTGAGGATGACAGGTGCACAACACTATGCTCAGTCACTGTGATTTCCTTGTAGCTATGATAAATTTAGTAAAGGGAAAGAAGGGCTGGGAGTGTGGCCTAGTGGCAAAATGCTTGCCTCGTATACATGAAGCCCTGGGTTCAATTCCTCAGCACCACATATATAAAAAGTGGCAAGAAGTGGCGCTGTGGCTCAAGTGGTAGAGTGCTAGCCTTGAGCAAAAAGAAGTCAGGGACGGTGCTCAGGCCCTGAGTCCAAGGCCGAGGACTGGCCAAAAAAAAAAAAAAAAAGAAAGGGAAAAAAGAGATCAATCTGGTCCAGAACAAAGCCCACAGAAAGAGATGCTGTGAAACTTATAATGATGGTAAAGAACTTCTAACAGCACCTACAACCATCAATAAATGGAAGTATATACCACTATAAACTATCTTAATGGTGTATTTTATGCTAGTTTTAGGAATAACCTCTGTAAAAATTTGTCACAGAATTTTTATTACTCAAGTGATACAAAATTTTAACATCAGAAAACTTAATTCATTATCTTAAATGCATCTCATCCTTACCTTCCGCAGTTCAACTGTCACTTCATTTCTATGTCTTCGCATTGTCTAAGAAGAAAAATAAAGATTACATAAGAATCAAAATATTGATACTGTTAGTAAATAAAGTCTTAAGTGTTTGAGACTTACATATATGTTTGTTTGTTTTTGCCAGTCCTGGGGCTTGAACTCTGGACCTGGGCACTGTCCCTGAGCCTCTTTGTGCTCAAGGCTAGCTCTCTTATCATTTGGAGCCACAACACTACTTCCAGCTTTTTTGGAGTAGTTTATTGGAGATAAGAGTCTCATGGACTTTTCTGCCCAGGCTGTCTTTGAACTATGATCATTAGATCTCAGCCTGCTGAGTAGCTAGGATTACAGGTGTGAGCCATTGGCACCTGGCGCCTTTTTTTGGTAATTTTTTTCTTATCTTTAAGTAGTTGGACAAAGAACTTACTATTCAACAAATCAGCTTTTAAGTACAATGTATCTTGATTAGTTACCAACACCTTTAACCAGTGTAACAAAGGTGTATCTCTCTAAACATTTAAAATACTGCTTATGGAAATGAACTGCAAGAAATGGAAACATGGGGTTTTTTTGCTATTGTTATTGCTGTTGGTGGTAGTGGTATTTATTTTTGCTTTGGGTGTTTTTTTTCCTCTTGGGGGGGCTAAAGAAGGGGCACATAAAAGGAGGGAGCGAGGAAGGATAAACAAATGCAGTCATGCTATTCAGTATACACTGTTGTAGCTTGTTGGCAGGGATGGGGAAAAACCAAAGGAAGGGGTGACATTGTTCAAAAAAAGAAATGTACTCATTAGCTGACTTACAAAATGGTAACACGTCTGTATAACACCTTAATAATAAAATTATTCCTACAATATAATGCAGGAAAAGAAATATGAGGTTTTTCTTTTTCTCCTGTAGAGGTAGGCTTTGCTATGTAGCTACTCTGACTTTAAATTCCCAACCAACTTCCCAAGTGAAAGCATCACAGGTGAGTGCTACCATGACCCGTAATTCATCCACTTATTTACTGATTCATTGTGATAATGGGATATGAACTCAGGAACTTAAACTTACTAGGCAGGCACACTACCACTTATGATTCTCCTACCTATGTACCTGTTCAACTGAGCTCACAGGCAGTGAATATCTGGTTTATTGGGCAAGACTAAGGATGGGCTAACTTTAGCACAGGTTGACCTTGACTGCTGGTATGTATCACAGAAGCCAGCTAGATCAGTTTATTTTAAATGATGAATCAATTAACAAGCCAAAACTCTGTTTAGTGAATATCTGTTGATTAATTTTGTGAAAGGAAGAAAGTAGGGTTTGGCTGCCATCCTCCTATTCTAACTGCACTCAGGGTTTTATTTTTGTTTGGTTTTTAGATAACTATATCCTTCTCACTGCATATATAGTCTTTATAAAACCTCAAGTGCAATAACTTCTCCTAGACCAAACAATACCAACAGACTCTCTATAATAATCCTAAACAGTGTGAAAACTTGCCCATTAATTTCTTAAGAATTTGCAGAATGAATAATGCCTCTATGACTTGCTCTCTAATTCCCAATTTTTAATCTACAAGTTAACTCATTCTTCCAACAAATTATGGTTTTGTGTAAGTCAACCAGAACTGGAATTTTTTTTAATGCTTACAACCAATAAAGTTTACCTCTTAGCTACTTATGTTCTTAAAAAGTAACTAGTTGCCAGGACCTTAAGCCATATGAAAATGAGTAAGCTTTTGTACCAAAGATAAAGAAGTATCTTTCTAAGTTTGAAGCTCCATCAGGTATACGATTCTTTTCAGTATGCCTTATCAGAAACTACTGGAATAATTACACCTCTTTCCCTCTGACATTATGCTATGCTAGATTCTTTTATTACACATGTATGATTACACTTTTATGTATTTAATAAAGGCTATACACTCATGATTTATTTATCTTTATTATATTGCCAGATACCATTTTCCATTACTTAATCTTCCAATTTAAAGTCAGAGACTGGTAAAATAAAATTTAAAAGCAATTCATCTATATGACAACACAAGCAAGTTGAAAGCATTCAACACATTTTTGGGGGGAGGTTTCCAACATCCTTGAAATAAAAAGCCAAATGAACCTCAAATAAGAAAGAACTAACATGCATGAAGCCCTTGGTTTGATTCCTCAGCAACACATAAACAGAAAAGGCTGGAAGTGGCAGTGTGGCTCAAGAGGTCTAGAGTGCTACCTTGAGCAAAAAGAAGCCAGGGACAGTGCTCAGGCCTTTAGTCCCAAGCCCCAGGACTGGCAAAACAAACCAAAAACAGAAGCTATAATTAAGGATAGAAATTGAAAACAGAAAAAAAGTTGTTTCTTTGGGGGGAAAACTAACAAAACTGAACAAGATAAAGGGAAAAAAAAAGAGGCAAATGATCAGTATTAGATATCAAGTGGCTATGACTACAGATACAGAAGACGAAAAGAGCAATAAGGGAAGAATTACAAATAACTCTAAATAAATAAACTTAGAGGAAATACACCAACTCCTTAAAATGTAAACTACTATGTCTTACTACTATGTCTTAATATTAGATATTTTATATGAACAGTAATGAATAACAAAATTTATAAAGTCCCTTACAAGCTCAGATTACCTAAATGAAGAATTGAAACCTGAGAGAATTGTACACATTTTTTAAGAAACAAAATTATAAAGCTAGTATGACTCTTATAATGAAATCAAGGAGTACAAAGAGAGAAAACTGCAAGTAAAGCCGATATTCCACATGAATATAAATGCCAAAAATCCTCTGCAAATGATTATCAAGTAAAATTCAATACACCTTATTTTCCTTATATATAATTTTGCTTTCCAAGGCTTCCGTTCCTATTTTCAATTGCAGACCAATTTTTAAATAAAAAGTAGTAACTCGTAATCTTAAATTGCGCAACATTCAGAGAATAAAATCTCATGCTATCCTGCCCAAGAAATGAATCACCCCTTTGTCTAGTGTCTTCTTACTACACACACTATCGGCCTAGTAATTACTTTGCACCATCAGGAGTAATAAAGTGGTTGTGTTCAAATACTTCTTACACAGTAGTCCCATGATACATCACAACGTATGTCTTTCACCTTACTTCATCTTAACCATGTATGCACGGAATCACCTCAGATCAGAAAAATAAAATATATTTGGAGGGACAGCTTACTAATTTTTGTGACATCTGTTTTATTATTAGTTATTATTGTTAGTCTCTTACTGTGACTAATTTGCAAGGTAAACTCTATTGTAGATATACATGTACAGGAAAAAGACAAGTGTTTAGTAATACCCACATTTCAGGTAACCAGTAGGATCCTTGGAACAAATTCCCCACAGATAAAGGAGAAATACTATACAAAAGAACAGGAGGAAGAGAAGGGGAAAGAGGATAAAGAGGAAGAAGGAGGAAAAGGAAGAAGATAATAATCATGTTAATCATTCAGAAAATGCCACCACAATACATTCAGCTGACCATTTTTAATAACTGTTCTGTAGGACTCAGGATGAAGGGTCATCTGGTAGGCAAAATAGAGGTGACAACCAAGATGCTTAGTCTTCTTGGACAGGGCATGTATGCAGAGAACTACATGATATTGATGAAAGAATTCAATGAAGGTATAAATACATATACTGTACTCGTGGACTAGTCAATTCAACCTGGTAAAGAAATTAAGCCAGATGGGCACTGGTGATTCACACCTGTAATCCTAGCTATTCAGGAAGCTAAAATCTGAAGATTTTGGTTCCAAGCCAGCTCTGGCAGGCAAATATGAGAGAACCTTATCTCCACATAGCCACCGAAAGGCTGAAAGTAGAGGCATGGCTCAAGTGGTAGAGCACCAGCTTTGAATGACAAAGCTCAGGTGCAGTGGCCGGGCCTTGAGTTCAAGCCCCAGGACAGACACCAAAACGATGTGAAAACCAGCTACCAATGTTTCACTTGAACTAAGAACCAACTAGAATAGGTCCTGAATATTTTATATTTCATTCAAAAATGATAAAATGATCAACAGTTTATATGCAAGTGGTAAGATTTCCATTGAATACTTCTGCACACTGTTCTTTCCTTTGAGGATTCCCTGTCTGTAGCAGCAAGATTATGAGGACTTCCCTGATCCAATTTAAGGCCTGGACAATTTCCCATAAATTAGTCATTCGACCAATTGACCTAGATTCACAGACTACTTAAATTCCCTAACTCCTGATTTTCTCCCCATCTATCAACGTCTTTATGTTTGGGCTTCCTTTTTAATGTAGTCCTCATACTTTTAACAGCTCTACCTCCTTTACTTATATCTTGTCATCCTGGTTTATTTCAACTCTTACTCCCAAGTTGGGCTGTGAAGTGTTACAGTAGAAAAAGAAAATTCAGGGGCTGGGAATGTGGTAGAGTGCTTGCCTAGAAGGCATCAAGCCCTGGGTTCGATTCCTCAATACCACATAAACAGAAAAAGCCAGAAGTGGTGCTGTGGCTCAACAGGTAGAGTACTAGCCTTGAGTAAAAGAAACTCAGGGACAGTGCTCAGCCCCTGAGTTCAAGCCCCAGGAATGGCAAAAAAAAAAAAAAAAAAAAAATCAATCTTCATTATGGGTATTAAAATTTCTGTCTTTATTCACCTCAATCAAGCTCTCAATGCTCTCAATGCTGCTGTTTAGAAAGCTTTCCAGGCTTCCTTGGTTAGATTCCTGCACAAATGGCTATGATTCTCAAGCCCCTTTCCATATCCTTTCCTCTCAGCAGAAGACCAGGCCTCATATTCATTGAGAAAATAGCAGTTACTCAACTTGGTATCAGAAACTCCAAATCTCCCCAATCTCACTCCCAACAGTTTATATCCTTAAACTCCCTGTCTCATTCCATCCTATCAAAACAACAGTGCAGGGCTGGGGATATAGCCTAGTGGCAAGAGTGCCTGCCTCGGATACACGAGGCCCTAGGTTCGATTCCCCAGCACCACATATACAGAAAACGGCCAGAAGCGGCGCTGTGGCTCAAGTGGCAGAGTGCTAGCCTTGAGCGGGAAGAAGCCAGGGACAGTGCTCAGGCCCTGAGTCCAAGGCCCAGGACTGGCCAAAAAAAAAAAAAAAAAAAAAAAAAAAAAAAAAAAAAAAAACAACAGTGCAAATAAGTACCAGCAAAGGTGAGGGGGTGGGAGGGTGTTGGGCCAAGGGGAGAGGAGAGATGAAAGGAGGAAGTAAAGGGGGAAAATGCAATCAATAATTCATTGTATATACCACAAAGATAAGAAAACTAAGGAGTGGGTTGAAGGGGGGTAAACAGATCAAGATGCATTGTATACATAAACTGCTTTGTTAAATGGGAGAAGAAATTCAATGTATACCCTAAAAAAATTTTTTTTAAAGGGCCTGGGAATATGGCCTAGTGGCAAGAGTGCTTGCCTCCTATACATGAGGGGAAACAGTGGGCTGGGAGGGTTGGGTGAGAATGTTGAAATCAGTGATAATGATCAAGATGCAGTGTGTTCATTAACTGCTTTGCTGAATGGCAACTATTTTGTACAACTACTTGAAGATAGTAACATTTTTTAAATACATAATGAATATAGTCGAGTCAACTAGTGTAGTTGCTTGCCATCATGATGATATTGATAAAGATAATAATAAACATTTGCAGAATGAAGGGAAAAAAAGAAATGCAAAAAGCTATTTTTCAGTACTGGGTATTAAACCCAGGACCTCAAGCTTAGCAGGAAAGTAATCTACTATTTGAGCCACACTCTCAGCCCTTTTGGGAATTCTGTTTCTGGGATAGTTTCAGTAAATTTTCTCCACCTGCCATATCTTGCCTCTGCCTCCTCAATAGCAGGTATTACAGCAAATACATACCCGATAACTGGCTATTTCTGGAGATGTGAAGTTTGAACTCAGGAACTTGTGCATGCTAGGCACTATTTGAGTCACATCCCAAAAACTTTTTTGCTTTCATTGTTTCATTATTTCTCAGGTAGGGCCTCCCCTTCTTGCCAGGGGCCAGTTTCATACTGTAATCCTCCTACTAAGGCCCCTATGTAACTGGGATTGCATGTCCAGATTGAGACTGGGTCTCAATTTCTTGCCTGGTCTACTATTACGGTTTTAATTCATATAGTTCTGCTGACTAATGATGTTTGGCATTTTGCTATATGCTATTACAGACCACTCATATATCTTCATTGTCTAACATCTAATTTAAATATTTGGACATTGAAAACATTAGTTTTTGCCAGGCCAGAGGCTCATGCCTGTAATCCTAACTACTCAGGAGGTTGAAATCTAAGGATCACGGTTCCAAGCCAGATGGGACAGACAAATCTGTGAGACTCTTATCTCCAGTTAACCAGCAAAAAAGGCAGACAAATCATGAGACTCTTATCTCCAATTAATCAGCAAAAAGAAGTGGCACTGTTGCTCAAGTTGTAGAGTGCCAGCAATGAGTAAAAAAGTTGAGCAAAAGCTTGAAGCTGAGTGCAAGCCACAATACTGACACACACACAAGTGTACACACACGTGTGCATATATATATATCTTACATATATGTGTATAATTTTAATTAGGCTTTATAAACTTCAATTATTAGTTTAAAAAATAATCTGAATGCAAGTTCTCTGTCATATACATGGAAACATTTCCCCCATCTTTGTTGTCTTCATAGTATTCTTTTTAAAAAAAAAAAACGAAAGTTTTGCCAGGCACCAGTGGCTCACATCTGTAATCCTAGCTACTCAGGAGGCTGATATCTGAGAATCCCAGTTTGAAGCCAGCTGGGAAAGCAAAATCCATGAGAATCTTATCTCCACTTAACCACCAGAAAACCAGATATAGTTCTGTGGCTCAAGTGGTAGAGCATTTGCCTTGAGTGAACAAGCTCAGAAATAGCATCTAGGCCATGATTTCAAGCCCCACAGCCAGCAAAAAAAAAGAAAATGTGTTTCACTTTTGAGAGTTATTTTACCCCCATTTTTCTATTATGGCTCATGTTTTATGTGTTTTACCTAAGAAGTATTAACTATCTCTAAGTTTCTGTTATGTAAATTTTTTCCTATATTATCTTACAAAATTACATATTACTTTATGATGGCATTTTCAGTTTATATAGCCAGAGTAGCATACATAGTACCTTTTCTCATATAACAAGAAGACATGGACAAGATACATTAATTTAAAAAATAAATTTCTGGATGTGGTGGTTCACATGTGTAACCCTAACTATTTGAGGGTGGAGGTCAGAAAGTCATGGTCAGTGGTTGGCCAGGACAAAAAGTGGTAGTCTCTACCCTAAGGTCAAACCCCAATACTCCCAATTTAGCAAACCACTGAAGAGATTAAAGGCAGACAGACACCTGGATAACCTACTCTTAAAACATAGCTACCTGGTGAAATAAGAAGTTGATAAGATTTTGTCTGAGTGTATTACATAACCCTCTTGCTACTTGGAGTAGAAGACCACAGTATTAGTGGCTTTAAGTGTAAGTCTAGTACTAGTCAAGAGAACAGACAGACATTTAAGGGAAAAAATCTTGGAAGAGAGTGAAATGTAGAAAAAAATGAGTCTAAAATTGTGTATCATATCTGCCAAACCCCTATCAATTTGCAAATGTATGCAGGTAGTAGTGGTGGGTGTGCATGTATGTACACAACAGGTATGCTGGGACTTTTAATTTGCCTCTAGTACTATCATATTAATTCTGAATAGATTTAAAGTGAAAAACTGCAATCTCTAATAAGAAAACTAAGATTCAAAGATAAACCTAGAAAGTCAACAGAGAAATCAAATGAAGTATTTGAAAACTTCGATTATTCTAAAAGAAGTCAGGAAGAGAAAAAAAATGCCAGGATAGGAAACAATAATAGCACAATGAATGATATTAATTTGAATTATATCAATAGTTATATTTCTAGCTTTCAAGTAAAGCCAAAGACTGTCAGATGGGATTAAAAAGCAAGGCCCAACTAAACACTCACTATCGGTGACAGCAGCATTTTAAATACTACAAAGATTCAAGAGTTTGAAAAATAAAAATGTACAATACAGGCATGCATAATTTAAATTTTAAACATTCTTGCCAGGTGTTAGTGGCAAAAACTTATAGTCCTGGTACGTAGGATGTTGAGACACAAGGATCATGAGTTCAAGATCCTGTCTCAACTCTGATCCTACCTCCTGCAATTCTTTTTTTGTACTAGCTTTTAACTTGCTAGGCATTCTAATGCTAAGCTATGCCTTCAGCTTAGCTTTTCTTGTTTGTTTGTTTTTAAGATGGTCTTTACTCCTGCCTAGGCATCTTCCTGGACCATGATCTTACCTGTTTTAGGTTTTCTGTTGTTGCTGGCATGATAGGCACATACCACTGTGACCAGCTATGGGTTGAGGAGTCTCATTAACTTTAGGCTAGCCTGGAACCAAATCCTTCCAATCTCAGCATCCCAAGCAGCTAGGATTATAAGTGTGAGCCATCAATGACTAGCTCCATTTTGTTGTTGTTGACAGTCTCACTAGCCCAGGAAGAGAAAAGGGAAATGTACTTCATGCTCTTGTTTCAAAATTATAAAACACACTGGGAAATAAATCTACTGTAGGTAATACAAAGACACTGAAAATATTAATCCTAAGGCTAAGAAATTCAACAGTAAAAATACGAGAAACATTATAAAATATCTTTTAAAATGATTGAGTCAGAAGGAACAAAACACATAAGGAAGAAAAAAGGTAACTGGTTAAAAACAAAAACTAAAGTCACTTGTTTTTAAAATGTCGTGGACAGGAAAAGCAATGCAGGTTGCAGCCTATAAGCAGAAAAGGGAAACGAACATTGATGACCACCTACTTTGTAACAAATTGTGCAAGGTACTTAAAGATGTCTTATTACTTAATTTTTGTGAAGTAGTTTCCTACTTTTCGAGATTACTATTATTTACAGATAGGGTAAAACAGTAAATGAAGCTAGATCAGTGGTCAGTGACCACCTCCGTTTTTGAATATCATAAGGAACTTGTAGGGATTTCTGGGAGAAGTGTTCTGGAAGGCACTTCAGCTCAAAAGAGAGATCTAAGCTTAAAATGTTAAGCTTCTTAAATTCCCAAGATTGTCTGGTTTGCAGAATACACCAAAATCTGTTTACTTACAAATACAAAAGTTTAGCAGTCGGGCTGGGAATATGGCCTAGTGGCAAGAGTGCTTGCCTCCTACACAAGAAGCTCTCGGTTCAATTCCCCAGTACCACATATATGGAAAACGGCCACAAGTGGCGCTGTGGCTCAAGTGGCAGAGTGCTAGCCTTGAGCAAAAGGAAGCCAGGGACAGTGCTTAGGCCCTGAGTCCAAGGCCCAGGACTGGCCAAAAAACAAAAAAACAAAAAACAAAAGTTTAGCAGTTTAAGATGCTGACTAAAAGAAACTATAGTTAAAGGGTGAGTCAAGTCTGATAACTGAAATTTTCTATCTACATTGGCAAATCTGTAGAGACTAAAAGTAGATTATTGCTTGTGTGAGACTGAATTGGGGTTGGGTAAAATAGGGAATGACTGTTAAAAGATACAAGGTTTCTTTATATAGTCGTGAAAATATTCTAAAATTGACTGTTTCTAAAAACCATTGAATTGTATACTTTGTTTGTTTTTGTGGCTTAGGTTGGCCTAGAACTTAGGATCTTCCTACATAAGCCTCTTGATGACAATCTACCATGTGCTACTTGATGACTATCTACCATGTGCTACCAGTCTGAATTATATAATTTAAATGGGTGAAGTACATGCTAACTTAACTATATCTCAAAGAAACTCTAACAAAAAAGCTTTTTTGTATTTTTATATGTTGATTCATCACAAACAAAACTATATATACAAGTTAGTAAGACAATACTTCAATGTCAGAAACAAGTATTTCTGCGTATTTGAAGATTAACTAGATGGTTCCTAATACATGTAATTAAGTATTCTCCTAACTAGGCAGCATAATCAGGATTCATGAGTAAATATCCACAAGGTCAAAAGTTATTAGTATGTAGTTGTATTTGAAGCTATGGAAATATTTATGATAACATGGAGGCGAGGCGCTGGTGGCTCACTTCTGTAACCTGGCCTCTCATAAGGCTGAGATGCAGAGGATCATGGTTTGGTCAGCTGGGCCAGCAAAGTCTAAGACTCTATCTCCAAAATAACTAGCAAAAAACTAGGCTGGATACATGACTCAATGGTCGTATGCCAACCATGGGCAATCAACCAGAATGAGTATGGGGTCCTGAGTTCAAGACCCAGCATCAGCAAATTAAAAAGGTTTAGTGGGCTATGGACAAAACCTGGGGAAGAACAACCTGGATAGATGGAGGGGAAAAGCTAAACCAGGTGCTAGCTTATACTTGTAATTTGCTGCTACTTGAGAATCCTATTTTGAGGCCAGCCCGGGCAGAAAAATTTGTAAGATCCTATCTCAACCAGCAGCTGAATGTGGTGTGAAGTGCGATCCTCCCAATTCCCACTTCCCAAATAGCCAGGATTATTGAGCTACAGAGTCTGCCTCAGGATGTCTTATAAATATATTCTAGCCACTTCTGACAAAAGCTAAACAATATACCAAAGAACAAGAAACACACACACACACATACACATACACACACACGTCAGATGAGGGGGCAACAATGGGGATTGAACTCAGGGCCTTGTGCTTGCCATAGAAGTGCTATGCCACTTGAGCCAAATGCCAGCCCTTTATACTTTCTATTTTAGCTAGTCTCCCTTTTGTCTGGTGCCAGTCTGGGACCACTGTCTTACTGTTTACACTACAGGCACTGCACCTCCACCTCAGGAAGAAGAAAAATAAAAAGTAAGCTAAGATAGTGTTTGTCATTCCTTGGAAACCTGGCATGTACAGATAAAGTTTATTACAGAGCATATTTAGATAAAGGTACAGGCTACCATCCAGGTCCCCAGCGGACCACCTCTACAACACACCAGAATAGAAATACTGATACAACAGACTCTCACGTGCTAATCTCTAAGTCACCAAAATAAAAGGAAAAGTTCATCCTTATAGTTGTATACTATCACAAGTAAACTAGCTTAACTAAAAGAAAAAAAACACTTATTCCTGCTGTTCTAATCTACATGTTTTTCTCAAACCTTGACAATTCAGGTTTAGCCTCCAACTAGAGAACTTTCTGTATCTTCCTCCTCAGGGCTGGGATAGCAAATATGTACCACCATACCTGAAAACCTTCTCAAATCCTTAACTCACATCTGTAACTCCATGTTTCCAACCACGTTTATTTAATTTTTGTGCTGGTTCTCCCAAGTAACTAGGGGCTTGAACTAAGGTCCTAACACTTGTTTATTACCTTTTTTGTTCAAGGCTGGTACCTCTTGAGCCATACCTCCACTTTCAGACTTTTGCTGGTTCATTGGAGGTAAGAGTCTCTTGGAATTGTCTGCGAGGGCTGGCTTTGAACTCTGATCCTCAGATCTCAACCTCCTGAGTAGCTAGAATTACAGGCACAAGCCAGCAGGGTCCAGCCACATTGTCTTATAATTACATATTCTAACTATATTATTCACCTACTTATTTACCCATATTATTTATTCATTTAATACATTTTTAAAAAATTTTTCTGAACTTCCAAAGGTTGTACAAGGGAGTTACAATGTAACACATCCATTTAAATGAACAGCTAATCCATTTTTATTTCATTCTCTTCTTCACTATTATTTTAAAAAAGTAATCTGAATATTATTGTTTGTCCAATCTGAACGTGGAGTCATATTCAGTAACAATGCTGTTTGTACTATACCATAATCACAGTATTTTCTGTGTACTTTCTCCTTCTGTGTCCCAAACTGGACTTAATTTAGTTCCAAGTTTCTCACTCCATTTCTCCAAAGTCCTAAAAGTTCCAGAGAAAATACACAAATATTTCTATCAGACCCACATCCAAAAATTTAGAAAACAAAAAGTGAATGGCTAGCCTTTATAGAACTTTAGTATTCAAGCACTAATTCTTTTCTCCAGGCAAACTATAAGTAGTTAGCCATAGTCACTGGTAGTAATTTTAAATTATCCAGGGAGGATTTGGAAACATTTTAAATGGTCTTCATTTCTACTCAAGTATTCCAGCCAATGGAAATTTATAACCTTACATACAGGAAAAAACTTACCTTTCTATCTTTAAGTGACATGATAACCCTAGTTGGGACCTGGTAGTTTACAAGGCTCTCCTTAAGATCTGTGAATATATTTAAACAGAAGACTTTCTCATATAGAATAATAACTTACTTTCATCTTCTCTTTCCTTTTTTTTGTTCCCTGACCGGGAATTGAACTTTTAAAAACGATTTAACCTTTAAGTACTAGTAAGTACAATAAATAGAAATGTAGGGGCTGGGGATATAGCCTAGTGGCAAGAGTGCCTGCCTCGGATACACGAGGCCCTAGGTTCGGTTCCCCAGCACCACATATACAGAAAACGGCCAGAAGCGGCGCTGTGGCTCAAGTGGCGGAGTGCTAGCCTTGAGCAGGAAGAAGCCAGGGACAGTGCTCAGGCCCTGAGTCCAAGGCCCAGGACTGGCCAAAAAAAAAAATAAATAAATAGAAATGTAACTAGGTGAACAGATACCTAAATATCAATAGGCAAATATTTTCCTGAAATATTCACTGAAAGCCAAAAATGGTGGTACATGCCTATGCTGTAGTCTCAGCTACAAAGGAGACTAAGGTAGGAGGATCATTTTGGCTCAGTAGTTCAGGGCTAGGCTGGGCAACATGGTGAGACCTTGTCTCAAAAACAAAACAAAAAACATTCAATGAAAATATGCTTCTATTCCTTTCATATAGTTTTCTAACTCTTGTTTAAATACAAGGTGCTAAAATAACTAAAATTTAAACTGGGCTCTGATGGCTAGCACCTGTAATAATCCTAGTTACTCAGGAGGCTTGGATCTGAGGATCATGATTCAAAGCCAGCCAGGGCAAGATAGTCCATGAGAGACTCTTATTTCCAATTAGCCACAAAAAAGCCCAAAGTGGAGCTGTGGTTCAAGTGGTCTTCAGCATAAAAGGTCAGGGATGGCACCCAGGCCCAGAGTTCAAGTCCCAGGACCAGCCCCCATCCTCCCCAAGGAAAAAGTTAACTCAAATTTATCTAAATTATCTATTTTAAATTATCTAAATATAAAAGGACTAAAAAGCCTCAAGTCATTGTTCTTAATGATACTTCAAGTTCACAGAATGAGTTCAAGTTTAGGAAAGAATACAACCTGTAATGTCCTTGGCTTTCTGTAAGCTAGAATACTTTGTATAAGACTTGAGTTTCTAGGGATTTTTTTCCTCCATCATATTAAAAATATTATTTATCGCTACTTAAAATTTTCCCCCAAGGAGTGGTTTTTCACAATCTGGTCCCTATTTACTTACCCTATCCAACTTTCTAATCACTCCATCTATAAGAAATAATTCTATTATTTTAGAGACCCCAAATATACCATGGTATCTCTTACTCCAGGCCTACCCAAGATTTACTACCAAGAAAACACCTGCACTTTGCTGTACTTTCAGCTTAAGTACAATCATGTCCATGGAGCCTTTCCTTACACACCTAGGCCACCTTGGGTAAGTAATCCTTTCCCTCTAAAAGCAAACTGCCCCTAACAGGTGCACACTTTCATTTTAGCAAGTATCTCGTTTTTTCAACAGTTCCAAACTAGTCTACACAACTCTCATGTAAGAACCCTGAGTCAGAAGTATATTAAGAGCACGGGGTTTTAAAGTTGGAAATCTGAGCATGAATGCCAGTTCTCCTGCCCCGCCCCCCACCCCCCCCCCCCGCCCCCCGCAAGAGTAAGGGGGAATCTGAGGCTTGAACTCAGGACCTGGTGCTGCTACCCCTTATCTTTTTTCCTGAAGTTAATACTCTACCACTTGTGCCACAGCTTCACAGATTTTTGGTGGTTAATTGCAGATGAGTCTCATAGATTTTCCTGTCCGACTTGCTTCAGACTATAATTCTCAGATCTTAGCTTCCCAAGTAACCAGGATTATAGATGTAAGCCATTGACACCTGGCCAGTTGCATTTTATTAAGCAAATTACTTACTCATTTTTCACCCATATTATTTAAAATTGTTAGGATTATTTAAAATTATTCTTATGGATGCCTTGCATATAATGAAGTATTCAATAACTATTGGTTAAAATTATTTCATTGTTTTACCTTCAAACTTAGTTCAGGATTCAAATAACTGCTGAGTAAAATAACTTTCGTTGCTAACTTTAGCTAGTCTATTTTCAACTGCATTTCTTTCTAAACATTTGGATTTTAGAAATCATTATCTTTATGTCCAAACGATTTCCATTAGAGTGACCAACTTGTCAAGGTTTGCCCAAAGCTTCTGGTTTGAACATTTGAAATCATGAACCCTGGGAACTCCCTCAATTCCAGGTAAATTAAGTCAGTTGATCACCTTAAAGTATCAGTGTAAAACAAGAGAAACTGAGTTAATTTAAGAGAAAAAGGAGGTGGAAGGTACCGGAATTTCCTGGAAGGATACAATTCACAGAACTAAACAAGAAGCTGAAAAATCAGGTCAATGAAAATACCGGGGTGAAAAAGCAACTCCCACAGGTATACATGAAAGGATTAATGTGTGGACACATCTTCAGGGTAGTTCTAACAGGTCTAAGTATCAGTTCATTCAAGATTTAAATACCAGAGACAGAACTTTATTTGCCAAGTTTGTATTAACCAGGAAAGGGTGAGACATTTTGAATAATCAAAGGAGGCAGAAGCAGCATCTGGATTTTTAAAAAATCCCACCAATGCAAAACCAGATCTAAAATACACCAGGACAAGATAAATTACACAGAATTCTAGGTATTCTTAGAGGAGGAACACAAAGGTAAAATTGCCTATGTGCCTCTGATTACATAAAATAATATTTACCAAAATAAACTTCAGGAAATGGAAACAAATGGTTTTTTCTTTGTTGTTGTTTTCTTTTTGTCTTGTTTGTTCATTTATCTGTCTTTGGGAGGCACAACAGAAATGGAGGAACAAAGGGTGAACAAATGCAGCAGTAGTACTCACTATACCCTATGCTAAAAATGAACTACACAACTAGTAGATGGGCAGGGGAGAGAAAAACTGGGAGACAGCAAGGGAATGGGTGATATAGTCCAAAAAGAAATGTACTTTATTACCTGACTTATGTAACTATAATCCCCTTGTATATCACCTTTATAATGACAATAAAATTTTAAATAAAAAAGAGATAAAAAAGGAAAAACTAATTTAAAAAGTAAATATATACATATTTTTTAAATCCTAGCAACAAGCCAGGTGCCAGTGGTTCACACCCGTAATCCTAGACTGTCAGGAGGCTGAGATGTGAGGATCATGGTTTGAAGCCAGCCTGGGCAGGAAAAGTCCATGAGACTCTCATCTTCAATTAACCACCAAAAAAACCAGAAGTGGGGCTATGGCTCAGCTAGCCTTGAGCAAAAAGCTCAATGACAGTACCTAGGTCCTGAGTTCAAGCCCTCGAACTAGAGGGGGGGGGAGGTACATGATGCATGCACACGCATGCACGCGCGCACACACACACACAATCCAACCAACAATAATGACAGAAAAATACTTCCAAGAACAAGAAGAATGGTGTTTCCAAAAGAGAGAAATGGGTAAAATACCAATATGTAATTTGTTGTTCACATATGCCAGGACAAAAAAGACCAAATCATCACTGTAACAATGCCATTTTTTCTTTCTGATTGGGCAAATCCTCCTTTAAGACCTTAAGCATGACTTTCGGTGCAAAAAGAAAAATTACTTGATTTCTTTAGGTATGATCAGTCACTCACTTTCTTTATACTGCCAGTCCTTACAAATGGCATACCTGTAATATAGAACCGATCATATTGTATCATTTGTGTGTATGCACATGTGCATGCATGTCCCAGTACTGGAGCTTGAAATTAGGGCCTTTTGCTCTAACTCAGCTGTCTCTACTCACAGCTGGTGCTCTACCACTTGAGCCAAGCTTCTGGTCTGAATTTTTGCAGACTAACTGGACTTTTCTGCCCATGCTTTGAACCATGATCTTCAGCTCTCACTATCCTGAGTAGCTAGAATTACAGTCATAAGCCACTGGGAGTAGAGAGCAGTTGGTAGTGGGGTTTGAACTCAGAGCCTTGTACTGTTTTAACACTCAACACTGATGATCTACCAGTTGAGCCACACCTCCACTTCCTGCTTTTTGCTGGTTAAATAGAGATAAAGTTTCTTGAATTTGTCTGCACAGGGCTTTGGACCTCAATCCTCAGTTCTCAGCCTCCTGAGTAGCTAGGATTGAAGTAGCTAGGCATGAAGCACCAACCTTCAGGTCATTTAGTATATTCTGACACAGCAATCTCTCCCAACTGAAATGAAATACCCCTGATCAGAAAAAAAGATTTTCATACTTATAATCCTCATGACCTGTCTGCCGAATATATAGAAAGCACTAAATAAATGCCTGTTTTTCAGTCACTAGGATATGTGAATCATCAAATAAAAAAAGGAAGATGAGGCTATTAGAAGCAACTGATGGTATCAACGAGAAAATGGATAGACTTAATGAAGTACAGGCCAAAATATTATGAAGAGCGAAAATTCCACATCAATAAAAATTAGGAGAAAAAATTTAACTAATCTAAGAACCTGAGTCATCACTTATTTAAACAAAATTAAAAAATCTCTCCAATATCCACGTGCATAACTGCTGAAAAACCCAAGAAAACACCAAATATATTCTATTTAAAAGGGCAGAGAAATGTATAGGACACTTTTAGAAACACTAGCATTTCAAAAGAAATGTTAGTATGTTAAAAAGTTCCATAACCCAGAAAACCTAGCAATAGTCATTCCTTTTCTCTGACAGTACTTTGAAAATTATATACCTGTATTATAGAATACATTGTGCCATATATACTTTAAGCACATGCTCAGCTCTCAGTATATAACACTAAACGGAAATTCCTAGATCAGAAAAAAAACTTTTATATTTTTCATCATCTTATTCATTCAAAATCTTCAATTCAAGCCAGGTACCGGTGGCTCCTGCCTGTCATCCTAGCTACTAAAAAGGCTGAGACTGAGGATAGTGATTCAAAACCAACCTGGGCAGGAAAGTCTGTGAGACTCCAATAGAAACCATCAGAAAATTGGAAGTGGTGCTGTGGCTCAAAGTGGTAGAGTGCTTGCCTTGAGTGTAAAAGCTCAAGGACAGTACCTAGGCTCTGAGTTCAAGCCCCACTGCTGACAAAAAATAATTACAATAGGGGTTGGGAATATGGCCTACTGGCAAGAGTGCTTGCTTGGTATACGTGAAGCCCTAGGTTCAATTCCTCAGCACCACATATATAGAAAAGGCCAGAAATAGTGCTGTGGCTCAAGTGGCAGAGCGCTAGCTAGCCTTGAGCAAAAGGAAGCCAGGGACAGTGCTCAGGCCCTGAGTTCAAGGCTCAGGACTGGCAATAAGAATAACAACAACAATAATCAATTCCAAGTGAATAACATCACAATTTATTTTACCACATTGTAGATGTTAGTATTGGCTAACTTGTAATAAATTTTTTCTTTATCTCTCAGATAAAGAAAGACTTAGAAATGGTAACAGTCAAACCTTATGCTAACAAAATAAGTCAATTTAAGAAGGATGTCAATCATAGAAAGAGAATACCATTGACTCCAAAGTTACAGACTTTCTAGAAATTCATTTTGTAACTCCTTCAATGGATACCAAAAGGTTATGTTACTTTTTTCCTTCAAATGTCATCTAGTATGATACATCCCACTTAAATAACAAATTCATTTTAGCAAATATAAATTTGATATTCATAACATTAAAATATTTATCACATGAACCATCTGATCATTTAGTTTCTTTTAAATTTCTTTTCATTAAAAAACTGCAGCTAGGGGGCTGGGGATATGGCCTAGTGGCAAGAGTGCCTGCCTTGGATACACGAGGCCCTAGGTTCGATCCCCCAGCACCACATATACAGAAAACGGCCAGAAGCGGCGCTGTGGCTCAAGTGGTAGAGTGCTAGCCTTGAGCGGGAAGAAGCCAGGGACAGTGCTCAGGCCCTGAGTCCAAAGGCCCAGGACTGGCAAAAAAAAAAAAAAAAAAAAAAAAAAAAAAAAACTGCAGCTAATCAACCTTTATTTTATATTTTGTGTCTATACTGAGGCTTGAACTCAAGTGTCTAGGTGCTTGTCCCTGAGCTTCTTTTGCACAGAGTTAGCACTCTACCGAGTACTTGAGTGCCAGCTCTCCTTCCAGCTTTTTTGGTAGTTAATTGGAGACAAGAGTCTCACAGACTTTCTTGCCTGGGCTGGCTTCAAACCACAATCTCAGATCTCAGCCTCCTGAGCAACTAGGATTAGAGGCATGAGCTGTTGGTAGCCATCACAATTTTTATTTTTAAATTAATCTTTGAACTTAACTTCCAAGGCAAGAGGCATGGCTTAGGTAGCTGAATACCACCTAGGAGGTTTGACTCTCTGGTTTTAAATCCAAGTACCACCCCCCAAATAACTAAAATAAAATAATTTTAAGTAACGGAAAATTATGATGGTGAAAAACAAAAGGAAAAAAATAGCACAAATAAACAGACAAATGCTGTAACCAGGACCTTCTATTAGGTTAAACTAGATGAAATTATAGAAATAGAAATTTCACATGGTATAATATAAGAAAAATGATGTTTTCTTTTTTTGCCAGTCCTGGGGCTTGAACTCAGGGCCTGAGCACTGTCCCTGGCTTCTTTTTGCTCAAGGCTAGCACTCTACCTCTGAGCCACAGTGCCACTTCTGGCTTTTTCTATTTATGTGATGCTGAGGAATCGAACCCAGGGCTCCATGTATACGAGGCAAGCACTTTACCACTAGGCCATATTCCTAGCCCCTCATCTGTTTTCTTTAACAAATTAATGGCTTTTTTTAAATGATGGGAAAGCAGGGCCTGGTGGTACAATACTTGTAGTCTTAGGAGACAGGCAGGAGGTCTGCAAGCCTGAACTCTATATTGACACCTTCACTCAAAAAGCAATGACTGAATGAAATGAATGACAACAGCCAAAAGTAGAAAGTAACCCAAGTATTCCTTGATGAAAAGATGGATAAACAAAACGTGGTATATACATAAAATGAAAGCTTGAAGGAAAAATTTAATCCATGCTACAACATAGATAAACTTTGAAATATTAAGCTAAATGAAAATAAAGTAGGTTCAAAAGGCTGTGCCTTAATCACTAACCTATTATGTACATAACTTAATCTCCCAATACTTTGTTATAGTAAGAAGTCTGGACTTAATCTGGGATGCAGTAGGAAAAGACATGGCAAGACTTAAAAGTTTCAATTCTAAAATACACTGGAAAAACTGCACTAGTGGCAACTAGTATAGTATTCAACGAATATTTTGGTGCTTTTGTTCCAGCAACTACTAAACAACAAACAATGAAGACATAGTATCTATACCCTCAAAAGACACAATCAAGTATGAGAGACAGACAAATATAATTAAAATGCATTGCCATAAATGAGAAAGATCTACTTAAGGGTTCTTTCAAAAGCAAAGAAAGATACCCAACCTAGAGTTCAGTATTTAAAAGGGACAGGAATTAGCTTCGTAACAGGAGGCGGGGAAGGATACTCCAGTCAGCAGGATAGCCCTGAGAATAGAAATAGCACTGGCAAGAAGGGGTGAGCAGGATTCCAGATTATGTATAAGCATATAAGAAGTTCAGTGTTGCTAGAGCTTAAAGGGAGAGAGAGGGAGACAGGTTGAATATGGATAAACAATCAAGCATCGGGTTTGCTCAGAAACCTCATAAACCAGAGGAGGAACCACTTTGAAGGCAATTTTTAAACTGCCAAGTGATGGGTAACAAGGCCTCAAGTTAAGATGTTAACAGAACATCGGAGAAACAGGGTCCAAATCCAGAGATAGTAAAGAAATTTGAGCTACATGACTTGCATCAAACTGAATGTGGAAGATGATGGAGTCCAAAGCAGGTCTCAAATTTCAAATTTAAGTCATAGTTAGGGCACCAATATCATCAACAGGGAAAAGAGAGGGGAAACGGGAGGAGAGAGGGCAAAGGAAGGGAGGAAACAAAGGGAAGGAGGAAAAGGAGGAGGGGAAGGGGGGAAAAGGAAAAGAGAGAGAAGGGAGAAGGGAGGAGGGAGACAAAGGAGGAGAAGAGAGAAAGGAAGAAAAAGAAGAAAAGCAGCATATGGCTTGAGAAGTTATTGAGATGTTTTATACAAATAATAATTTCCAACTGACTAAAACAAATATAAACACAAGTATATAGGCTGGTGCACACACATCCCTCAATACCATAAAAAAAAAAGATAGCTTAAAGCTAAGAGAACTGTTGACATGAACAAGAAAACATCTACAGAAGCATCCCATCACATGCCTACACTGAATGGGTAGAAAGAATTGCAAAACCAACTAAGAAATAGTTACCCAAATATTAGAAAGACTAGAAGAGGGCATATGGCCCTCTTAGTGATTTCTAGGAAAATCACTGTCTTCTATATAACATTTGGATTCCTGAAATTTTTCATGTTTTGCATTTAGGAGGAAAGAGGTAACACATTAGGATAGTTGCGGCAATAGCATCTTTTAAAACATCACATCTGATTAAATGGAGCCAGGGGCAGGGTATGGATGAACAACAATGTAAAGTAAAAACAAATTATTATCTTAAAACAATAGTGTTCTGTCATCTCTAAATGCATAGTTTTTAGACTTGTCACTAAATGACCAATGGCATCTCAAAATTCCTACCTTTACTAGGTTCTTTTTTGTTTGTTTTTGCTCAAGGTTAGCACTCTACCACTTGAGCCACAGTGCCACTTCTGGCTTTTTCTATATGTGGTGAGGAATCGAACCCAGCTTCATGCATGCTAGGCGAGCACTCTACTGCTAAGCCACATCCCCAGCCCCCTAGGTTCTTAACGTATACATATACATATAGAACATGTCATATAGTACAGTAACCTAACTCAAACAGGTGAACTGAAGGAAACAAAAATCTCTTAGGAGGGAAAAAGAAAAGCCATTGATAATAGGAAATATGCCACCAAGAAAGGCTACATGGTGAAATATTTTGTTGTTTCTTAATTACACTAAAATGATATGGAAGAATTGTAATGTTGGTATTATAGAATTGTAACCATGGTATGAAGGAGTCTAAGCAAATAGTTTTCCACTGTGAACCCCAAACAAAAGACAGACAAAAAAAAAAAAAAAGCACATAATAAAACCATTGAAGAGAAAACTGTACTGGTTACTCAACCATCTCAAGTACTTTTTTTCGGGGGGGGGGGGGAGGAAGATAGTTTCACATCATTGTCTAGACTAGCCTTGATATCTCAATCTTCCTGCCTCAGCCACCTGAATATAGGTATATATTATAGGTATACCACCATGTAAAGCCATTTCAACTACTCTATCTGACGTTCCTGAACTTTTTTTTTTTTTGGCCAGTCCTGGGGCTTGGACTCAGGGCCTGAGCACTGTCCCTGGCTTCTTTTTTTGCTCAAAGCTAGCACTCTGCCACTTGGGCCACAGCGCCACTTCTGGCCATTTTCTGTATATGTGGTGCTGGTGAATCGAACCCAGGGCCTCATGTATATGAGGCAGGCACTCTTGCCACTAGGCCATATACCCAGCCCCGTTCCTGAACTTTTTTCCTCAGGTAGGCTAGTACTTTACCATTTGAGCAACAGTTCCAATTCCAGCTTTTTGGTGGTTAATTAGATATAAGAGTCTCACAGACTTTCCTGCACTTCAAACCATGATCCTCAGATCTCAGCCCCGAGTAGCTTGGATTACAGGTGTAAGCCACCAGCACCCAGAAAACTTGTTTTTCTATCCTGAACAGCAAAGCAGCATAGAAAGATTTTAGAAAGGCACTGGGGCAAGAAAACACTGAAAATAGGAAAGCTACACAATTACATTTGCAGAGAAGAGAATAATAAAAGCTAAATTAGGAGCAGTGGTGAGAGGGCTGGTAACAAAGGTACAAATATTAGGTAGGGCCTTTTGGATGACTGAATAATACTAAGAATGGGAAGGAAAGTAAAATATCAACAATAAACTTGGAAAGTCAGATCATACCACTTAACCAACAAAAGTTCCACAAAGAAAAGTTGAAGAAGCTAGATGCCAATGACTCACACCTGTAATCTTAGCTACTCAGGAGGCTGAGATCTGAGGATCATGGTTCAAAACCAGCCCAGGCGGCAAAGTCCCAGTGAGACTCTTATCTCCAATAATCTACTAAAAAAAAAAAAAAAAAAAAAAGCCAAAGTGGCAGTACGGCTCAAGTGATAGAGTGCAGCCTTGAGCATAAAGAAGCTCAAAAACAACACACAGGCCCTGAGTTCAAGCTCCAGGACCAGCAAAAAAAAAAGTGGAGAGTACTCGTTGAATTTTGCAGGGGAGAAACTATATTTCATCACTAGTATTAGAAACTGAAGTATAGATTATTGGGTTTTGATAAAAATCAACTATCCTTTTTGTTAATTAAAAAAACTTTTCAAGAGTAAAGAAAGGGGGCTGGGGATATGGCTTAGTGGCAAGAGTGCTTGCCTCGTATACATGAAGCCCTGGGTTCAATTCCCCAGCAACACATATACAGAAAATGGCCAGAAGTGGCGCTGTGGCTCAAGTGGCAGAGTGCTAGCCTTGAGCACAAAGAAGCCAGGGACAGTGCTCAGGCCCTGAGTCCAACCAAGCCCCAGGACTGGCCAAAAAAAAAAAGAGTAAAGAAACGGCAAATATATCAGATGTAAGTAGTATTTTAATAGCAAACTTCTAAAATTACCAAAATAGTAATTTCTGTCATATCATCCAAGATTTCTTCAATATTTTCTTAAATTATAAACTCCCCCTTAGTGGAGGACAGCAGAATGAGCAAGAGGCCTGCAGAGTCATAATGCTCTGACTTAAGTCCTTACTTTGACCCTTACTGTTCTGTGACTTGACTAGTTACTTAAGAATTGTGGGCCTCAAGTTTCCTCAACAGCAAATGGGGATAATAATAGTTCATACTTCATAGACTAATAATCTATATAAAGTACTAAGTAGCATATTGCAAATACTCAATAAGTGTTCAGATTTTTGAAAAATTATTACTTCCTGGTCAAACTGCCACATCCTTGAGAAACACAGGAACAAAAGAAAACTGAACTTGAACAGTTATCTGAATGTTTTCAAAATATTCTTTAAGCAGAATATTTCTGTTCCACACATTTTCCTAGAAGTGCATTGAAAAGTTTTAAACATCTTTTTTGAGAAGGAGCAAACTTAAGAAAATCAATCCCAGAGCCAGGGGGCAGGAGGATCTTGGTTCAAGGCCAGCAAGGACAAAGTTTGTTAGAGACCCAAGGTCCTTGATCAGATCGGGCCCGTTGATCTGCTAGTCACATCTCTAGCACTTTCTTTTTTCCACTCCTTCTTCTCTCTGTTTCTCAATCACAGCAGTTCCCCCTATTATCTCTGAATCCCTCAATTAGCACTCTTCCCCTTCCTTTCACTCTTCAGGACCTGCTTACTCCCACTCATCTATTAGGCAGCAACCGGGACATGTCACCGGACAGCTAACTTTAAGGTAGTATAGTTGCATGAATTTTCACCCAGCTACTGAGGGCTTACACCTGAAATCCTAGCTACTCAAGAGGCTGAGATCTGAGGATCACAGTTCAAAGCCAGCCAGGAAAAGAAGTTCTGAGACTCTCATCTCCAATTAACTACCAAAAAGCCAGAAATGAAGCTGTGGCTCAAAGTGGTAGAGCACTAGTCTTGAGCACAAAAACTCAGGGACAGCACCCAGACTCTGAGTTCAAGCCCCAGGACCAGCACACACAAAAATGTCTCTATCATTAACATTTATTGATGTATGGAGTTGCGGCTACCACCCCCATTGGACTGTAAACTCCTTGAGGTTGTTGACTCTTACTCCAAGACCTAACACTACTAGACCTCCAACAATTAGTGAATGAGTTCTCATACCCTTGCACAACATGCACACACTACAAAAGTGCTCTGTATTTTCCTCTGGTAAAGTGGAGATAGCTGGGCACCAGTGGCTCACGCCAGAAGGCTGAGATCTAAAGACTGAGGTTCAAAGCCAGCCCTGGCAGTTAAGTCAGTGAGACTCTTATCTCCAATTAATTACAAGAAAACTGGAAGTGGCACTGTGGCTGAAGTGGTAGAGCACTAGCCTTGAACTGAAGAGCTCAGGGACAGCGCAGAGGCCCAGAGTTCAAGCCCCACGAAAGACAAAAAGAAAAAGAAAAAGAGATAATGCCCTGTCTAATGCATAAGGTTTAAAAAAGATTTCATGAGGCTTGTTACACAGCACAGTGTCTGACACAAAGAACTTCCATCTGAATCTCTGCTATTTTGTGTCTTAAGTTACCCTAATGTGTCCTTGGAAATGTAATGTATAACCAGTATGAGGCTGATGGATTAGCAACCATCCTCTTTTTCATGCATACAGAGGTCACTAGTTACCTTCTGAGAGGCAGCTAGTATTTGCTGTGTACCTATTTTATTATATGCAGGAGTCCTTGCTAGATATCACTAAGCTCCCCCCAGAACACAAAATAGAAAGAAAAAAACAACCCTGTATTAATATGCAAGAAAGAATGTTACATTTTCTGTTTAATCAATGAGTACTCCTCAAACGACATAAATGTTGCTTATAAGAGTAAGCTTAAATTAGCAGTAAAGGGGGAAAACTCCAATATTAACTTTTGTCATCAAATGGAGCAAGAACAGGAGGCAGTTCTTATTCCTAAATTTCACTTTTGTTCACAAATATTTCTTACAGAGAGGTGATCTTTGTCTTACTCAATTGGGATTTCCACATATATTCCCCTAGGATCTTCCCAATTAGTATTTAATTTTGTAGTTCTAAAAAATGGCCCGAGTTTGCTGTTTTTCCACAAGACAGAACACTCAACGGTGTATTTACCCCATGCTCTTCTCTAAGACTGGATAAAATAAACAGTAGTCCCACAGTAAAATACAGTACTATAGAACTGTAAATCATGTCACCTAGTATTAAGACTGTAGACCTAAAACCATTTGCCCCTTCAAATTCAGAGGTCAGAGTCCCAGAGAAGTTTATGTATTATCCTACATTGCTTTTACTAGCTGCAGAGAGACCTCTAGCGCTACCTCAATAAGCCGAGTTTGCAAATAGTAGCTGCTAATGTCACCTTAATGAGACAATGGCAACATGCTGAGTAGCAACGAACTGAGTGACCACAATGAATGTTTACAGTTTGCCACCACTGGAAAAACTAGCAGCCTGGTGCACGAGGTATATATACCAAGACGTGGGAATGTATGTATCCGGATTATTTTCAGCCAAAGAAATTATTATCCTAACACACACACACACACACACACACACACACACACACACACACACACACACACACACACACACCCCACTCCAAGAAGGGCTAAGAAATTCTGTCCTAAAAGCGGAGGTCGGAACAACCTCTTTTCGAAACCCTCAACACAATGGATGGTAAACTATTGTCCACCTCCAGCTCGCTCCAAAAGGCAGCAGTAACAGGAGCGTACGCTGGAAGAGCTCAGCACGACCGGTCCAAAGGATAGCATTGGAATACAAGAATATGGTCTTGGCGCATCCTACCCTCCCCCATCCACCACCCTCAAACAAGTCAGTTACCCGGCTGGTCCCCACCCCCCTCTGCGGGCTGCCACCGCCCGCCTGGGCCCCGCTCTCAGAAGGTAGGCGCGGGAGAGCAAGAGCCCGGGCTCCATGTGCGGCTGCGAAGGGAGGCACAGAGGGAAGCCGAGCCGGGCGGAAGGTTGCACGGGTTGCGAGGGCGAGCGGCGACCAGTGCCTTCGCTGGTGCGGTGGGTGGCCCGGGGCGGCAGCATCTCCGCTCGCTCGCCCGCCCGCGCGGCCCCGGCCCGCGGACCCCGCCTCAAGCTCCACATCCCTTCCTCGCCGACACCAGGCCGCGCCCGCGTGACGGGGCCGAAAGCCCCGGCATTTCCCGGTCCCCGCGCCGGGAAAGCCCGGAGGGCGGCTGCAGCCCGGCCTTCGCATCCCGCGGTCCACAGCGACCAGCGCCGGGGCCACGGTGACCGAAGGCGGCGGCCAACTCCGACTGACCGCAAGCCGGCGAGAACCAGCCCGGCGCTGGCCCCCCGCCCCTCCCCGCCGCCGGCGAGCCGGCGCGGCCGGGCGGGCCCGGACCGCGGAAGCATACTCACTTCCACATCGCGGCCCTTGTTCTTGAAGCTCTTGATGCGGTGGTTCTCCAAGCTAGGGTTCTCGGCCATGGCTGCGCGCGGCTCCGGCGGCGGCTACTCCTGCGGCTGCGGCGACGGCGGCGAGTCTCGGCGCGGGAGGGGGGGGGGGAGGCCGTGAGGGAAGGGAGGGGGAGGGGGAGCACGTTCCGTGACGCCTCCGAGCGCGAGGTGGCAGCAGCGCCAGGGGAGGCGCCGGCCCACGGGCGGGGCGGGCCGGGCGGGAACGGCGCGGAGCCGGTGTGCTCCCGGAGAAGCAGGGGACGCGTTACCAGAGGCGGCGACCGGCCTGGCTATTCGCCCTGCCGATTCCAGTGACGACCCTTTCCCCCACCCCCCAGAAAGGCCTCCCTTCAGGGCCGCAAGTCACGTGCCAGAAATGGACTTAGCGGCTTTTACGCGACCCTCCCCCCCCCCGACGCGGATCGACAGGCAGGAACTACACTTCCCAGCCTGCCAGGCGCTCGCTGGAGTAGTTTTCCACACCCAGAGAAAGCGAAGAGCATGCTGGGATCGCGGTGCGCGCGCTTTCTACGCGGCTCCCACCAAGGGCCGGGAGGTGCAAGGCCCGCCTCTGGGCGTGAAGAAGGCGGGGCTTCCTGCGAGACGGCCTCTCGCGCCTATCCGGGTGGACGGGCGGGGCTCTTTGGCGGCGCACTTCGTTCTCTGCAGCCTGGAAAATTAGAAAAAGAATCACGGCGGGTGCTTTGCTCTTTCGCCACTTTGGGGTCTCCTCAAATAGCAGCCACCCTCTCAAACACGGTTCCTTTGCAGTGCTTCGGTTTTATAAGTAGCATTTATTTCCACTCCACATGTGCATATGTGTGACATGCGTGTCGGTGCATGTGGTGTCTCTTTCCTGCACTGGAATTTTATCTTTAGTTGTATGAAGGGGTTGCGATTCGACATGTCAGTTTTCCAGTACAATACATCTTAATAACACCCTTTTCATCCTTCCCCCATTTTCCAGTGTCATAGGATGTGCATTGAATCTTATTATGAATGTTGGGAAAATGGAGAACAGAAAAGAAATAGGCCGGATTCAATCCTCAACAGGTGAGGACTGTTTATTGAGGAACAGTTAGTGGCACAGACCTTCCTGCGAGATTGGAGGTTGTGCCTGGGACTGGATTTGGGGCTGGGTTTATATAGGACTTTACAAGGAAGCAGAAAACAGAAAATGGGTATGGGTCTCTTGGGGGCCCAGGGCAATGTCCTTGGGCAGGCACACAGTGGCATGCTGCACCTGGGGTGTGGGGCTGTTGTCCCCTGGGAACCAAGGGTGGTGTCCTTGGTCAGGCCCAGATTGGAGTAACCCGCCTGCAAACAGGCATGTGGTCTAGCCTATTCGTGTGCACCTGTTGTCTTGCTTGGCCTTGGGGAATAAGGCAGGAATCAATCCTTCAATGATTACATTCTCCCCAACACTTTAGTGCCTGAATTTCTGTACTTTTCCCCCCAAGCTACACTTCTTGTACCACTATCACACAATCTTTGCCTTCAGGCAGCAATTAAACCCTGGTTCAGGTCTCTCCAGTTTGCTTCTCCCTCTAGGCTCATCAAAGCAATGACATCAGGAAGTTTGGGAAGCTAACACTAATAGCTGTTTCCCGGGCAGGTGGGCTGCATTTGATTATATGGAAAATAATTCTGTTTCGGTATCTATCAAAGATATAAGCAGATTTGTGGTGCTATGTTACACATAATTTCACTGAGCTGAGGTCAAAGGTTGGTAGAAAGGTATTATAAGGATTGAATTTAGCTAAGGCAATTTTCAAAAGAAAAGAGCCCAAGGTCCCAGAGTTAAGAATTCCAAGACTTTGAATATCCAGACTACTTCACTGACATTTGTTGTGTGAGTAGTGGCTGGCCTCTTGGTAAACACAGGCCCATTTAAAGTCTTCAGACCATGGTAATCATACTGCATTGTGATGCACTGATGCCAGAAAGGACAATTTTTCAAGGGTTTTTTCCCTTGAAAAGGCTGCATTCTTTTTTTTTTTTTTTTTTCCTTTGCTGGTCCCAGGGCTTCAACTCTGAGCTTGGGCACTGTCCCTGAGCTTTTGTGTTCAAGGCTAGTGCTCTACCATTTGAGCCACAGCTCCACTTGCAGCTTTTTGTGGCTAATTGGAGAGAAGAATCTCATGGCTTTTCCTGCCTGGGCTGGCTTCAAACTGCCATCCTCAGATCTCAGCCTCTGGACTAGCTAAGATTACAGGAATGAACCTCAGGCACCCAGCTCAAAGGAAAAAAATTTTTTTTAATGAAAAATCCCTCCTGACTTACAATAAAGTCATTGGCTCAATTCTTAGTTCTTCAGAAGACAGAACTTTTGTGTTTGCCATTCTCTTTGATTAACTCTGAAAGGAATTCCAGCTCACTACTCAATTTCCTTTATAATTTAGTAGGTATTCTTCTGCCAGAATGTTGTACCCCTTCTACCACTTCCATATTGACAACCTCAAAGACTTTTCTGCCCAAGCTGACCTGGAACTGAAATCTTCCTATTCTTAGTTTCCCTGCATTACTTGAGATGATAAGCACATGCCACTATGCACAACTATGAGTTGAGAAAGCATCTTGGGAACTTTAATTCCCTGGGCTAGCCTCAAACCTTGATCCTTTCATTCTCAACCTCCCGAGTAACCAAGATTACAGGCCAGAGCAACTGACACCCAGCTTAAGTCTTTCATCACAATTTTTTAGACATATTTTGTGAGCATTTACCATATGTCACTCATTGCACTAATGCTAGGGTCCTTTTTTAAACAAGGTAGTCTGAATCCTGCCTTCACACCCTGTGTGTGCCAGAGACAGACAATAAAACATGTAGTTACCCAGAAAGTGTGAAAATTGTTAAGAAAATAATCCAGGCAAGGTATCTCAAGCCTGTAATCCTAGCTCTTTGGGCCAGCAGATATAAGGGGATTGTGCAGATATCAGGGATTGTAGTTTGGGACCAGATTGATATAAAAGTTCTTGAGACTCCAGCTAAACCAATGGCAGGGCATAGTGACACATGTCTGTTGTTCCACTTGCAGGGAATGCACAAATGTGTGTTTGAAGTGACACCATCCCTCATCCCCAGTGATACACAGAAGTCTAAGTAGGAAGATTATAGCCTAAGCATAAAGCAAGACCCCACCTTAAAAATAACTCCTTAAAAAGGGACTGGAAGCATAGTCCAAATGGTAGAGTACTTGCCATGGAAGTGTGAGGTCCTAAATTCAACCCTCAGCACAACCAAAAATGGGTAATAAAAAAAAAAAAGGATGGGAATGTGGCTGAGTGGTAGAGTGCTTACCTAGCATGCAGGAAGCCCTGGGTTTGATTCCTCAGTACCACATAAACAGAAAAGGCTGGAAGTGACATGTGGCTCAAATGGTAGAGTGCTAGCCTTGAGCAAAAGAAGCTCCGGGACAGTGCCTGAGTTCAAGCCCCAGTACTGAGAGAGAGAGAGAGAGAGAAGAAAGGGAGGGAGGGAAGGAGAGAGGGAGGAAGAAAGAAAAAGAAGCCGGGCAATGGTAACTCATGCCCATAATCCTAGCTACTCAGGAGGCTGAGATCTGAGGATTGTGATTCAAAGCCAGTCTGGGCAGTAAAGTCTGAGAGACTCTATCTCCAGTTAACCACCAGAAAACCAGAAGTGGCTCTGTGGGTCAAAGCAGTAGAGTACTAGCCTTGAGCAAAAGAGCTCAGGGATAGCATCCAGGCCCTGAGCTCCAACCCCACAAGAAAAGAGAGGGGGAGAGGGGAGCTCAGAGCTCATAGGCCTTTCTAACGTACAAATTCTTTGGCTTTTTCATGTCTGAAGGTCTACAGATCACATATGTATTTAATAGGTATAAATCAAACATAAATGTATTCTAACAATTAAATATTGACCAATGTACCTTAACAACTTGAAAAATCTAGGTTTTAATTTAAATTTCCTAAGTGCTGGGAGTTCTGCTTCAGAATGAGGCAGCATAAGACCCAAGTACCAGCCTGCAACCCTCTGGTTCTCTTCTCTCCCATGTCCTACTTCTATTCACACTGGATTAGACCCTAAGAACATGTATGCCTATCTCTACACACAACAGCCAAGTACTGTCCACTCCATCCCAAACTTCTAGCTGCATTCCTACCTCAAAAAGTACCTATTGACCACTGTTCAGGCATAAGGGTGTACAAATCAGTGGAATGGTTAGGTCTCCAGGAGGATAGCCAAGCAAGAGGTCCGAGAAGACCCCAGGAACAGGATTGGCCAAGTGAGCAGAGGTTCCTGGGGCTCAGATACCTAGAAATCATTCTGTAGCCACCAACTCCAATGGTATGATTCCCGAATCATTGCTGACATTTACTTCAGGTACATGTTTTGCAAATGTTTGTATATGTGCAAGAGGTCTATAAGCTGTCTAAGCTTGACTTTTGACTACTGAAACAAAATTTATGCCCCTCCACTTTAGCTTAGAAATAAAGCCTATGCAAGTTACACATCCTTTAATTTATCCAATCAGCTCTTCAGCCCTGCCCACTCTCCTTCCTTTAAACCAATAAGAGACTGTAATAGTATCTGAAGCTGAGCTACAGAGCTATGGATAAAGTGCTCCCAGATCTTAATTCCTGATGTCCTCTCTGAGGGGAACAGTTATTGTTAGGAATGCCAGCAGCCAAAGCCAGATAAGTCCAGAATCATTCAACCCCAACTATGCAAAACAGCCCAAATAAAAATAACTAGGACAAGCTGGGTACCAGTGGCTTATGCCTGTAATCCTAGCTACTTAGGAAGCTGAGATGTGAGGGTGGGTGGTTCAAAGCCAGCCAGGGCAGGAAAGTCCTCATGAGACTTTTATCTCCAATTAATCACCAATAAACCAGAAGTGGTGCTGTATCTCAAATGGTTAGCTCAAATGTAGCTCAATGGTTAGCATGCTAGCCTTGAGCAAAAAGAGGCTCAGGAACAACATCTAGGCCCTGAGTTCCACAACCACCACCAATAACAACAAGAAAAACCAGGACAAACTGAGTAACTACAGCTCATCAAGACTTGAAAGCCATCCACATCATTGCTAATGTCATCCTTCTTTGGATAGCTTTGTTTTCCTAAACAATAAAATGTGCAGACAGATGCAAGATTATACAATGAGCCAGATTCTTGTGGTTCATGCCCATAATCCTAGCTACCTAGGAGGAGGCTGATATCTGAGGCCTACACTTCAAAACCAGCCCAAGCAGGAAAGTCTGTGAGACTCTTATCTCCTAGAAAATAAGAAAACCAGAGTAGCACTGTGGCTGGAAGTGATAGAATGCTAGTCTTGAGCAAACATTGCTCAGGGACAGCACCCAGGCCCCAAGTTCAAGACCAAAGACCATATATATGGAGAGAGGGAGACAGAGAGAGAAACAGAGAGATGTTAAAAAAAAACCTAGATTACAAAATGTACCAATTAAAGAACCCTTTAGGTTGTATCTCTCCTAGGCCTTCAGTTGTGCTGAATGCCAGTTTTCCTTCCTACAAAAAAGTACACATAAAAGGATTTATACTGTTGGAAGCCCAGTAGCATCAAGAAACACATGAAGACCAGTGAAAGCACATGACTGAGTGATGTCAGGATGTTGTCTGATCCACAATATGTGTGAATACAGTTCTAACCACTCTCATTTATACAGAATTATCTGCACCAAGCTAACCTCTATTACCTAAAATAATCATGAAAATATGTCTTTACTAGCGATCATCTGATGACTACAGAAATGAAAATAAAGCAATAAAGCTGGTCCTGATGGCTCATTTCTATAATCACAGCTACTAAGAAGGATAAGATCTGAGAATCCCAGTATGAAGCCTGCCTAAGCAGACGAATGTATGAGAATCTTATCTCTAATTAATCAGCAAAAATAACTGAAGACATGGCTCAAATGGTTGGTAGATAAAATACCAGCCAAAAGTGAGGACGTGGAGTAAGAGCTAGAAACCTTCAATTCAAACCCCAGTACCAGCATCAGAAGAGGAGGAGGGAGAAGAAGACATGACAACAATAACGGCTAAAGTTAATTGCATTAAATGGGTGCCAAATTTGCTCCAAGCATTGTTTTAAACGATTCACATGTATCCTCAACAACACTACACAGTAGGTAGAGAATATCACCGACCGCGCCCCCCCCCACCCCAAATCTACAGATGAGTAAACTGAAGCATGGAGAATTTAAACAATCTGCCTCTACTAACAATCACACAACTAGTAGTTGTAAATAATATATATCAAGGGGCTGGGAATATGGCCTAGTGGCAAGAGTGCTTGCCTCATATACATGAAGCCCTGGGTTTGATTCCCCAGCACCACATATATAGAAAATGGCCAGAAGTGGCGCTGTGGTTCAAGTGTAGAGTGCTAGCCTTGAGCAAAAAGAAGCCAGGGGCAGTGCTCAGGCCCTGAGTCCAAGCCCCACCAGGACTAGCCAAAAAAAAAAGAGACCAACACACACACACACACACTCACACACACAGCATGTATACAACACTCTCTCAAAGCAACTTCCCTGTGTAAGTCCAAGGCTGAGATATCAGCCCAGTCTTTTTCTAGTCATGGAGAATCCAAACAACCATACTCCAGACAATCAGACTTCTGTTGAACCTAATTTTGGTTGTAGACTTACAATCGAGGAACAGGAAGCCATCCATCTGTCTCATCCCTAGAGTCCCAGTAGCTCTGCTGGGCTTCCTATATGCCAAGCATGCATCCACCTTCTGGGGCTGACACCATTGGGTGCTCAGCATTGTGCTTTCTTCATCTTCAGTTTTTGAGCCACAGCTCCACTTCTGTTTTTCAGGTGGTTAATTGGAGATAAGCGTTTCATGGACTTTTTTGCCCAGGCTAGCTTGGAGCTATGATCCTTAGATCTTAGCCTCTTGAGTGGTATTACAGGTGTGAGGATTGCAGGCATGAGACATCTCTTAAGGACAACTACTCAATCCAACATCCCCACCAAGAGCCTCTAATTTCTTTCTCTTCTTCAGATAACAAACAGGAACTCAGATTTCCACACAATAAAAGTAGCAGTGTTTATAGCATACGCCTACATTAGGTATTTCATAGGCACGACCTCTAATGCTTTGAATCAGGTACCATATTTGATGTTGATCTTAACCCTTCAAGATCCCCAGAACAATCCATGGGCACCTAAAGTATTCTTGGATCAGTTCAGTTTCAACAGCTTCTCCAGAAGGCACAGAGCAGCGAGCTATGCTGTACACTCAACCAAAGCATCTTGTCTCTGGTTTCCTCTTCTGCTTTGCTACCATCCAGTCTCCCCTACCCATCACCTGCAAGGCCTAGTCTCTTCCATTTTATGTTGAAAGCATAACAAAGCAATGGGTAATGGAGTATGTAGCAGAATATGGCTTATGTCTGGGAATAGCATTTTCAAATTTGGTTAGTTCAAAGGCACTCTAATATTATCATACACCCAATCAGGTGCTTTCTACTTTTCTTCCTCTTTGCCATCCCCAGTCTTTGAGGCTTCTTTCTTTCTTTTTAAATTCTGGTACTGGGGTTTGAATTCGTGGACAAGAGGCCCTCCCTTAGATTTTTTTCACTTGAGGCTAATGCTCTAGAACTTGAGCAACACTTCCACATTTTGTTCTTTGCTGGATGATTGGAGATCAGAGTCTCATGGATTTTTCTGCCCAGGCTGGCTATGAACCTCCATTGTCAGATCTCCGCCTCCTTGAATAGCTAGGATTACAGGCATGAGCCACATGAGCTCTCTGAGGTTTTCATCCTCAGAGTTGTTCCTCATGGTCATTAGAAAGCTGCCATAGCTCTGGATTATAGTTACCTCCAAATAACTGCATCTAAATGTAGGAAGAAAAGCATGTCTTCTTACAAGCCACCATGCCCCCATTAGAAAGATAATCCTTTTCTAGAAACATCTCAAAAGATTTCCATGTAAATCTACTCATTCAGGCTAGATTTATGTTTGTGCTTTAATAACAAAAGTACTTTACCCTTTAGAGTACGGAAGTGGGTTTGGGTAGCAAGGATGAACTATTGTGAGAAAGGCTGATGGGAAGGGAACATGAACCTCAGCCACTTGGAAAAGCTTGATAACCTACTCCCTTCTAAGTGCTGTAAAGTGAATGTCCTGCCGTTAATAGACTATGCTGTAACAGCTATCTAATATTATGTAGGAAGGCTTCATAGATTCCAACCTACCCCCTGTCCTCTGCCCACTGCCTGATGGGACTGTCACAGCAAAGGATATCAAAACTCCTCCTTATAGAGAGGTCCAAAAATAGCTTTTCTTGTCACCTCTCACAGTCCTCAAGCTAAGAATCACCCTAATTTGCATGTTAAAAAAAAACATTCAGGAGACATAGAAAGTGACTCTCAGAGTCCATGATTGTAGCTCAGAGCCTGAACCCAGGGCTGCCAGACTTGGCAATAGAACAAATCCAAACACAGTGAGCCAACAAAGACAGAAGGGCTTAAAATTCTCCAGCAGGAAAATAGCTTCTTGACCCTCTAATTGTAATGGAAAGCTAGCCTAAGATTCTTAAGAGAGCTGCCATTTCTGTCCTTGGCCACAGTGGGAAGATGAAGTCCAACATCCCCACTTGGCTGCTGACATGCTTGTGTTGAGGCATCTGAAGCACCAGCTGCCAAGGTCCGGTCACCCAGTCCATAAGTGCGGCCTAGAGACTCTCAGCCCCAGACACTTGGGAGGATGAGCAAGGGTGCCTGCTCCCAAGCCATGAAACTGGATAATTGGTGTTAGTTTTTTTTTCTTGGCCCGGTGTGGCAAATGCTATTATAGATGTGTGACTTGAGGTTTTGGACATACAAGTGGGCTGAGGGACAGTGAAGACGGCTGTTAGGAAAGTCCCTGCCTGAGGTCAGCCTGGATTTCAGGGCAGTACAGTTACTCAGGCTCAAAACAAGACCCCTGAGTCATGAGAAAAGAGCTAGATAGAATTCAGTAGATCCATTAAATATGGAAGAAGATGGGATGCTGGAAAGGTGACCTTTCACTTTTCAGAATGGTTTACAGAAAAACATTTTGGCAATTTGTGTGTGCATGTGTATGTGTGCGTGCACACGCGCACACACGCACACACCGGTACTGGGGCTTCAACTCAGGGCTGGGCATTGTCTATTAGCTTTTTCACCCAAGGCTGGCTCTACCTCTTGAACCAAATCTCTATTTCAAGCTTTTTCTTTTTCTTTCTTTCTTTCTTTCTTTCTTTCTTTCTTTCTTTCTTTCTTTCTTTCTTTCTTTCTTTCTTTCTTTTCTTTCTTTTCTTTCTTTTTTCTCTCTTTCTTTCTCTCTCTCCCTTCCTTCCTCCCTCCCTCCCTCCCTCTTTCTTTCTTTCTTTCTTCTTTGTGGTTAAAAGGCCTTGGATTTCATCCCCAGAATCACAAAAAGTAAAACAAAATAAAACCAAAACACCAAATCAGATTTTTTAAAATCACCAAAAGTAGTAATAAACATTGCATGCCCTGTCAGTAGGGCAGAATCTTTCCTACAAAATTTAGATTGTCCAGCACTCTACAACACATTATTGAAATTGAAATGAAGACTTCACTGAAGTTTCTGTAATTTACTATTTATTGAAGAATCTGTATTTAATAAATTTTACTGCCTTGATCATTTGTACTGTATTTTTCTATAACTTAGGTTTCATAATAGTAACCAACAACACGGAGTTTGGAGCCTTCTACTCAGAAACTTATCTGAGTCCTGATTATTGCTCATTAGAAATGAATGTCCTAGGCAGAGCACTGGTGGCTTATGCCTATAATTCTGTCTACTTAGGAGGATGAGATGTAAGGAATTTAATCCAAGGCCAGAGTGAGCAAGTAAGTCTGTGACACTCTTTGCTCCAAGTAATCAGCAAAAAGCTGGAAATGGAGGTAAGTCTCAAGTACAATTGTAGATATTTGGGAAGTGGAGATTGGAAGGGTCTAGGTTCAAGATCAGACAAGGCAGAAGTTCACAGCCCCCACTCAACCACTACAAATCTGGTCATGGTAGAGATACCTCTCATCCCAGCTATATAGGAAGTATGATTAGGAGGAATGGTGTTCAGCCTGGCCTTGAGGATTGGAGGACATAAGACCCCAATGAAAAATAAGAAAAGGTAAAGGTTCTGGACACCAGTAGCTCACACCTATAATCCTAGCTACTCAGGAAGCTGAGATTTGAAGATCTAGGTTCAAAGTCAGCCTGGGCAGGAAAGTCCATGAAACTCCAATTAATCACACACACACACACACACACACACACACACACACACACACACACATACACAGAGAGAGAGAGAGAGAGAGAGAGAGAGAGAGAGAGAGAGAGAAACACAAACACACAAAGCTGGAAGTAGAGCTGTGGCTCAAGTGGGAGACCTTTTAAGTCTAGAGCAAGAAAAGCTCAGGAACAGTGCCCAGGCTCTGAGTTCAAGTTCCAGCACCAGCACACATACAAAAAAGTCTGATGACATGGCCTAATGATAAGGCACACAGCAAGTTCAAGGCCCAAAGTTCAAACCTGAATCAAAGAGAGTGAGAGAGAGAGAGATGCATGTCCTTGGGCCTCTCCACAGACCTCCCATAGGAATGTGCTATGTTTGAGCCAGAACTTGTGGTTATTTGTATGCACATTAAGTTTGAGATGCTTGCTGCTCACAGTAGACACCTCTCCCTGGCAGCTTCCTTCCCATCATACAAAATGTTCTTAGAGTCTCTGTAAATCAAACACAAGCAGCAGGTCCTATTGTGGGCTGCAAAAGACTAATTTTACATCAAGCAACTGAAGTTTGTTATGTTTTTAACTGAGTTTAACTTAATTAATTTATACTTCATAGATTTTAGGAGGATTTGTGGTCATACACAAAAGAGAGGAAAGTGGAGCTGTAGCCTTGGGCAAAAGAGCTCAGGGATAGCTTCTAGTCCCTGAGTTCAAGCCTCAAGACTGACAAAAAACAAACAAAAAAAAACCCTAACAATAATCAAATTCTGTCACCAGTGGCTCACGCCTGTAATCCTAGCTACTCAGGAAGCTGAGATGTAAGGATCACACAGTTCAAAACCAGCCTGGGCTGAAAAGTCCCCTTGAGACTTTTATCTCCAATTAACCACCCCAAAACAGGGAGTGGCGCTGTGGCTCAAAGAGGTAGGGCACTAGCCTTGGGCAAAAGAGCTCAGGGACAATGCCCAGGCCATGAGTTCAAGCCCCACAACCAGCAGACAAAAAATAAGGAAAGAAAAGAAAAAGAAAGGAAGAAAGGAAATAATAGTGGAAAATAAATCAGTAGGAAGGAGAAGGAGAGGGTTTTCTTCAATGGCACAAGTGGCCCCATCATGTGACCCCCTTCATGTGGTATCCCATTCCTTCAGGGGTCAAGTATGAGGTCCAGCACTTGGCTTGCCCTCTAGGTTACATGACAATTAACAATGGCTCCACCCACTTAGGACTGGTTGCTATTTTGTAAATGTTTCAAATGCTTTGCAAAGCAACAAAATGACAGGTGGTGAGTAGTCTCATTTTATATTAATAGAGCAGCATAGATCCATCCAGGTCCCTGAATACTTTCAATAACAGAACACCTCTCCTTGCGGAGGGTACATTAGCTACTTTTTCTCCTAAGTGTGACAAAAATACCCGATAGAAAGAGTTTAAAGGAGGAAAGATTTATTTTGGCTCCTTGCTACAGAAGGTTCAGATCATGGTTGCTAGGCTACATGCTTAGACAGAACATCATGGTGGGAGAGTGGCTGATGGAAGAGCTTCTTCACCTCATGGTGGACAGGAAGCAGATTGAGAGACAGTAGAGTACAAGAACAACTTACCCTAAAGGACCCACTCTGAATGGCTTACTTCAACATTTCCAGAACCTTGCAAAATAGTACCACCAGCTGGAGACATGTATCACACACACAGCCTAATGAGGGATATTTCATTTCACATCTAAATTATAGCAGAGAAGAAGATACAGCACATTGCACCACAAGATATCAGGCAAGAAAAGAGCCCTTTACTTCAGACTAAGTTCACTGGCCTCTTGCAGATGAAAATTCAGCTCCCTTAGGCTACAGAAAGGTGGAGGAGAATAATATCTCTATTAAATCATTGGCTTTCATCTGTGTAAAGAAAGAACTAGAAGACATAAAGATTGTTTGTCTTTGGCTTCTTTTATTTGTTATTATTGAAGACTGAAATCTGGGCTTTATACATGCTAGGCAAGTGATTTGCCACTGAGCTATATCATCAGCCCCTTTGTTTCTGTCTTTAAGACAGAGTTCTTGACATTACATTTGCTTGAGGCTGTCCTTGAACTTGTAATTCTCTTGCCTCTGCCTCCAGTGGCTTGATTACAGGCATATATGCCCAGTCCAACCTCTGCCTTCCTTTATGTTTAGTTCTTTCTATGAAAGAAAGGTAGAGATGTCAGAAGATTGGAAAAATATAAGCTGCTTTTAATTCTAGGATTAGCCAATGGTTTAATATCAGTGATATCAAATAGAACAGAGTGTGACAACACCACCAACTAATGAGGACCAGTGCCAAGAGTATTTTCCACACCCAATAGAACTGCAAAAAACCAAGTACAACCTGTGATTACAAAGACATTCCCTTTGCTGGGGGATTTCTTCAAGATGCATAGCTAGAAACAGGGATGTAAGATAGAAACTGTAATGATTATATATCTTAGCCAATTATAGTATCACTGGAGGAAAGATGAAATATTTTGATGAAGGAACACTTCTCAAGACTCTTTCAAAGCATTTTTAATCTCCCAGAGAAAAGTAATGCTTTCTTTAATATTATTTAACATTTGCTAAAGCTGAAATGGGAATTCCTGCCCCAATTCTTTAGTGTGGAATACATGGAAGTTGCTGGAAGGGAGTTATTAGAAAGTAAGTTTCCCACAAGTCTCTAGAGTAAGGAAGCTAGCCTAGGACCCAACATATAGCCATTGTGAGTGGTGAATGCTGACATAGGATGGAGGGATGCATGAGGTTAGGTAAGTCTACCCTCGACCTTTTATTTGAATCACTGAACTTATGATTAATTTTCTTTTGTGAAATGGGATGGGGCACAGGGTATATATTCATAGTCAAATACTCTTTGGGTTTCTGTGAGGGTGTCATTGGATAACACTAACACTGAAATGAGGTCCTTGGATGAGCAGATATGCCTCCTTAGTCCAATGAGTCCAAGGCCTGAACAGAAGAAAAGACTTCCATCCCCAAAGCCAGACAGAATTCTCCCACTCAATGATCTTCAGACACAGACTGTAACCCTTGGTCTTTCTGAGTCTACAGCTGTCCAGTCCACTCTGAAAATATATTTTTTAGTCTCTTTTTTTATTTTGGTGGTACTGGGTTTGAAGTCAAGAACTTGTGCTTGCTAGGCAACTAGTGTTTTGCCACTTGAACTACACCCCTAAATCCTCGACTTCCCAATCTTCCTAACAGAGAGAGCTAGCTCCTTTTTAGTCTTCTTTTTCCTTTTTTTTTTTTGGTGGGGGGGATGAGTGGTCATTCAGCTTTAACTCAGGCCCTGGGCACTGTCCCTCAATATTTTTTTTTTCTTAAGGCTAGCGCTCTACCACTTTGAGCCACAGTGCCACTTCCCATTTGTTAAGTGGCTAATTGGAGATAAGAGTCTCACAGACTTTCCTGCCTAGGCTAGCTTTGAACTGGGATCTTCAGATGTCAGCTTTCTGAGTAGCTAGGATTACAGAAATGAGTCAAAAGTGCCTGGCTTTAGCCCTTTTTTTTCTCTATACATATTCGATGCCTTCGGTTTTTCTGGACATGAGTAATGCAGACCAGATTGCTACTTTTTAGAAGAAATGTTTACTGAATGCCTTCTATGGACCCACCTGCAGCCTCTTCTTACACAGTTGCACAGACATACAACATTTTACATGTGGCTTCCAGGGAATCAGTCATACAATTCTGCAGCCCAGCCGTGGGCAGCCTCCTTCAGAGTAATCTCTTTGGGCCTCTTGCTACTGAGAGGAGTATGTCTGATTCCTTCCATCAAAACAGAGAGAGCAGTTATACATGGTGAGTGGAATAAGGAGTCTACTGCACAGTTACACAAATGCCTGGAAAGCATTCAACCTAAAATCTCCCTCTCCCTCCCTCTATGACAGCCAGGAATTCCTCCTCTGAGCATCAGGTTCCCAAATCAGCTAGTCAACCTTGCTGGAATAAAGCTTGGCTTGGCTGAAACCAGCTGCCTGCCACTAAACATCTTTGTGGTCTGTCATTTCCTCACTGGGCTGGGAGGGCAGGTGATGGGTATCAGCTCCAGTCAGAGGTCATTGAGATGGGGATATCTTTTCATGCTCTGTCTTCCCTTTCAGCAAGTCTCAATCTTCTCTGAGTGATGACAGAGCCCCAGAAGTAAGGGACATGAAAAAAAAAGGGGGCCAGCTTCCCTTCTTCCCTTGCCCTATATTGAACTAGAAATAACCTTTTCATTTTGCTAAATTGCAGAGATCTCCAAGTTGTTTGTCAGCCAACCGTGACTAATACAGAGAGTTTGCCCTTAGGATATTACTGGGAATATTAGGTAAATACCTATTTAAAGATCTGAGATGATTCAAGCTATTGTCACTCATGACATTTGCAGATATTAAAGGAGGGTCCCACGGAAACAGCCCTGATGAGAAGTGAGGAGTCCAAATGCAGAGATGGATGGGGAGGCTAGGCCCTTGTCGCTGCTGCCATCCTGCACCAATTGAAGGGTTCTGTTCACACAGGCTCTGTTGTCCTCTGAAGTTGGGCAGGGCACAGCCTGTCCATCTGAACAAGGCAGACCTGTCCCTGAGAGTGGCAAAGAAGTACAAAAGAACTAGAAAGATTGAGAGAGGGAGAAGGGTGGCCCAAAGGCACCCTTGTCTTGACAAGGGTGGGCATCTTCATGGCTGAAGCCTTAGAAGGGCTCAACTAATAAGATTCCAAGACAAAACTCCATGAGTCAGCCATTGTGTCCATGGAAAGAAACATTATCTTCCCTGAAATAGTTCTTCTCTGGTCTTCCTTCAATTATTGGTTATTAAAGTAACATCATACTTAAGGGTGACCTTTGTGTTAGCTCTGCAGTTGGAAAATAGAAACTATTGACATCATTTGTCAGGAACCATTCTTTAGGACGCCTGTGTATGTTCTTCAAATCACTCCACTCTCTTCTTCTCCTCTTTCTTGCCTCCTCCTTCCCGCTCCTTCATTTCCTCCTCTCCCTTCTCTTTTTTTTTTTTTCATATCTGTCTTAGCATTAAATATTTTAATTCCTCAAGGCCTGGATGCTGTCCCTGACCTTTTGTGCTCAAGGCTAGTGCTCTACCACTTGAGCCACAGCTCTACTTCTGGCTTTTTGGTGATTCATTGGAAATAAGAGTCTCATCGACTTTCCTGTCTGGGTTGGCTTCAAACCACATTCCTTAGAACTCAGCCTTCCGAGTAGCTAGGATTAGAGACACTGGTGTCGAGCCTATAGGTCTTCTTTTTAAATTGAAAACACATGAGAAGCGTCAATAATGTAGTTATCTACACGTGGAAATCCCACGTCATTTGTTTCTCCCCACATTATCCAGCCCTGACTTCCTATGATCTCACTGGATTATTTTGACATCATGTCATGTCATTCATATTCATTTTAATATGTAGCTAAAAAAGGCTCTATTAAAAAACATAACTAGGGGGGCTGGGGATATGGCCTAGTGGCAAGAGAGCTTGCCTCGTGTACATGAGGCCCTGGGTTCGATTCCCCAGCACCACATATACAGAAAATGGCCAGAAGTGGCGCTGTGGCTCAAGTGGCAGAGTGCTAGCCTTGAGCAAAAAGGAAGCCAGGGACAGTGCTCAGGCCCTGAGTCCAAGGCCCAGGACTGGCCAAAAAAAAAAAAAAAAAAAACATAACCAGGGGCTGGGAATATGGCCTAGTGGCAAGAGCGCTTGCCTCGTATACATGAAGCCCTGGGTTCGATTCCCCAGCACCACATATATAGAAAATGGCCAGAAGTGGCACTGTAGCTCAAGTGGCAGAGTGCTATCCTTGAGCAAAAAGAAGCCAGGGACAGTGCTCAGGCCCTGAGTCCAAGGCGCAGGACTGGCAAAAAAAACAAAAACAAAAACAAAAAACATAACCATAATTTGTTATTAGCACACCTAAAAATTCAAATATCTGACGAGCACTGGTGGCTCATGCCTGTAATCCTAGCTACTCAGGAGGCTAGATCTGAGGATTGAAGTTCAAGGCCAGCCCAGGCAGGAAAGTCTGTGAGACTGTTACCTCCAATTAACTACCAGAAAACCAGAAGTAGTGTTGTGGCTCAAACTGGTAGAATACTAGCCTTGACTGAAAAAGATCAGAGACAGTACCCAGGCCCTGAGTTCAAGCCCCACAACCAACAAAAAAATTAAATATCCAATCTGTTCAAATATCCCCCAATTATAATTATATCTAAACATGATCCACAGACTGCTGTTGGCTGATAATGTTTGCAGACTCTCTTTAATTTACAAGCTTCCTCCTCTGCCCTCTTTTCTTTTGCCTTCCATTTTATTTGTTGGAGAAACTAGGTCATTTGTTCTGTGGAGTTTCCTACATTCTGAATTTTGCTGGTTGCATCCCTGTAGTGTCATTCAGTGTGTTTCCTTAAGCTCTACCTTTTCTGAAATGTCCAATTAGGTCTACAGCCTTGATCAATTTGATTCTTATTTTTTTGTGTTTGTGTGGTTGTCGGAAACCCTTTCACCCTCGTGCGTCTTCCGCCCCGTCCCGCTGGGCGGAAAGCTGGAGTGCGGCCCAATGTGCAAACCTTGGCGGTGTGTAGATGCGAGAATGCCCCCCCCTCCTGCCCCTGAAATGAAGGACACAGGACACCCAGGCATCTTGGGGTAAGCTTCTGGAACTTCCACCGGTTTACTCAGGGGAGGGGTTTATATGACAGTAATGGCGGCAGGAAGGGGAGGGACCTGGAGTCACTAGTGATGGGCTGATCTGGACTGTCCATCAGAGTGATGTCACGGAACTTCCCCCAGAGGCAGAGATCACAGCCCACAGGACCTTGGGCTCCTCTCGGCACCATTATGATATCCATGTGCTCCAGACAGGAAGTGGGGCTGGTTTGGGCAGCCTTTCCAGTTCTAGACCCTGGGAGAAGGCAGGAGTGGATAACAGCCATGCAGCCCCAGGGTGGGAGAAGGGGCGGTCTCTGCCAAGCTGATCCCCAACATGTGGTAGCGTTGGTATTTGAACTCAGGGTCCTGGTTTGCTAGGTAGGCACTTGACCACTTGAGACATGCCCTAACACTTTTTACATTGGTTGTTTTTCAAATCAGATTTAAATTTTTCCCTGGGCTAGCCTTCAACCACAATCCTCTCTATATAATTGTGTGGCTAAGATTACCTCTGAACAGCTTATTTGTTGAGATGGTGTTTTACTAATATTTTTTATCCAAGTAGGTCTCAAACAACTGTCTTCCTAATCTTTGCTGGGATTATAAGTGTGCACTACCCTGCCTAGCTTGGGCATGATTTTTGTTGTTGTTGTTTGAAACCATAATTCCTAGGTGGTGCTATAACCTTCTGGCAACTTCACATCAGGCACATCTGGTGTTTATTTATCTCTCCTTTGTGATATTAAGATTAATTAGTGGGCTCAGGTAGTCCCAGGTGGGTTCATGAATTACTAAGTCCCCATCAGCCTATCCCTCAATATTTCCTCATTGATTGTTACTCAGATCTATTGTTGTTGGTCATTATAAAATTGTGGCATTCTAATTCCACCATTCCTCCTCCACTATTAGCTGGAATGGTTCTAAAAGAAGATCTCCTCAACAACAGTGCAGCTACCCTGAAATACCATCCTTATAGAAAAGACAAATGCTTGATTTTCTCCCCTTTTTAAACCAGTTTTCAGAGCAATGAGTTGGTTCCCTAGCAACCTATGAAGGTGACCTATGAGAGATTTTTTTTCCTGGTATAATTATAAACTCATGGATTTTTAACATATTTGATGTATTTCAATCCATTGCAGATGCTCAAATGATTTCATCTTTGGACAGTGAGAGGCTGTTTCCATTAGTTCCTAACTTTTTGATACAACCCTTTGAAAGCTCTCTTGCATTCTGGTTTCTTGTTCCAGGTCAGGAATCAGTGATTTCCCAAGGAAACCCTGCTTCCCCTTAGTGATGGATGGGATTCCAAGACCATGGGTGGTGCTGGATTGCCCACTGTTCCTGGGGTGCTCCTCCAGACCTTGTTGTCTGAGTGCCTGTCCCTTCTGGCCTCATCTCTGCTTTGGCCTCTACTAGCCTTCTCTTCTGGCTTTCCCTGTCCCTAAAGGAAGAGAGCAGGCAACAATTTTTCTTGCTCTCCTCTGTCCCCCAACACACAACTGTCTTACTTCCTCCTGTCCTTCCGTCTTCATCTAAATGCTGCCTGCCCAGAGAAACTGCTGCTGGGCCCCTCACCTCAGAGCCTGTAGACTCTCCCCATCTCCCTTTGAGGTGCCAGACTTTGAAGTCAGGCCCCACCACGTGAACCCCATTTTAGAATTAAACCCTGAGCCAATCAGATTTGTACCTGTGTCCTAATCTTGCCTGCACACCTGATTGTTGTAACCTTGTTCTTTGCCTTTATAAGCCCTGTGTAATCACAGCTCGGGGCTCCCTCCTAACCTCCGCTGTGTCGGTGTGTAGGACGAGGCCCGAGTTGGCAGCTCGTTAAATAAAGCCTTGCCTTGCTTTTGCATTTCGGAGTGTCTGAATCTCCGTGGTCTTCTTGGGGGTGGTCTTGCAACTTGGCACAACACCTTCCTGAGTTTTCTCTGAAGCACTTATTCCCCATTGCTACATAGCTCACTTGCTAAGTGTGTGTGTGTGTTTGTGTGTGTGTGTGTGTGTGTGTGTGTGTGTGTGTGTGTCTTGGGCATGAACTCAAGGCCTGGGAAGTGTCCTTGAGCATTCTTTGTTCAAGGCTAGCACTCTACCACTTGAGCCACAGTTCTACTTCTGGCTTTTTTCTTTTTTGGGTGGTTAATTGGAGATGAGAGTCTTAGGGACTTTCCTGACCACTATTCGCACATCCCAACTGCCTGAGTAGGTAGGATTATAGGTGAGAGGCACTGGTGCCCAGCTACTTGCTGACATTTTGTTTGCCATCTCTTTTCCTCACTGGAATGTCATCCTTAGAAGGAAGACTGTGTTTTCTATGTCATTCAGAGCTAGATGCTGGGTAGCTAGAATGAGGATGGACATAGAGAGTGAACAGAGAGGGAATGAAGCTATTGTGACCAACCTAAGCCCATTTGGTTGTTAAATCCCTTTGGCAAATACCTGTATCCTACAAAATTCCTTAGTATGTCCGGAAACATGGCTAAATTCAGTTATAGACACATTAGCATCATAGGTTTTTATAAATATTCGCTATTTTAGGCTGAGATGGTACATGTAAGAGAAAGAGTCCAGGGGGATGGGGGAATGAGGGAGGAGGTAACAAACAGTACAAGAAATGTATCCAATGCCTAATGTATGTAAATGTATCCGTTTGACAATAAAAATTAAAAAAAAAAGAAATTTCTCGTGTTTAGGCTAAAAAAGAAAAAGAGAGAGAGAGAGAAATAGTCCAGAAAAACTCCAGGGTTGTTCTCTCTTTCTCTTTTTCCCTCCTTCCCTCCCTTGATATCTCCCTCCCTCTCCTTCTTTCATGAGATAAGCAGGTTGTGAGGGTAAATTAGAATCATAGACCAATGATGTGTTGGATTGCCAAGTGGGCAATGTGCTAGAAGACCCAGAGAAAAAGGCCTGCCTAGATACACATATTTAGGAGACATCATTATAGAAGAAAGATTTAAAGCCATAAGCCTAGATGAGAAGAAAAAGAAAGAGGATTAGGGTCTGTAATGCCAACTACTCAGGAGGTAGAGATCAGAAGGGTCACAGCTTAAAGCCAGGCCAGGCAAAAAAAGTTAGTGACACCCCATCTCAATTAGTAAGCCAGAGTTAGTGGTCTGTGCCTATCATTCCAGCTACTTAGGCCATAGGTAGGAGCTGCCTCAAGAAAAAGAGACTGAGGAGGGAAATGAGGGAGGAGGTAACAAATTGTACAAGAAATGTACCCACTGCCTGACATATGAAACTATAACTCCTCTGTACATCACTTTGACAATATATAAGTAATTATTCAAAAAGAAAAGAGAAAAAGAGACCGAGCACAAGAGAGACAGAGACAGAGAGACAGAGAGAGACCTGAATGGATTGAGGATATGGTTCAAGTAGTAGAGAGCCTGCCTCGTAAACACAAAGCTTGGAGTTCAAATCCCAGGGCTCCCAAGACAGAAAGAAAGGGATGAAGGCTTTGAGACACTTATACCCTCAAAGGTCAGGAAGATGAGGAGCTGGTGAAGGGGGCTGAGAAAAGAGGCAGATGGCAAAGAGAGCTGTGGTGCCTGCGATGTTGTTCCAAGGAGGAGGGAGGGACTGCTTTCTCCACTGTCACCAGGTCATGTAAAATGACCCCTGGATTAAAGAAGGTGACCCCTGGATTAAAGAAGGTAACCTCTGATCTATGATATGAATGCAGATCTACTCACACATACCTATCACATTCCTCAGGGCCCCGGCACTGTCCCTGAGCTTCTTTTGCTCACAGCTAGTACTCTACCACTCGAGCCACTGCCCCACTTGTGCCTTTTTCTGTTTATGTGGTACTAAGGAATGGAACCCAGGGCTTCATGCATGCTAGATAAGCACTCTATCATTAAGCCACAGCCTAAGCCAACCAATCTCTTTAAAGCAAATCGCAGACATTAAGACAAAGCACAAGACAGAGTTTGTCTGGGGTACCCCTTCCTGGATGTGGGAAAGGGAGTGCCAGATGACAACACAGTCCTCCTCTGACTTGGCTGGAGTCAGCAGGCTCTGAGGTCTGCAGGTAGCATTTAGGACAAAGCAGGCAATGGAAAGCCGGAGGTTCCCTCCCTCCAGAGGGAATTAAAATGCCTTTCTTATTTGAGAAGCACTTCTCCCAGGTCTCCTCCCCCCAGAACGTGATAAGTGAGGTAGAATGTGCTCTTCTAGGGTGAGGGCGTGGCACTACCTGTCCCCCCCACCCACTTCAGGAATTTGTCTGCATCACAGCTGAAAGGAAATTGAGACTTGCAAATAGTCTTGTCTTGATGTGAGTGCGGATTGACAGCTTTCTCTTTGAGTCTGTTCCCTTTCCCCTTGGGCAGAAGGACTCTAAAATTATAGGTCCCCAAACATGGAAGTGGGAGGTGAGATCAGGATGTAGCTTAGTGGCAAAGCACTTGCCTACCAAGTGCAATGTCCTGGGTTCGATCCCCAGTACCAAAAAAGAAAAGACCAAAAAAAAAAAATAGAGTTAAAAAAAAAAAACACCTCAGTTCCTCTATATATGGTCAGACACAGTGGCTTATGCCTAGCAACTCATGAAGCTGAGATCTGAGGATCGAGGTTCAAAGCCAGCCCTGGCAGGAAAGACCTTGCGATTCTTTTTTTTTTTCAAATTTTTATTATCAAACTGATGTACAGAGAGGTTACAGTTTCATATGTTAGGCATTGGATACATTTCTTGTACTGTTTGTTACCTTGTCCCTCATACCCCCCTCCCTATTCCTCCTTTCCCTTCCCCCCCTGAGGTGTTCAGTTCACTTACACCAAATAGTTTTGCAAGTATTGCTTTTGTAGTTGTTTGTCTTTTTTTACCCTGTGTCTCTCAATTTTGGTATTCCCTTTCAATTTCCTACTTCTAATACCAGTATACACCGTTTCCAATATACTCAGATAAGATTACAGAGATAGTGTAGGTACAACCACAGGAAGGTGATACAAGAACATCATCAATAATAGAAGCTACAGATACAGATGGGACGTTGAAAGTAGTTACAACTGTGATATAACAATCGTTTCCATAGCATGGAGTTCATTTCACTTAGCATCATCTTATGTGTTCATAAGGGTAGACCTTGAGACTCTTATCTTTAACTACTAAAGAGCCAGAAATGGAGCTGTGGCTCAATGTGGTAGAGTGCTAGCCTTGAGCACAAAAGCTTAGGGACAGCACCCAGGTTATGAGTTCTAGCCCCAGGACCGGTACAATCAATCAGCCAACTAATCAATCAATAAAACCATAAAAAAAAATACAAGCAAAACATGCTCGCCATCACAGCTGCTTCCCTGATCATCTTGCAATCAAATGTCTGTTGGAGTATATATCTCTGAGCACTTTTGCCTGGAAGATTTTATCCATACATTTAGTGCATGATAGTGAGATGTATGATCTAAAGTCATAGGTTGGAGAGATACCTAAGGCATCCCCCAAATGCAATGTTTTTGTAGCCACAAAAAAAACCCAAAAAACAAAAACTTTAGATTGCTGGATGTTGCTGACTCATACCAGTCATCCTAGCCATTCAGGAGGCTGGGATCTGAAGATTGTAGTTGAAAGCCAGCCTAGGCAGCAAAGTCATGAGAAGCTCAAGGACAGCGCCAAAGCCTTGAGTTCAAGCCTCAGGATTGATACACACACACACACACACACACACACACACACACACACACACACACACCCTTCAGAACCTGCTGGGTGGTGCTAGTTAGCCTTGAGCAGAAGAGCTCAGGGACAATGTCCAGGCCCTGAGTTCAAGCCCCATGACCAAAACAAACAAGCAAAAGAAACCCTTCAGACCTACCTCAATAGGAGAGGATCCAGCAGGTAGACTTCCTCAGGTGAAAGTATTTATTATGTTATCAGTGTGTCAAAGGGAAAAAGTGAGCTTGTATGACAATGTACATTGCTGAACCTGTAACAAATGGTAGAGAAGTAGAGGGAGACATTTGAAAATGCATGCTTTTATAATGAAATAAGCTATTGGTAAAAATTAATTTTGAAAAATCTAATGAACGAGGTGCTGGTGGCTTGTGCCTGTAATCCAAGCTACCCAAGAGGCTGAGATCTGAGGACTGTGGTTTGAATCCAGCCTGGGCAGGAAAATCTGTGAGACTCTTGTCTCCAATTTACCAGCAAAGAGCCAGTAGAGCTGTGGCTCAAGTGGTAGAATGCCAGATTTGAGTGGAAAAAGCTAAGGGACAGCACCCTCCCCTGCCCCAGGCCCTGAGTTCAAGCCCTAGTACCAATATATCCATACCCCACTCCTAATGAAAACATCAGAGAATCACTAGTGTCCAACTGATGGACTAATCTCACTTTCTAAGGAGATCCATAGAAGGATTAGAAATTCTGTTTTCCAGCAGACTGAAAGAAATGTCAACAGAGGCCGTTATGCTGGGAAGAATTTGTGAATTTCTGACACCTAGAAAGCTGTCCCTTTTTCTGTGATAGCATTGTAAACTGTGCTTGTTGGAAAGCCCAAGGCATCTGGCCTTAGGCTCTGGAGCCTGGCCAGTGAGAGTCTCCTCTCCATGCCTGGAAGGGTTGTGTCAACTTCATCCACATCTTCTCAATGAACATGCATCTTTCTCCAGCAATACAGTGAAAAAACACAAAGATTTAGAGTCCAGGCCAACATGGCTTTGAACTGGGGAGGATTCTAACACCTTCTCTCTGGTATTTGCCCTCTGGTGGGGAGTGGCAAAGAGGAAAGAGCTTGGCTTATTCTTAGAGAAATGTCCAGAGGAGACCTGTAGTCTCAGGTCATCCTGAATTTGGGATTTGGTTCTAATAAGATTCTGGATTTTTTTCCTTCCTTCCTTCCTTCCTTCCTTCCTTCCTTCCTTCCTTCCTTCCTTCCTTCCTTCCTTCCTTCCTTCTTTTCTTCCTTCCTTCCTTCCTTCCTTTCTCTCTATCTTTTTGTTGCCAGTCCTGGAGCTTGAACTCAGGGCCTGGGCACTATCCCAAGTTTCTTTTTCTCAAGGCACTCTACCACTTGAGCCACAACACTACTTGTGGCTTTTTCTGTTTATGTGGTACTGAGGAATCGAACCCAGGGCTTCATGCTTGCAAGGCAAGCACTAGGCCACATTCCCTATTCTCTTAGAATTCTATCTGCTGTGATTTCTTTTCTTTTTTGTGTTTGGTCATGGAGCTTGAACTCAGGGCCTGAACACTGTTCTTGAGCTCTTTTGCTCAACCACTTTGAGCCACAGCTCTACTTCTGGCTTTCTCATGGTTAATCAGAGATTAGAGCCTCACAGACTTTCCTGCCTGGGCTGACTTTGAACTATGACCCTCAGATCTCAACCTCCTGAGTAGCCAGGATTATAGGCATAAGCTACCAATGCCTTTGTGTGTGTGTGTGTGTGTGTGTGTATGTGTGTGTGTGTACAGCACTAGCCTTGCACACAGAGAGGCTCAGGGACAGAGCCCAGGCCCTGAGTTCAAGTCCCAGAATTGGAAGAATCTCAAAGATTTTTCTGCCCAGGCTGGCTTCAACTACAATCCACCTCCAGGTCTCAGTGTCCTGAATAAATAAGATTACAGACATGAGCCACCACTACCCAACAGTTTTTATTTTGTTTTAAATATTGATATAGAAAAAATAATTTTATTATTAAAACTTTAGAAAAAACACAAACAAGAAATTTCCCTTTGTACAAAAGGTGATCTTAAGATTTGTATCTAAAACTCAGTGCTTATATATTACTAAGTAGTGTTGTTTAAATTTACTTTTGGCTTATAGAATAAGTCATAAATTCATCAATATAGAATTACTCATAAGATACAGTTGGTCCAATTTTTACTTGTGAGCATCTTAAGTTTGTAAGAGGAGACATTTCAAATTCCTATGGCCATGAAGCATTCCTCAGCAACTCTAGGTGAATGTGATCACTTTCTCAACACTGAACTAATTTTAGACAGGCCCAGTGGCTCACATCTGTAATCCCTACTACTTGGGAGGTGGAGGTAGAAGCTTGTGGTCTGAGGCTGGTCCTGGGGTGAAAAATGGGAGACCCTATCTGAAAAATAAGTGTGAGGACCCGGAGTTCAAAACCCCAGTACTGGGTGGCTTAGTGGGAGAGTGCTTGTCTAGCATGCTTGAAGCCCTGGGTTTGATTCCACAGTACCACATAAACAGAAAAACTCCAGAAGTGGCACTGTGGCTCAAGTGGTGGAGGGCTATCCTTGAGCAAAAGAAGTTCAAGGATAGTGCCCAGGCCCTGAGTTCAAGCCCCAGGACTGGAAAAAATAAGTAAATAAATAAAACTTTCCAGTTCCAAATAGAAATAATAAATAAATAAAATAATAAATAAAAATAGGTATACTTTATTTTTTAGAAATTTTACAAAATACCAAGATAGCACATTGTTCCCACAGGCTCTCCATTTAGCTTTTCTTATTAGTATCTCACATGAGGATGATTAGTGTCACACTTAACTATTATTGACACATCATTATTAAGTTCATATTTTATTCAGATTTCCTTAGTTTTCACCTACTGTCCTTTTTTCTTCCAGAGTATATTGTATATAATTACCCCATCTCCTTGCCTCCTCTTGGATGTGAAAGTTTCTTAAGGTTCTGCCTGTTTTTGATGACCTTGACAGTTTGAGACATACTGCTTTGATTGGGTATTTTGTAGCTGGACCTCTATTAGTATTTGTTTGACATTTTTTCATGATTAGATAGGGAGTTATGTTTGGGGTGGGGGTGGGGATAAAAACACATATGCAGCCAGGTGCTGGTGGATCACATCTTTAATTTTAGCTATTCAGGAGGCCAAGATCTAAAGATCATGGTTTAAAATCAGCCAGGGGGGCTGGGAATATGGCCTAGTGGCAAAAGTGCTTGCCTCCTATACATGAAGCCCTGGGTTCAATTCCCCAGCACCACATATATGGAAAATGGCCAGAAGTGGCGCTGTGGCTCAAGTGGCAGAGTGCTAGCCTTGAGCGGGAAGAAGCCAGGGACAGTGCTCAGGCCCTGAGTCCAAGGCCCAGGACTGGCAAAGATAAATAAATAAATAAATAAATAAATAAATAAATAAATAAATAAATAAATAAAATCAGCCAGGGCAGAAAAGTCGGACTTTTTTTTTTTTTTAAACAGCTCCTTGGGTAGGCACACTGACCACTACTTTCCCAAGGAGGGTTCTTGTTGTTTTTGTTTTTTTCTTATTTCTGTTTATGTGATGCTGAGGAATTGAACCCAGGGCTTCATTCATGCAAGGCAAGCACTCTACCACTAAGCCATTTTCCTAGCCCAGGAGAGACTCTTATTTCCAATAACCTACCAAAAAACCAAAAATGGATCTGTGGCTCCAGTGATAGAACACCAACATTAGGCAGAAAACAGAAAAACAAAAAACAAATAAGAGCATGAAGCCCTCAGTTCAAATCCTAATATGGCAGTAAAAAAGCCTCCCAAAACTACAGATGCAAAATGTCATTTTCATTATATCACATCAAATGAACACACAAAGATATCATTACTTTTCATTTTGACCTTGGTCATCTAAGGAAGTGTTTGCTAAGTTCCTCTACAGTGCCATGCCTTCCATACTCTTTGGAAGGAAGTCATTATGCCCAGTCCAAACTCAAGGAGTGGGGGGGTTCTTTCCACATGCTTAAAATATCTGCATAAATAACCATAGTCATTTGGAATTCTGCATGGGATATTTGTTTCATCTTCACTCTTGCATAATCATCTACCTGCTTAATCCTAATCATATAACATGTAGACAGCTGGGGGCCCGTGGCTCATGCCTGTAATCTTAGCTACTCAGGAGGCTGAATCTGAGGATCCAGCCCTGGCAGGAAAGTCCATGAGATCCTATCTCCAATTAACCACCAGAAAACCAGAAGTGATTCTGTGGCTCAAGTGGCAGAATGCTAGCCTTTAGCACAAAGAGGCTCTGGGACAGTGCCCAGACCCTGAATTCAAGCCAGTATACTTTTAGCCCTTTGTCTGAAAATGGTGTTCCTGGTTACTTCCATGACCAGAGCCAACCCTGTGGGTGGAGCACAGAGGCTGCAGAAGTTTCACTCCTCACATCAAGTCACCAGTTTCAGCCAAGGATTCCTTTCCCAAAAGGTACATTTCAAAGTAAACATTTCCAGTGTGTAGACTGTAAACTGATGAAAAGAATGAATCCACATAATTCATCAAGGCATTATCATTTAATATGAAAGGTCTCCCCCAGGTTCATGTGTTGAACATTTGGCCTCCAGTTGGTGGCTCTACTTTGGGAAGTTCTACAACCTAGGCAGTGGGACCTCACTAGAGAAAGTAGGTTTCTTGGGGCAGATCCTTGGAGATGTTTTGTCCTTGTTCCCTTCTTGTCTCTCTCTCTCTTTCTATGCTTTCTGTCTGCCATGAGGTGAACAAAGCACAAAATGTACTAACACCAAAAGCATTACTGTTATTATTCTCATCCTTATTTTAAGTGCATAGGCAAGAGAACATGTCTGCAGCCCCCAACGAATCTCATTTTAAACCCAATGCTTCTCTGCCATGAGTTCCAGGTGATCACCCCCAATCCATGAAGACTTTTCTCCTTCTCAGTGCTCAGCAGAACCAAGGTGTCTATGGCTCAGGGTTAAAAAAAAAAAAAAAGACAAACAACTACAAAAGCAATACTTGCAAAACTGTTTGGTGTAAGTGAACTGAACACCTCATGGGGGGAAAGGGAAAGGGGGAGGAAGGAGGGGGTATGAGGGACAAGGTAACAAACAGTACAAGAAATGTATCCAATGCCTAACGTATGAAACTGTAACCTCTCTGTACATCAGTTTGATAATAAAAATTTGAAAAAAAAAAAAAAAGATGTCCATGGCTTCTGCTTCTGGTTTGTCTCTGTCTCTCCTGCACTTCTTCTTTCTGTGCCTCATGCTAAACAATTCTTTTTTTGCCAGTCCTGGGCCTAGGACTCAGGGCCTGAGCACTGTCTCTGGCTTCTTTTTTTTGCTCTAGGCTAGCACTCTACCACTTGAGCCACAGCACCACTTCTGGCCGTTTTCTGTATATGTGGTGCTGGGGAATCGAACCTTGGGTTTCGTATATACGAGGCAAGCACTCTTGCTACTAGGCCATATTCCCAGCCTTAAATAATTCTTGAGTATCTACAAGAGTAGAGAAGATTTTGCTGTCACTAGGAAAAATGTAAAAGGTAATATTAAATGTCAGTCCCTCGGCTTGCTCCATCTTTTTTTTTTTTTTTTTTTTTTTTACAAATTGTTGGTACCTCATACTTCTTCCAGTACCATCCTCTCAAGACTCTAAGCCTCTTCCTTTCTCCTAAGCCATCCTCGATGGACCATTCCTAAATGAAATATTCACTTACATGTTCACAGGCACTCTTACAAATGAATTATTTATTTGCCAGGCACTGGTGGCTCATGCCTGTAACCTAGCTTCTCAGGAGGCTAAGATGTGAAGATCATGGTTCAAAGCCAACCCAGACAGGTAAGTATGTGAGACTCTTTACTGAAAAACTGGAAGTAGAGCTGTGGCTCAAGTGGTAGAGCACTAGCATTGAGTACAGAATCTCACCCAAGCCCTGAGTTCAAGCCCTATGACCAACAAACAAAAATCAACAACTGTGTAACAGTATGTATCCTACTGGGCTTTCTAAGAACAAGCAGTTATGTTAGATAACTTGGATAAAAATTTCAACTTGTTATCCTTCTCTGATGACTTGTTTAAGTTAGTCAATACCTGGGGCTGGGAATGTGGCTTAGTGGTAGACTGCTTGCCTAGCATGCATGAAGCCCTGGGTTTGATTCCTCAGTACCATAGAAGCAGAAAAAAACAGAAGTGATACTATGGCTCACTGTAGTCGAGTGCTAGCCTTGAGCAAAAAGAAGCCAGGGACAGTGCTCAGGCTCTGAGTTCAAGCCTCAGGACTGGTGAAAACAAAACAAAACAAATGCAATTTTCTCTAACAAGTACTCTAACAACTGTCCTGGGAAGAAAACGGTTTTAAATTAAACACTATGGAAAGAAAGTTCTATCCTTCTAAGCAATCAGAAACCCAGCTATATGTGGTCCCAATGCAAATATGTTTAACTTAAATTTTATGGTAAATAGTATGCAAATGTTCACAACCTTCTCCCTGACTGCTTTGTACACTCAGGGCAGTTATACCAATTGTTTCTCATTGAGTGTTATTTTAACTTTAGGCATAAGTTCAACAATGGTATAAACTCTAATGGAATCAAAGCATTTGAAGAGAGCTGGCTTTAGCCTTTCAATATTCCAAATCCAGCCTTGTCCCCCACCCCATCCCCAACCCCCAGCCTAAAAGGAAGCTTCGGATTCTGAAGCCTGAGGAGTAAAAGGCTGGCATCCAGCACAAGGGCATGAGCAGTACGAGCCAATGATACCAGCTGGCAGCCCAGAGGCTGGACAGGGCACACACACTGTTTTATTTGTCTTTATTTCAATTAATGGCCTACATTGAGAAGTGAGGAGTTTTACAAAGAGAATCAAATTTTTGGCTGCCCTTATGTGGGGGTGGGGAGAAGTGGATAGCTCTTTCAACCCTGAGCTTGTAATCCTGTATGATGGTAGAAGCAGGTATCAATGGCCCCTCCCCCAGCAATGCCCTCCCCTGGGGTTCTAGAATGGCTCCTATGGGAAGTTAGAGAATGTGACCAAGAACAGATCAAAGAACACACACACACACACACTCACGCATGCAGCCATAGCACCCTTGCATTCTGAGTTCCAGCTATAGTAAAGTTCATTCCCTGAGTTCTTGTAGCTTTCTTTTTGTTTCTTCTCAGTCTTGGCTCAAGTCATCAACATGGTTAACTTCTCTTCACCTTTCATGACATCAACTCTGGAGGGAATGTCCCCATGTCCATTGAGGAGTTGCAAAGACTGACTTAATTGACACATAAATGTTTGTCGGGATATTAGAGAGACCCGGGATGGTTTGTTTGGTTGTTATTTGTTTGTGCTCACACTGGGGCTTAAACTCAGGGCCTCAGCTCTGTCCCTTAGCATTTTTTACTCAAGGCTGGCACTCTACCACTTGAGCCAATACTCCATTTCTGGCTTTTTAGTGGTTAACAGAGATGTGGGTCTCACAGACTTCTCTGCCTTAGCTGCCTTTAAATTATGGTCCTCAGATCTCAGTCTCCTGAGGAGCTAGGATTACAGACATGAGCCACTGATGCTTGGTATAAGACTTTTATTTTAAGACAGCACTAGGAAAAAAAAAAGACAGCACTATGGTCCTCCATGGGAATCATGTTTCAGGAAGTAGCTCCAACACCCTGCCCTTCTCTCTAGCCCATCTACCCATTCATTACCCACAGTAAGCACACTGCCCAGGGCCTGTGGTATTTGGGGGGAGGGGCATAAAATAATTTTATTTAGAATCAGAAAGGGGAAAGGTTAATAATAATGAATCAAAAATAACTCCATCTTGGATTACATTTGTCATATCAGTGCTGTAGTAAAACAAAAGTTTGGTTTTTTGTTTTGTTTTGTTTTTTGGTTCTGGTATCGTACTGAGGTTTGAAATCAGGACTTGGAGTTTTCTCTACATGTTTTCATTCAAGGATGATACTCTACCACTTGAACCATACCTTCACTTCTGGCCTTTCCCTTGTTAATTGGAGATAAGCGTCACTTAGATTTGTTTGCTTGGACTGGTTTCAAACTGGGATACTCAGGTCTCAGCTTTCTGAGGGGCTAGGATTACAGGCACTAGTCACTGGCTAAGTACAAAATTTTTTTTGCTTTTAAAATTTCGGATTTATTTATTTTATATTGTTATTACTCAAGACTCAAGTACAGTGTTTCTTGGTCAATGTCATCCTTTCATTCTCTCCCATTTTTCCCCTTCTCATTTCTATTTACCCTCAAGTGACATTGCTCAATTTTTACATAATGCACCTGGAGTATAATGACTGCATTTGCTCACTTTTTCTCCCTCCACTCATATGCCTTCCCCTCATTGCTCTTCCACTGAATATGTTTAATCTAATTTTTTTTAACAGGCAAAGGCTAAGATTCTCAACACCCACAATTCTGCCTTGCCATCACACGGGGCTGTTGTTCCCCTCACCTATGGGGTCCTCCCTGACCTAACACCTCAGTGAGGGGAGAGAAAGAGAAAGGAAGGGTTTGAGCCTTCATTTTAAGGGCTAATCTAGAAGTTGCATGTGTTATTTTTGTCTTTCAAGTCATGGTCCAAACCTTCATCCCATGACCATAACCAGCTAAAAATGCAGCATTATTTGAGTTGCTGTGCTCACTATAGTAGCTATTGTAGAAAACTAGTTCCCTCAACTCAGTGATCATTCTAGATTTGTCCATAGACTGACTGCATCTGTCTCAAGACATGCAAGATCTTAGTTGGTTGGGACTAGGTCTATCTTGCTCTTTGCTGCATTTCTAGAATTTACCATGAAATCGGAGACATAGAGGATTGAAAAAGCCATTTCATCCAAACATCTTCCTGAAATTCCAATATTACATTTAAGACCCAACGTATATGATTTAGAACCTGCAAAGCCTGTGATGGCTTGAGAACCAGAAGCCTAGATTTTTCTTCCCTTTCTTTGGTTCTATTTTCTTTACTGACTTCTTTGGTCCTATTCTAAGGTGTGTGTGTGTGTGTGTGTGTGTGTGTGTGTGTGTGTGTGTAGACATAAGGGTTCTAATGTGAAACTTTTAAGAGTAAGTTAAGCTGAATGTGGTGGTGCACACTTGAAATCCTAGCATTGATAAGGCTGAGGCAGGAGGATCAAATTGGGAGTTCAAGACCAGCCTGAGCTAAATAGTGAGATCCTATCTCAAAAAAAACCAAAAGAATGCACTATATTACAGAGGATAAGTTTTTACTTCTTTTGCAATACTGACTCATTTTTTCTCATTTTTATATTTGTGGTAATATGCAAAATATAACAAACACAGAACATAAAGTTTGCTAACCTTTTCAAGTATCCAGTTCAGTGCCATTTATACCTATTGTACAACTATCATTATCCATCTCCAGATTGTTCATGTCTTGCAGAACTGAAACTTTGCCCATTCACTACTCCCTATTCCCACTCCCTCCTGCCTCTGGCAATTACCACTCTACTTCTGAATATTGACTTATTCTTTAAAACTTAGCTGAGTGTCAGTGGGTGGCTCACACCTGTAATCTCAGAAGGCTGAGATCTAAGGATCATGATTCCAAGCCAGGCAGGACAGGAAACTCCATGAGAGTCTTATCTCCAATTAATCACCAAAAAGTCCAAAGTGGAGCTGTGGCTCAAATGATGGAGAGCTAGTCTTGAGTAAAAAATCTCAGGGACAGCACCCAAGCCCTGCGTTCAAGCTCCAGGACCAGCATTAAAAAGCAATAACAAGGGGCTGGGGATATGGCCTAGTGGCAAGAGTGCCTGCCTCGGATACACGAGGCCCTAGGTTCGATTCCCCAGCACCACATATACAGAAAACCGCCAGAATCGGTGCTGTGGCTCAAGCGGCAGAGTGCTAGCCTTGAGCGAGAAGAAGCCAGGGACAGTGCTCAGGCCCTGAGTCCAAGGCCCAGGACTGGCAAAAAAAAAACAAAAAAACAAAAAAAAAGCAATAACAACCCAACAACCCACAAACTAAACAGAACCCCTTACTCATCATCATTTGGCTTCAATAGCTATTAATTTGATTTATAACCAAATTTATTTAATCTACTTCCTTCCTACTATCAGATTGTGTGTGTGTGTGCGTGTGTGTGTGCGTGCACGTGTGTGCGCGTGCACACATACTCTCTCTTAGCTTTTACCACCTAAGCCACAGCTCTACTTCTGGCTTTCAGGTAGTTAATTGGAGATAAGAGTCTCGCAGACTTTCCTGCCAGGGCCGGCCTCAAATAACTATTCTCAGATCTCAGCCTCCTGACTAGTGATTAGCCTTACTAGATTATTTTTAAGTACACACAGGGAAAACTATCATTTCATCTGTAAATATTCTGACATGTATCTTGGTACCAGTTATTCAACGCTATTTAACAAGCCCCCCTCCAACACAGTGGCTTACAACGCCATCATTTTTGCTTACCATTCTGCAGCCAAGAGGGGCTCAGCAGGGCAGTTCTTTGCATGGTCTTTTCTTCAGTGATTCATGAACCTGTATCATGGCCGATATATCTCGGAGGGGGGTATTTCTTGATTTGGGGTGGAGCTTTTCCTGTGACTTCTTTCTTATTGAGTGTGTGTGTGTGTGTGTGTGTGTGTGTGTGTATGCTAAATAACACTGTGACTGAGCTATACTTCCATCTCCCTATGTAATTATTAATAACAGACACACTTTATTAACTATCAAGGTAACTAGCCTATCAATAGCAAAGTGTCTCTTAGAAAAGGGGCCAAAATGGGTGGGTGGAGGACTGGGGAGGGAAGGTGGGAGAAAAATGAGGGAGGAGATAACAAGTTTGACAAGAAATGTACTCACACAAAAAAAGAGAAATGTACTCACTACCTTATGTATATACTGTAACCCTTCTGTACATCACCTTGACATTAACATTAAATTTTTTAAAAAGAAAGAATTAACTCCAAACATTTTACCATGTCCAAAGAACATCAACTCAGAGTTTTAACTTTACCAGCTAAACATCTTATATATGGTCACTCCCATGTCTCATCCTGCACAGGGCACCCCCCTCTAACTATGTAAATCTTCCAGACTGCTCTGAATGATGGGAGGGAAGGACTTCAACTTTAAATGGAATTATGGTGTTTGTTATTAAACTGAATTTCTTTAAAAAAAAAAAAAAGAAGAAGAAAGAGACCAAAAAAGGACAGTCTTGGGAGAAATGCACCAAAAAGTAAGACCCAAGCACTAAAATAATATACAGACTGAAAAGAACTCCAAAGATAAGGAAACAAAGGACCCTCTTTTTAATTAGTCTTATAGTATTTAGAAGACCCTACATTCTTTACCTCACATATGGTGTATATATGTCATATCTGAGGGAAGCTGGGAAGAGGGCACAGAATGAATGGAAAGCGAGTGAAAAAAATACAGTAGAGAGGGCCCAACAGCTGCAATGGACATTGATGAAAGCCAACTAAGCAACTCAAGAGCAGTGGGGAGGAGGGAAGAAATGAGAGAAAAAGAGGAACAGATTATACTAAGCAAAAGGAAAGACATGTACATATCACCTAACCTGGAAGAAATTGTTTTATTGCTAATGTTCATGGACTTCATAAGCAATGTAGACTAGAATGACGGTGTCCATCATAGGGGAAAGGTTAAAAAACATGATGAAATCTGGGGGAAGGGCAGGTGGGAGAAAAATGAGGAAGGGGGTAACAAGTATGACAAAAATGTACTCACTACCCTAAGTATGTAACTGTAACCCCTCTGTACATCATCTTAACAAAAACTAAGTAGAAGTCGAGAGAATATATACAAATAAAGTCTGGTGAGACACTGAGAACGTCTCAGGGAAAGGAGGAGGCAGCATTGTAACATCGCATAGCAAAGATCAAAAGGAGGAATTCCCGCAATCTGACTACCTGTTACTGTGAAATCCTAGATGAGTGACTTAATCTCTCTGAAGTCTAATTTCCTCATAGTGTAATGTTTTGAGTTATATGTATAAAAGTACTTAGGCGCAAGCCTGGCCCATTTGAGCTATTATTAGAACGTCCATAACTGTCATTTTCTATTGCAAGTTCTCACCAAAGTACTCAGTACAATGTAGACGGTCAATTCATGTTCATTCAATTACCAGACTGAATGTGATGTGCCAAATACCCACATCATTTCTTGCCTGGCCATATACTCATCTTCACTGGCTCCTCCCACAGCCCATAGAGTCCCTGGCTGAGGTTTGGCCCCAACTGTTGCACCAAGAGCAGACAGAGACTCAGGACATGGCTGCTGGGATGGGATTGGCCCTAGAGCTGAAAGGCCCTATAGACCAGAGGTCTCTTTCCAAAAAGCAACCAAGCAAGCAAACAAAAAACACCTTAGCATTTATTTATCACATACCTAGGTTTTTTGTGGTGCCCTGAGGAATTCTTTGCACTGCATATTCTCCTTCTGTTCCAGATGAGGACATGGGGCTTAGGGGATAACTTTGCAGAGCCCATGGAGGATAGAGGTTGGAAGGAAAGAAGGAGGGAGAAAGGAAGGGAGGGAGGGAGGAAGGGAGAGAGAGAAGGGAGGGAGGGAAGAAAGGTAGCAGAAAGAAATGTTAGGAAGAAGGAAAAAAGGGAATGAAGAAAGGAGGGACAGAGGGAAGGAAGGTGGAAGGGAGTGAGGGAGGGAGAGAGGGAAAAGGAAAAGGAAAGAAGGAAAGAAGGAAGGAAAAAAGGAAGGAAGGAAGGAAGGAAGGGAAGGGAAGGAAGGAAAGAAAGAAAGAAAGAAGGATAGGAGGCAGAGCCCTTTCCTCTAGCCATTCTAAACCACAAGGAAGGGGCAGCAAATGAAACACTAGCTCCTAAACCTCCCCTAGTACCTCTTTAAAATGGTCATGGAGTCAGTCATCCATTCTGAAGGTAGAGAAAGAATTAACCCATATTGCCTTCACCTCCAGAATAGGTCTGAATGGTACAGAAGGGCAGGGCTACCATGCCCACAATGGCAGTACAGGGTTCAGGAGAGAGGCCTTAAGTAGTAAGAGCTATTCTGGCTTTCCTAGCCCTGGGGTCTTTTGCTGGGCTTTGTGACTAAGTCTGTAAGTCATTGGCCCTCCTCTGCAGGACTGCACACTTGAGGCTCCTTTTAGCCATGAAGGTGTTTTGCAGGCTTTGGAGTCACATAGATCTAGGTACCATTCCATTAGCCATGTGACCCTTTGGAAGGCAGGACAGTAATGTCTAGGGTAAGAGATTAATATGTGGGGCCCTGGCCCACCCTGCAAACTCTGGAGGAGAGGTTGCAGGAGGCTGCAGGAAACCAGGGGAGGCCAGAGAAGACTGGAGGAGGCTGGAGCATCAGAGGAGCTGGAGGAGTCTGGAGGAGGCCTAGGGAGGCTGTAGGCAGCCTCCGGCCCCAAGTCCACAGAGCGGCTATCCAGGTTCTTTCCAGCCACAGGATCTGGAGTTCGCGCGCCTCCTAGAGGCCGAGATGAAGAACAAGACTGCTTCCAGGATAAGGCTGAATTCAAAGCTTTGGGGTGCCCTAGGCCGGTGCCCAGTGTGGTATGTGGGCTACCCAGAGCAGGTCAAGCCTTTTCTTTGTTTCCTGTCTAGTCTTGGTGCTTGCAGTAACTCCAGGCTGCTGAACTGACCACCATGGGCTAAGCTGGAACCCTAGCTTGTTTTTTTGCACTAAACATCCACTGAGCACCTCTATCTTCCAATGTCTGTGCTGGGTCTTTGCTGATTGAAACGACTCAGAAACTGAACGTTTATATTTTGTTTTTGCTGATAAGATCATTGAAGCAGGAAGTTGTTTGCCCACCAGGGAAACATGGCTCGTGGAGATCTGTATTCGTTTGCCAGGGCTGCCCTAACAAGAGAAATGTGTCTTCCAGTTTCCAAAGCTGCAAATCTGGAAAGGTCTTGGTTGTGTCGGCTCCTCTTGAGGGCTGTGGGGGGACAGAGCGCCCCTGCCTCTGTTTTTGGCTTAGACAGTCGTTTGCATGTTAACATGTGTACAAGTTGTGGGTATTTTTGTCTCCAAATTTCCTTTTTTTTTTTTTTTGGTGGTGGTGGTACTGAGGCTTGAACTCAGGGCACTGGGCTTGTTAGGCAGGCACTCTACTTCTTGAGCCCTTTATGCTCTAGTTATTTGCCAATAGGGTCTCTTATCTTTACTCCTCCCACAGAACTGGGATGACAGGTGCATGCCACCATGCTTAGCTTTTAGTGTTGGGATGAGGTTTTTCCAACTTTTTCCCTGGGCTGGCCTTAAACCTCTGTCTTCCTAATCTCTGTCTCCCAAGTAGCTGGGATTCTATACCTGGCCCTCAATATTCCTTTTTTTTTTAAAATAGGACACCAGTCTCATGAGGTTAGTGCCCACACAGATAGTATCATTTTAATTTGATGACCTCTGTAGAGATTCTGTCTTCAAATTCTGAAGTGCATGTTAGAACCTTGGCATACGAATGGGAGCAGATATAATTCAACTCAGAACTCCTAATTCATGATTTGCTGGGGAATCTATCAGTGTCTCTTTTTTTTTTTTTTGGCCAGTCCTGGGGCTTGGACTCAGGGCCTGAGCACTGTCCCTGGCTTCCTTTTTGCTCAAGGCTAGCACTCTGCCACTTGAGCCACAGCACCACTTCTGGCCGTTTTCTGTATATGTGGTGCTGGGGAATCGAACCCAGGGCCTCATGTATACGAGGCAAGCTCTCTTGCCACTAGGCCATATCCCCAGCCCCCTATCAGTGTCTCTTACACTTGGATAATATTGGATTTATCTAGAGAGGGGTGTGTGTGTGTGTGTGTGTGTGTGTGTGTGTGTGTGTATGTGTGTGTATAGCAGCAGCACATAAATTCCACAGAATGTGCCTGGACAGCAGGATATTTGAAAGATTCTCAAGTGACTCTAAAATGCCAAGGTTATACCTACCAGCTCAGCATGTATTTTTACTACCATTTGATGGGTTCCACCACAGAGGAAGGCCAGGAAATGAGGCCACATTTGTTCTTACAGCCACAACCATTTCTCTTCTGCAAGCATAGGTGCTCTTTGCACTTGTCAAAATCAGACCCCAGCACCTTGCCTGCACACCACAAGCTTGACTAATTAAAGCTAATAAAAGATATAAAAAAGATGGCAGTTATGGATCCAAATATATGTATATAATTAAATACAAATAACTGGCCTCACTTGATAAAAGTTGAAAATTTTGATTTAAAAATCAGGCACATACTGTTAATATGAGATTAAAACTAAAGTATAAGGAAATGCAAAGGATGAAAGTAAGAATAGAAATGATATATCAGCAATAGATTAATCAAAATTAGGCTGCTATCTACAGTAATATTAGAATACTGGACTTAAAAACAAAAATAAAAATAATGATTCATAAAGCAGACAGGTACTAAAAGATCACACTTGGAATCCTAGCTACTCAGGAGGCTAAGACCTGGGGGAATCACAGTTCAAAGTCAACCTGGGCAAAAAAGGCTTCAAGACTCCATCTTTGGGGCTGGGGATATGGCCTAGTGGCAAGAGTGCCTGCCTCATATACATGAGGCCTGGGTTCGATTCCCCAGCACCACATATACAGAAAATGGCCAGAAGTGGCGCTGTGGCTCAAGTGGCAGAGTGCTAGCCTTGAGCAAAAAGAAGCCAGGGACAGTGCTCAGGCCCTGAGTCCAAGCCCCAGGACTGGCCAAAAAAAAAAAAACAAAACAAAAAAACTCCATCTTTAAAATAACCTGCAAAATGAAGGTCTGGAGGTGTGGCTCAAGTGATAGAGTACCAGCTATGAATGGGAAAGTAGGAGTGCAAACACACACACACACACACACACACACACATACAGACTAGATATTGGGCTAGGTAAAGAAAGGTATTTTACATCAAACAAATGTTAAATGTAAAAAAAAGATTAATTATAAAACCTTAACTATAAAAAAGTTAACTACAAAACAGGATTGGGCCTGTGAGTGCTAGAGTACTTGTCTAGCATACTTGAGTCTCTAGGTCCAATTCACAACACTGAAAAATATTGAAAAATATTATTATATAATATTAATAACTTTTGCTTATCAAAAGGTACCTTGGGGGGCTGGGGATATGGCCTAGTGGCAAGAGTGCTTGCCTCGTATACATGAGGCCCTGGGTTCGATTCCCCAGCACCACATATACAGAAAATGGCCAGAAGTGGCGCTGTGGCTCAAGTGGTAGAGTGCTAACCTTGAGCAAAAAAGAAGCCAGGGACAGTGCTCAGGCCCTGAGTCCAAGCCCCAGGACTGGCCAAAAAAAAAAAAAAAAAAGTACCTTGGGGAAGGTGAAAAGCTATACATAAAATAAATTTGAAATACATAAAATTTAGGGATTCATATAATAAATAATTCTTACAAGTCAGTTAAAAGAATAAAAACAACAAAAAATCTAGGTACCATGGGACACACCTGTAATCCCAGAGGTGAAGTAGAAAAATTGCAAGTTCCAAGCCAGCCGGGGAAACTTAGAAAATTTAAGGTCTAAAGCTGGTTGTAATGTTGCATGGCTGTCATCAAAGGTGATTAGAAAGTGGAAGGAGGAGGGCTGGGAATGTGATAGAGTGCTTGCCACTGGCTTAGCAAGTGGGAGGCTCTGAGTTCAAGTCTTAGTGCCATCATAAAATAAATGCATAAAACAATGGATAAATGATAAATAGATAGCAGTAAACTATTGCATTATATGAAATGTGATAAATCCTTACCATTTCTTAAATAAGTAAATTCCAAACATTCCATACAATGCAATGTCCTTTTCAAAAAACCTAAAAATGGGCTGGGAATATGGCCTAGTAGCAAGAGTACTTGCTTCCTATACATGAAGCCCTGGGTTCGATTCCTCAGCACCACATATATAGAAAAGGCCAGAAGTGGTGCTGTGGCTTAAGTGGTAGAGTGCTAGCCTTGAGCAAAAAGAAGCCAGGGACAGTGCTCAGGCCCTGAGTCCAAGCCCCAGGACTGGCAAAAACAAAAACAAAAAAAACCTTAAAAATAACTAAGATGAAACAATTTCCTTTTTACGAATACAAGTAGATGCAGCTAAACTTTACAAAGTGGAAGGCACGGAAATAGCTGGCATAGAATTAAGACAGAGGGATGGGATGCAAGGAGAGGGGTAACCATATAGTTAGATGAAGTGTCTTCTTGAAGTTGAAATTCTGCATTAGATAGTAAGTTCATGAGCATTTATCTCTATCTATCTCTATAATCTATATAATTTTATTTCATGGAAGAGACATCTTGAGGGTCTCTTAGTAAGATATATGATAAATAGGATCAGGATAAATCTTGAGCCAATCCTGTGTACTTTGGGCTATCCACACACTAAAATATTTGGACTTGACAAGATTTGCTCAGGATTCTACAAACTGGTATTTCTAGCTTACTTTGATTTCCAAGGCTGGAAACTAGATCCATTCCCCACCCTCAACCCCTATCCCCAAAGCTAACTGTGATGCACAATGTGAGGCATCAATCTAGACCAGGCCTGCAGGTCTGGAATGTTCTAGGCTTTTCTATGCCAACTTAGATGGAAAGTGCAATTAACTAAAATAAAGGCATCCAAGATTGAAAATTCATTAAGTTTATAAGTAGCTCAGTGGACGGGAAAAAGGAAATCAAAATAATTTTTTATATATAAAAAAAGAGAAGACCTTACATTGCCAGATCTGGTTAGAGATGTACAGACAGCAAATAGCTTGGGCAAGAAATAGGAGCCAAAAATGTGAAACCACAATGCTGAGCAATAAGCATTAATCAAAGATTGTAGCATGAATATTAGAAGCTAAACAAATAAACCAAAACATGACTATAACAAAAACAGGTGGTAGAGAACAGAAGAATCTGATCTTCATGGCGATGGCCAGAATGTCATGTTCTAGCTCTCTGTGTGTGTGTGTGTGTGTGTGTGTGTGTGTGTGTGTGTGTGTGTGTGTTTTCTGCTAGCATTCCTACTGTCTCCAAAGATTTGTTTTTGTTGGTGGTGGTGGTGGTACTGGGACTTGATCTCAGGGCCTTGTCTTGCTAAGCAGTCTCTTTGACACCTGAGCCATTGCCCCAACAGTTTTTGCTTTCATTTTATATTTTCATATAGGGTCTCATATTCATGTCTGGCCTGGACTGAGACCCTCCTATTTATGCTTCCCACATCTCTGGAATGGCAGGTATGTCTCACCACCCGATTTTTATTGGTTGAGATGGAATCTCTGAAACATTTGCTGGGGTGGGTTGGAATGGTCATCGTGTTAATCTCCACCTCTACAGTAGCTGGTCTTACAGACAGGAGCCACTGTATCAATTTGAAGTTTTTCTTAGTGTTTTTGTTTCTTGCTAGTCCTGGGCTTGAGCTCTGGGCCTGGACACTGCACCTGAGCTTTTGTGCTCTACCACTTGAACTACAGCTCCATTTTTGGCGTTTTGTGGCTAATTGGAGATTAGAGTCTCACAGACTTTTCTGCCTGGGCTAGCTTTGAACTGTGATCTTCAAATCTCAGCCTCCTGAGTAGCTAGGCTTGCAGGCCTGAGCAATCTCCCGTGAGCCCCATTTGAAGTTTTAAAACCCATATATTTTAGGCATCTTGCAAATACTTTCTGTAGGTCAAATTAACAGCACAAACCCATTTCATTCAACTACATTTAAGAAGTTGAAATTCTTTTAAGGTTTGTCTGCGAGTTGCCCAGAAGTAGTACTCACAGGGAGTCTGGCAGAGCTAAGGATGTTCAAATCCAGGGAGAAGAGGTTTGCCACTACCAGAGTGGCATGGGAACTTGCACAACTCACAGCTTTGGTGCTACCTCCTCACTTGTAAATTCCAGGGCACTTAGACTTTTTTTTTTTTAAAACAAAAACTCTAAGGGAAGGGATCTGAGGAAAGAGAAAGTATTGTAGTTATGTTTCTCTTGTTTCTTTTCTCTTCTACTTTGTAAATATGAGGGCTGAGATATTACCATGCAAATATTCATATTCTTCATGAACATTTGCTTTCTTCTCTTGCTTAGAAATTTTACTGTAGGATAATCATGGTTGTTTACAGTATATATTGCTAGCCTGGAAACTAAACTCTGAAGTATTTACTATGCTTAGGTAAATCATATTTTTCTTATGAGTATAACCTGTTCAGCTTTATACATACCATTGTGTCATTTCTCAAGTGCTCTTTCCAGTTGAAATGCATGAGGTCAGTTGCGTTTGTACAAGTTGAGAGCCTTTCTTCTACATGTGAATACAGCCAAGATGTGGCTGCCAGCTGGTCAAGGGAAAAGACTGCAGGACAAAATCTACCCGCCCAGCACCTTGACCTTTGACTTTCCAGTCTCTAGAACTGTGGAGAAATCAATTATTGTTTCTTAAGTCACCCAACCTGTTGTATTTTCTTACAACAGCACTAGCAGAGGAGAGCATCATTCACCTTCAAACTAGAATTTTGATGCCTTTCAAACTAAGTTGTAAGAAGGAACTTGGGAGGGTGATAGAGGTGTTGAGTCTGATCAAGGTACACTTTTTGTTTTGGGTTGGTCGTGGGGTTTGAACTCTGAGCCTGGGCACTGTCCCTGAGCTTTTCAGCTCAAGGCTAGTGCTCTACCACTATGAGCCACACACCACTTCTGGTTTTCTGGTGGTTAACTGGAGATGAGAGTCTCACGGACTTTCCTCTCTGGGCTGGCTTTGAACCCATGATCCTCAGATCTCAGCCTCCTAAGTAGCTAGGATTATGGACATGAGTCACTGGCACCTGGCTTCAAGGTACATTTTACGGATATATGGATATATCAAAATTAAAATTCTCTTGGACTACAAATTACTCCTTATTAAAAATGCGGGGGGAAAAAACCCAGTGCTGGTGGCAGGCCTGTAAACCCTAGCTCTTCAGGAGGCTGAGATCTGAGGGTTGAGGCTCAAAGCCATATTGGGCAGGAAGCTGTGGCTCAAATGGTAGAGCATCAGTCTTAAGCAAAAAAGCTAAGAGACAACACCTAGGCTCTGAATTCAAGCTCCAGTACACACAAACACACACACATGCACGCACACATGCACACATGCATGCACACACACACGCACACACACTGGAAAAATATACATGTAAAGATCAGCCAAGACTCCAATGATGAAAATCTGGAAATACAGATTAATTATAGAAATATGCTTTTCCATCTGACAAAGAGGCTCTAAGGCTTAAACTATGAGCAAAGTTCTGCCAAGTAAACAGTATATAAAAACTAAACACATGACAATGAAGCAACTCTAAAGCCTCACACTACCTTTAAAATAATTACTCTCTTTGTGTCATTATTATTTTTCATTGTATTATTCTATAATTATTCTTAATAAAAATAAACAATCAAAAACAAATATTTTAAAAATATTTTCAAATAAGAATTACCAAAGTAAGTTGGAGATTATCAGTAAGCTTCACATGAGCATGCATATCATTAACCAGTTCAATATTTGTTCATGGCTTGGTTTTTTTTTTTTTCTGAGAAAATAAACATAGTGGGGAGGAGGGAGGGAAGGAATATAGTGGAGGAGGTGAATTTGTTCAAAGTTCTGTGTAGTTACATAGAATGATCACAAAAGTATGTTAAATCAAAAATAAATATGTAAAAAATGGGCATGGTAGCATATGGGAAGCAGAAGCAGGGGGATCACAAGTTTAAATGAAATCATGTCTCAAAGATTAAGGCTAGGATATAGCTCAGTAGTAGAGCACTTGGCCAGTGTCCACAAAGTCCTGGGCTTACTCTCCAGCACCACAAACCAACAAAAAAATATAGTATATAATTATATGGAAGTTATAAAATTTTTTACAGCTGTGAACTGCTTGTGGCTAAAATGCCACATTTCTGTAAATTGTGCAGAGAACACATGGCCCAGTAGCTACATGGCTAGGTGCTCCCAGTCCTCTGAAAAGAGACCCTGCCCTCTAGGGGACCCTAGAGCTTTGAAACTACATATTTGAGTTAAGTCATGAAGTAGACAGAAAACTGAGCCTAACAGAGAGAGTAAAGGAGCATCCTCAGCAGGAGAATTTTCCAAATGTGGGACTTCAAAGACCTTGAAAGAGCAATGCAAAAGACAAGCCTGGCCTCCAGACCAGCTTCGGGGCCCCTTCCCACACAGCCAGCTTCTCTGTTGGTGGCTTCAGGAGCAGACACCTGCTAGTCCAGTTTCTCTGGGTGCTATCCTTCTTTCAACTAGAAATTGGATCTTTCCTTCCTTCCCTCCCTCCCTCCCTCCCTCCCTCCCTCCCTCCCTCCCTCCCTCCCTCCCTCCCTCCCTCCTTCCCTCCCTCCCTTCCTTCCTTCTTTCCTTCTTTCCCTTTTTTTCCTGATAGGAAAGGAAAGTTACTATTTTGTTTTATAAACAAAACAGGTAGGTGCTGGTGGCTGATGCCTGTAATCCCAGCTACTGAGGAAGCTAAGATCAGAGGATCATGGTTCAATGCTACCCTAGACAGGAAAGGCCATGTGTCTTTTTTTTTTTTTTTTTTTTTGCCAGTCCTGGGCCTTGAGCTCAGGGCCTGAGCACTGTCCCTGGTTTCTTTTTGCTCAAGGCTAGCACTCTGCCACTTGAGCCACAGCACCACTTCTGACCATTTCCTATATATGTGGTGCTGGGGAATTGAACCCAGGGCTTCATGTATGCAAGGCAAGCACTCTTGCCACTAGGCCATATTTTCATCCCGCCATGTGTCTTTTATGTCTCCAATTAAGCACCAGAAAAATGGAAGTGGTGCAGTGGCTCAAAGTGGTAGAGCACTAGCCTTGAGCAAAAGAGCTCAGGAACAGGCCCAGAGTTCAAGTCCCACAACCAAAAAGAAAAAAAAGACACCAAAAAATGAAAAACCAAAACAACAACACCCCCCCCCCACTCCCAGACAAGTTTCTATTGTACATAAGCTGTTCACTCTGCAGTCAAGTTAAAACGATCAAGATCCACACTCTACCTAGGAAATTACTTTGCCAACAATAGTAAACCTGAATTGGGTCAGCCTTCTAGCATTTAGTACCAATTTATAGCAAATTTTGAAGATGGAACAGGAAGGAGGGGTGTGATGATCTGCAAACTCTAGTCCTTGGGAAACCTGTCAGATAAGTCATCCACAAACCACAAAACAGAAAAGGAGAGCAGAAAAGGGAAGTATAGATTTAGAATATATTTTATTTGCCAGTCCTGGGGCTTGAACTTGGGGCCCGGCACTGTCTTGAGCTTCTTTTGCTCGAGGCTAGCACTCTACCACTTGAACCACAGCTCTACTTCTTGCTTTATCTGTTTATGTGGCACTGAGGAATTGAACCCTGGGCTTCATGCATGCTAGGCACTCTCCCACTAAGCCTCATTCCCAGCCCCTAGAATATATTTTAAAAGGCTTACAAATAACTGCAATGGAGTGCTCTATCATCCATCCATCCATCCATTCATCCATCACCTATCTCTGCTCTTGGATCTTAAACTCGGTCAGGGTCTGGGCGCTGTAGCTTAGCTTTTTTGCTCAAGGCTAGTTCTTTACCACTTGAGCTACAGCTCCACTTCTGGCTTTTTGGTGCTTAATTGGAGAGATAAAAGACATTTGGCCTTTCCTGCCTACGGTGGCTTTGAATCATGATCCTCAGATCTCAGCTTCCTGAGTAGCTGGGATTACAGGCATCAGCCACCAGCACCTAGCAAAAACTTGTTTTTGGTTTTATTTACAAAAAATATCAGCTTTCCTTACCCATCAAAAAAAGAAAAAGAAAACTCTAACTTCTAGTTGAAGGAAGGACAGCACCCAGAGAAACTGGACTAGCAGGTATCTGCTCCTGAAGCCACCAACAGAGAAGGGGCCCTGAAGCAGGTCTGGAGGCCAGGCTTGTCTGTGGCATTGCTCTTTCAAGGTCTGTGAAGTCCCACATTTGGAAAATTCTTGTGCTAGCGATGCTCCTATGTTGTCTCAACTTGTTAGACTCATTTTTCTATCTACTTCATGGCTTAACTTAAATGTATGTAGTTTCAAAGTTCTAGGGTCCCCTGGAGGGCAGGGCCCCTTTTCAGAGGACTGGGAGCACCTAACCATGTAGCTACTGGGCCATGTGTTCTTTGCACAATTTACAGAACTGAGGCATTTAACCACAAGCAGTTCACAGCTGTGCCTTTTTCACTCCAATGTTCCCTGTCTCACTTTCCCTTGTCTTGGCTGAAGCCACAGGCAATCTTGGGATATGGCTAAGAGGAAGTTGAGTTGTTCTAGTTACTTTTCATCTCAACATGATCAAATATGCACCACAACAAGGATGTAACAATTAATGAATTAGTGATTTAATGTATTTATTTTTTGGGGGGAGGGTAATACTGAGGTTTGAACTCAGGGCTTTGTGGTTACTAGGCAGGTGCTCAAGCACTCCCTTTTGCTTTAGTTTCATTCCTTTCAGGTCAAATATTCTTTGCCTTAATAATGGACAGAGGGTTGAACAGAGCACATTACAGTCCTTACAGTCAAGGTATATTTTAGGAAGCTCAAGACAGCAAGGTCTACAATGATGCAGGAACTCCACCTCCTTTCCCTTGGGACAACGAGACTTAAAAAACTCACCTGGCTGTGCACAGTGGCTCATACTTATAATTCCAGCAACTTGGGAGATGGAGATTGGAAGAAAGTTTGAAGCTAGCCCCAGCACAAAGTTAGTGATACTACATTTCAACAAAAAAGCTAGACATGGCGATGCTAGACATGGTGGTATGTGCATATAATCCCAGCTAGGCAGGACGATGGAAGTCTGAGGCCAGCCCCAGCAAAACCACAAGACCCTATCTGAAAAATAGCTAAAGTATAAAAGGGCACATAGTGGGTACTGCAAATATTTATTGAATGAACACATTCAGTCCTCTCAAAACAAAATCGTGTTGTATCTTACACAAATGTGATATTAACAGCTAATCACACCATCTCTGTAGAAGAGACTTCAAAGGAAGGGATGAAGTGTTTGTGGAGATTCTACCTTGAAAGTAAGGTAGAGCTAGGGGAACAAGAGTTATTTGGGGGAAGTTGTGGAGGGGGTAGGAAGTGGAAAGCACATCTTAAGGTGTGGACAGGAGCAGCATTCCCATAGGAGAGGGGCCTGTGGGGAAGGAACATGGTAGGGGTCTGGTTTAGAAGAGGCATTGACAGAAGTAAAGGGAAGACACTGAGGGGTCTGTCTTAGCGGGTAGCTGAGCATCAAATAGCAAAACAGGACTTGAGAAATATATTAGAACCGAGGGAAAGCATAGAGTAGTGGCTAGACAGTGGAGTGAGGAGAGGGCCCAGAGGCAGGGGCAGCATGGTTGCAAAGCTTCACTTCTGAAGGAAGTCTGAGTTGGTTCAAATGCCCCAGCAGGAACCTATTGAACTGCCAGAGAAATAAAAGAAGCCTCAAGGTTAAATGGGGCCTGAAGATTATATTTCTGGATAGAATGACTCCATGCCATCAAAGGCTAATTCTTTCCCTAGTAAACTTACACTTTTTACAAAACTGTAATAGGATTTTTTACTTTACTTGTTGAACCTGACAAGTGATTCTATGAGGTATCTGGGAGAATCAATACGTAAAACTAGCCCATAGAATCTTAGAAGAGAGGATTGAAAGGATACCAGCCCTAATGGATGTGAAAACATTCTACAAAGCAACAATGGCAAATCAGCTAACATCGGTGCAACAGGGATGACAGAAGGTTGAACCTGTAGTGGATGGTAGAAATGCCTCATGGTGAATGTCTGCTCTGGCGACATCCAGCTTGAATCCTTATCACTCCACTTTTCCCTATGCACCCAGTGATAGCCTGCCGTGGCCTGACCTACCTTATAAGGCTGTCTTGAGTATTAAATGAACCAATGCTAACTGAATTCTTCCAGTGGTGCCTGGCATGTACATAGTTCATACAAAAGCAACTTTCTATTCTTCTGTGGTCCTTCTGAAATGCAGAAGCAAGTTGCAGTGTTCATGTCTAGAAGTTCTTGCAATTCTTTTCCTTCCTAAATGAGTTAGGTAAATATTTACCTAGTGTCACAGTGTCTTCTTCGAAGCTCAGAGCTGCTTGATGGTAAATTCTGGTCATTTTTCTCTTCCCCCACTTCCCACTCCAACCAAACTGCCATCCTATAGTAAACATATGGAATGTTTCAAAAATACTTGATTCACTGAGTGCTAGTGACTCACACCTATCATACTAACTACTCAGGAGGCTGTGAGATCTAAAGATCTTGGTTCGAAGCCAGCCTGGGCAGGAAAGTCTATGAGATTTCCAATTATCTCCAATTAACCAGCAAAAAGCCAGAAATAGAGGTGTGGCTCAAGTGATATAAACCAGCTTTGAGTTCAAGCCCCAAGGTGCACGCGTGCGCGCACACACACACACACACACACACACACACACACACAGATACCAATCATATTGTCAAAAGTGGTTTTATAATTAGTTTGATAACTGCTTATAGTAATAAACATACAAATGTTAGAAACCTTTTTCTGATTGATCTGAATCATTTTTCCCTGTAATCTATATTATTTGTACTGAAGTGTCCTTCAAAAATAAACAGATAAATAAAATAACACTTCTGAGTTTGAGCCTCCAGCTCTAAGTTCTAGCAAATACCAAGACTTTTTGTAAAGGCCAGTTCAATGGGACAGACAGGGACAACCAACACATTCAAGGATGCCAGCAACAGAAGAACCACACAGGAAAGCCCACGTGCATAAAGAGCTGCTCATTGCCAGCTATTTCCAGGACACATAGTCTGATCTAATTATGAAGATGCAATACAAGGGCAAACCCCATGTGTTTTCTCCTTACCTGTCCTTGGACCACACTGCCAGCAGCAAATAACCCAAGTGAATAATTAGCTGATGTTTGTGTTAATGGAGAACTGCCACACAGATAAACCCCAAAAGGTAATTATTTATATTCTCTCTCTCTCTCTCTCTCCCTCTCTCTCACCTCTACAAATCTTCATTAAAGTAAAGTTAAGAGCCATCTAATGTGAACCTACTGGTCTTTCCTGGCCTTTGTTCTGGGGATATGTTCTGTAGGATTGCAAAACTGTTACGCTTTCAGTGTTGAAAAGGATAGACTGAAATATCTAGTTTCTATTAAAACTGTTTAGGAACCTTCAGAAATTGTCAATGGCACTATCTAATTACATAGCATAGTAGAATGAACTGTATCTGACAGATGAAGTGCTTATAATTAATAGATGAATATTGAAATACTTAGATCTTGCTGTTACCTTGGTCAAGACACCTAACTTCATTTAGGCCTCTGGGTCCATTTGTGAAGTGTGCTTTGGAAAAGAGGTCTTTCCAAAGTCTTCTTGTTTCAAAATTTAGTTTCAAAAGTATGTCTTGGGCTGGGTACTGGTAGTTCACACCTGTAATCCCAGCTACTCAGGAGGCTAAGATGTGAGAATTGTGGTTCAAAGCCAACCAGGGAAGAAAAGTCCATGAGACCCCTATCTCCAATTAGTAACCAGAAAATTGGAAGTAAAGCTATGGCTCAAAGTGGTAGAGTGTTAGCCTTGAGCAATAGAGCTCAGGGGCAGCACCCAAGCCCTAACTAATCATTAAAAAAAAAATGTATGTCATGGGTTGAGAATGGAGCTGAGTGGCAAAGTATTTGCTTAGCACGAGCAAGAACTGTTTTCACATCCCAGCACTGTAAACATTGCTCCTTCTCTTGATGGAGCAATCCCTATTTCTTCCCCTTTCCTTTCTCTTCTTCATACCCCCAGTCTCTCTTCTCTCTTTTAGAGCAGATATTGGGGCTCAAGCTCAGGGCCTGGGCACTATCTGTTAGCTTTTTTGCTCAAGGCTAGTGCTCTACCAGTTGAGCTACAGTTCCACTTTTTTGGTGATAAATTGGAGATAAGACTCTCATGGATGTTTCTGCCTCTGCTGGCTTTGAACCATGATCCTAGATCTCAGTATCCTGAGTAGTTAGGATTATAGACATGAGCTACTGGAATCCAACACTCTGTTTCTTAACACAGCATGGAAGTATAAACTGTTTGGCCTTTAAGCACTTTTTTTCCCCCCAAGGGTTGGAACTTCATTAGTTTCAGGAAATTGAGAACACATGTGAAATCAGAGCCCTTCTTCTCTACCTTCACACTGACCTCCTGCCTACCTTGTGTATTCATTCCAGAACTATCATAAACTTACCTCTTCACCTGAAGTTCAAGGGGCAAACTTTCCTTACACAGATAAGGAAAAAATAGCTGCTTAATTTTCAATATCCCTTCCTGTAACAGGGTTTTATTGATCCTTTTTGTTTTTGGCTAGTACTGAAGTTAGAACTCAAGAGCCTTTTGTTTACTTACTTGTGCTTGGCTGGCACTCTACCACATGGGCCAAGCCTCCAGTCTGGCTTTTTGCTGATTATTTTAGAGATAGATGGAGTCTCTCTCACTTTTCTCTCCAGGCTGAACTTGTATCTTGATCCTCTAGATCTCCTTAGTAGTCCTTTAAGCAAAAAAAAAAAAAAAAAAAAAAAAATGTGGTCTGGGAATGTGGCTTAGCGGTAGAGTGCTTGCTTGCCTAGCATGCATGAAGCCCTGGGTTTGATTCCTGAGTACCACATAAACAGAAAAAGCCACAAGTGATGCTGTGGCTCAAGTGGTAGAGCACTAGCCTTGAGCACAGAGAGGCTCAGGGACAGTGGTTAGGGCCTGAGTTCAAGTCCCAGAATTGGCAAAAAACAAGAACAAATTGTTATTGTAAAGGTGATGTACAGAGGGATTATAGTTATATAAGTTGGGTAATGAGTACATTTCTTTTTAGATAATGCCACCCCTTCCCTTGCTCTCTCCCGTTTTTTCCCCCTCCCATCCTCACCCACAAATTATAGAGTTTATTTTCAACAGTTTCTAGTGAGTATACTGTTGCATTTGTTCACTTAGTCCTTTGATTTTTAAAAATCATTTTAAATTAAAAAACAAGACAGGTTATTTTTAAATTTACCAGATAATTAAAAAAACTGGCTTCTTGTAATCTTATTTCCAAGAAATTATAATTTGGTGTACATTACTTCATACTTCTTCCTATGCATGAGACTCTGGGTTTTCAAAAAAATAAGTCAGGGGCTGGGAATATGGCCTAGTGGCAAGAGTGCTTGCCTTGTATACATGAAGCCCTGGGTTCGATTCCCCAGCACCAAAAGCCAGAAGTGGCGCTGTGGCTCAAGTGGCAGAGTGCTAACCTTGAGCAAAAAAAAAAAAAAAAAAAAAAAAATCAATCAGGTTGTATTTACAGCCTGGAAATGGTATTATAGTCATATTTATGAATGAATTGCAGTTAGCAAAGTTCCTTAAGGGCAGGTTTTCTTATTTATTTGTAAAAATACAACACATCATTGACTTAATCATTGAGTGCTTCATTGAATTGATGCCTTTGCAACCAACAAGGTGATTTTCCCTTTGAATTTTTCTTTGGAGTGTGATTCATTTACACTGCTCATCAAATCTCACATTACTCTGCATTTTGCCCACCCATTCACTCAAGGATCTCATTATGTAGCCTAATTTAGCTTCTGACTTTCACTCTCTTGCTGGTATGACAGGCTCACATCAGATCTGACACTTGGTCCTAGTTATTTTAAGAGAGCCAACTGGAAGGAAATTGCCTATCTGATTCAGTAAATAGAACATTAGTTAACTGACTCTACTATGATGTTTCCACTAGTGAATAGCTCCCAACAGTATTTCCTTGCCAAGTTGCATAAATAATGCAGATTGATATAAGTAGAATTTGATATTCCATTTTTGAGTACCATACTTGGTTTTATCTATGCAGAAAAATCCCAGTTGGATTACAGATTCTTCATCTCATACTTAGTGTTTGCCTAGTAAGCCTAAGGCCCTGAATTCAATCTCCAGTACCAAAAAAATAAAATAAGGCAATGTTAGCAAAAATATCATGTAGTTGTCTGTTAGTGGTTTGGAAAGCAAATTACTATTTTTATACCATTTTAAAATTATTTCATAATAATTTGCCATCAAATTTGAAAACATGTTCTAATCTTATCTGATTAGCCAAAGGTAACTAAATCCCAAATTCTGCTTTTATAGTTTTTAATATGTAAATGACGAATCATATTTTTATCACATTTAAACACTGTATCAATTTTAATGCTGACATCACTTAGTAACACAGAAAATAAATAATTTATTTTGTATGCAAAGGCTACACTAGTGTGGATAATTGGACAATAGTCAAGAGTGTGGACAATGTCTCTCTGGCCAAGAATAGATGTAGGTGTTTGTGTTAAAACACAAGAGCACTTTATGTCGCATCTATGTTTATAGGTAGCTGCCACTAATAGGTTAGTTATGGGTATACACTGCTCTATGTTGTTAGCCTACTTTAATTTTTTCTTGGCTATGTGTTTGAAAATACTTTTTGGGGAGGTTGGACTGTATAGTTTCCATTTATGTCCTCCCTATTATTAACCATTTATATAAGTATACTACATTTATTATAATTGAGTAAATATTGATACATTATTAATCAAAGTCCATGATTTATCTAGGTTTCCTTTGTTTCTGCTTCATGTTCCTTTCCTGTTCCATGGTCTCATACAGGAAATAGGCCACATTGACTCACAATGTTCCATTACACTTGCACTGGAGTGTGGCAGTTCATCTGACCTTGAGGTTTCTTTTTTTGGTGGCACTGGGATATGAACTCAGGGTATTATGCTTGCTAGGTAAGTGCTCTACCATTGGGGTCACACATCAACCCTTTCACTTTATTTTTCAGATAGATCTCCACTCAGATTTCACAAGAGACAGCCTCAGACCATGATCCTGCTACCTGCACTTTACTTGTAGCTAAGATTACAAGCATGCATCATCAACACTGGCTTGTTTTTTGAGATTGGGTCTTATCCAGACTGTCTTCAAATGGAGATTTTCTTGATTTCCTCCCAAATAGCTGAGATTACAGATGTAGCCCCTTCCTTGACAGTACTGAAGGACACTACCAAGTGCTTTGTACAATGATCTTTTTAGAATTTGCTCATGGTTAGACTAAGGTAATGTAAGTTTTGGAAGGAAGAGTAGCTCAATGTTATCATCCCAAGAGGAATTTATTACCTACAGATTCAAACACATCTAAGACTTCAAACCATAGACATAATTTGTGTACTATTTTCAGCACTATGTCTCTTCATGATTAAACAGCAGAAAAGAATGTGATGATAATAAAGTTTGGTTTTGTAAAAACAAAACTTAGAGGTAGATAACATTATATAGACAGAGAACAATAGCTGTTTTAATTTACTTCCCTATGGAGGCATGTTTCTTATGAAAATTGCTGACAGTCTGATGTACATGCATAAATAACATATACCTAAACTCCACAGATCTTCAGAGGTAAAATGTGGGGTTTATGTCAATATACATGTTACATAAGCATATCTGTTTTCAAATCAATAGCATTTTTATCTATCAAAATAGTAACCAAGCATTATGCAGGATTCTCTAGCTTACAGGGCAAAAATAGTATATTAAATCTGTACAAAATATATAGCAGTTATTCTTCCTGAAGCACTCTGTCACAGTAGTTCTCAAACTAGGGTAGGTATCAAGTCTACCTGAATGCTTGTTCAAACACAGAGGCTTGGTGCTGTCCCCATCCTTTCTGATTCAGGGATCTGGCAGGGGCTTGACTGTCCATTATCTCAAAAGTTCTGAGGTGCCATCATCATCACTGCTGGCCGGAGGCACATCAGCAGACACTGCTCCCCTGCCACTTGGAAACTGCAGTGCCTACGATGAGTAAGGTACATGTACACTATCCTTATTGGCTAGGCATAGAACCTGATCAGTTCAGGATGAATGTCCCGTTTATCAGAGGGGAAGCCAGGGAGTCCAGGACTGAGGAGCTCCCTTGAGGAAATAAGGCAACAGAACTGCACACCAGACCTCTCAATTCTAGCATCTATGTTTTCTAGTCAATGTAAGGTACTATTTGCTGATAAAAGGAGTGAAAGCTATGCATGGTGGCAGGCACATCTGAAGGTACCTGAAGATGTGATCAGTTCAGTTGAGTGGGGTTTTAACCAAAGGATAATGGTGAGGACCAATATCAGGGTGATGAGGAGGACTCGCTTATCCTCAAACTTCTAAAATAGTCAAAGGCAAAATAAAGTTCCTCTGTAAACTAACAAGATGGGAAGAATATATAATATGTTATAAATATTCCTTAATTATTATTATTTTATTATTCCTATAGAAAATGCATATTAAATAGAAGTCCTTCAAAGAATAATTTCGTTTAAATTTAAAGTATCTTACTATTTTAAGTGTCTGCCAGAGTACACTATATCACCAATCAGTCACTACTTGCTCTTACAATGACTAAGACACTTATCTCCTTTCACAAATCAAATCAAAAGCAACCACACAGCACAAAGAAATAAGCAATTCAAATGTTAATAAAAGTGGTACATGAATATCGTAAAAAGGTCAAACTGAGATTGCTAATAAATTTTGTTGTTTTGTTATACTGTGTATAAAAATGGACAAGGAGACAAAAAGTATTGGGCTACAGATTTAAATAAGAGTTAGAGGTCTCAATTTCAAAGTGATATAAAAAACAACCCAACTCTACATCTCTATCAAAACAAACATTTTATATGTAAGAAAGATTCCCTTTAAATATTGATGTACATGTTACCATGTAATACTGTTAACCAAACTCGTAGTTACATTCAAATAGGAATTAAATTGCCCCAAATGCTGATTTTCATATCATAAAGCATAGTATTTCAAATGAAAACTTCTGAGTTGTACATTGAATACACTGGTTTCTTTGACAATATTAACAAGCATTTTTTAAAGAATATATTTTCATTTACAGGTAAGGTAAAGCTTTATTCAATGGAAAACACTTGGAACAGTAAGTTTCAAAAACAATACATTCAGAAGATCTGCTGTTCAAACAGTATTTTTTCGAAACCCGGTGGAGGAGTATGATAAAATTCACTGAACTGACAATCCAAAATTGCACTGTCATCAACTAGAGGGCAGAAAAAGAGAAAACAAGTTAGAAAAGCATCTGAATAAAAAAAACGGGAAGATGAACTGTTTTCAAGCTGTGGAGATAGCTTAGTATTAGATTACTTGCTCAGCATGTGTGAGGCCCTGGGCTCCAATGCCAGTACCAGAAAAAAAAAAGATAAAAAATAACACTGTTTTCCTAATACCATTAATAGGCAAAAAAAAACCCCAAAAAACCCCAAAACATCTTGTGCAGATCACAAATCTATCATGTGAAAATAGTCAAAATAGAAAGCTAAATCTCAAAAATACTGAAAGAATACATATCAACATTATTAATAATTATACCAAGATGGTTTGAATAGGGATAATTTGAATTTTTTATTACTTATCTGTTTTCTTAGTTTCATAAAATTAATATTATTTAGGAAAATGAGTAGTTTAGTGGGAAGTTGCAAAACTATTTCCAGGAGTCCTATGTACTGCTCACTCAGCTTGTCTCAGTGAAAAAAAAAGACAGGTCTTAATTTTTTTAAGCAATAAAGTATTTGCAAACAAACTGATACAATGCCTGGCATTTCCCCCAAGGAGGAGAGGCAAAGAACAAAAGTGTTGGTGGGGTGGGGGTGGGGGGGTGGGGCAGAGGAACGGAGAATGGCTATAAGTTGATGGTATGAAGCTGAGTGATGAATACATGAGGCTGCATTACAGTATGCTCTTCTGTACATGTCTGAAATTTTCTACAATAAAAATGAAAATAATAAAGAGAGACAAAGCCATCTCCTAAGTAAACTAATTCTTGTGTGTGTGTTTGTGTATGTCTCTATCTGTCAGTTCTAGGAATAGAACTCAGGAGCTGGGTGCTGTCCCTGAGCTTTTTTGCTCAAGGCCAGCAGTCTACCACTTGAATCATAGTTCCATTTCTGGCTTTTTGGGAGTAAAGAGGCTCAAGAAATTTCCAGTCTGAGCTGGCTTTCAACCTTGGTCCTCAGATCTCAACTTCCTAAGTAGCTAGGATTAAAGTCCAGGCAGTCTTAGGGACAAACCTCTGCATGTGACAGCACTCATGTACATATGGTGTCAAATGCAATCAGTATGAAACCATTCTAAATCATTATACACCTTAGAAGAGAGTAAATGCTTAGATAAGTTTAAAAAGCTAATAAAAATTCAAGCCACATACAACTTCCATTCCTGAATCCAAAGTATTCTTTATAGTCACATTTCTTGGTCATCTAATTCTTCCTTAATAACTGGCAGAAGCAGCTTTGAGAATTCAGTAATGTTTTCTAGAGCTTTATAGAACATAAGATTACATGAAATATGACTCTATGGAATATGGTATTTGCATATTTAAGTATAGGAATTATGTTTAGCAAACTTTTTCAGTATGCAGGGACTAAGTATTCTACTTAATCCTGCAAAGAAAACGTAGAATGAGTACATTCTAGATAAAAGTTATTAATAATGTATGATAGTTTTAAAATTTAGGCTGGTGAGCCAGTCACACTGGTGCTCACCTAGAATCCTAGTACCTGGGAGGCAAAGGTAGGCAGATTGTAAATTCAAGACTAACTTAGTCTATATATTAAGATACTGTCTCAAAAATATTTGGGCTGGAAATGTAGCTTGGTGGTAGAGTGCTTGTGTGAGGTCCTGGTTTTGATACCAGCACTACAAACCGACACCCTGAGGAGATGTGTGTGTGTGCGTGCACGCACGCGCGCACATATATGCCAAACAAAAGTTAACATATATCTGCTAATAGATGAGAAACATTTCAGCTTACCATACACAACTGGATACACTGTCCCTCGTATACCTGATGCTGGACAATGCATGTTTTTTCCATTTAAATACACATTTAGTTCTACATGGTCATATGTAATACCCTATGAAGGAAAAAAATTAAAAGGATAAAAACACAAATGTTCCATAAAAAACTGAATAGCCAGAAATTACTGATTGGAAATCATGGAAAAATAAAAATTAAGCATAGGGAACCAACACTTTTCAATACACGATTTAAAATCTGGAAGAATTCTATTTGAATAGTGACTATTTTATGTAGGGAAAAGTTCAGGTTAAATCCCCACAGTTCACATTAGAAGTCAAATAACAAAGATATAGCTTAAATCCTAGTAATATATTTAGGTATTCTTGACTTTTATACTTTGAACACTAAGAGACTTCAGTGCTGCACTGCATGGATACTTTTAAATGCATGAAGGAAAACACTACCCTCTACAGAACTGGATCTTTCTAGGGGAAGCAACGTCATTTTTACCAACAGAGCTTGCTACTTGCTTCTAAGTTGGCAAGGAATGTCTTTATGGAACTTATTCCAAGAAATTCTTCTCTCTCTTTCCTTCTTCCTTCCCCCTCTACCCCCACCTACCCTCTCTTTGGGGCTTGAATTCTTTTCCTTAGCCTTTTGTTTAAGGCTGGTGGTCTACCACTTCAGTTCCACCTCTACTTCTGGATTTTTGCTAATTAACTGGAGATGAGAATCTCAAGGCTTTATCTTTCCAGGCTTGCTTCAAATTGGGATCTCAGATCTCAGCCTCCTGAGTAGCCAAGATTAGAGGCAAATGCTTTCAATCATTATGCTATACCACCTCTCTTTTAAAACTTTTTACAACACAAATTGAGCATTCCTAATCTGAAATCTAAATGCTCCAAAAATCTGAGACTTTTTGACAATTTTCTAGCTGACCTCATATGATGGGTAATAGTAAAAACACAGGCATATGAAAATATTGTATAAATTACCTTCAGGCTACGTGGACAGGGTATAAATGAAGCTTAAATGAATTTCATATTTAACATGGTCTCATCCCCCAAATACACAAATACTCCGCCATTCCCCAACCCCCCTGAAATCAGAAATACTTCAGGTTCCAACCATTTTAGGTAAGGGACACTCTTTTGGATACTACTGGTGACCTAAAGAGATAGTTCCTTTGAAGAACTAAGGATAGACAATGGGGGCTAGGAATGCATGTCAATGGTAAATAGAACATGCACTTAGCATGTATGAGATCCTAGTTTGATTTTCAGTCCCATTAGAAAAACAGACACCAGTTATCTTTCAATTGAATACCAAGAAGCAAACCACTTCAAGAATTTCTGAATATGGATCAATTATACCAACTTGCAAGTTTTTAGGAGAAAAAAGATCTTGGATCACCTTCTTCTCTTCTCCAGGTAAGACAACAAGGCCCAGAAAAGGCAATGTGGTAATAACGCTTTACACATCTCAAATTTTCCAAAGGTGGGGTTAAACAGTTTATAGGTTGCCTTGCTTTCATTTTATCTACTTAAATGTAAGAAAGCTAACCTTGCCTGCCTGCAATTTTTTAAAACAATGTAGTTAGCTGTAATTTTTTGAAAAACAAAATTACAATTATATAATAAGGAAAGTATATTCCTCTCTCTCTATGAGACTGTAAGAAACCTAGCAGGTTACAATCCAGGCATCCTTCATCATGCAGTAGCAACATAAACATATTGCAGGCAAGAAAAGTTTCTAGGTCCCTAGCACAAGAGCAAACGCTCAAAGCCAAACAGAAATGAGGAAGGATGAAAGAACCCCTACAACCCTAGGTTGAATTTAGTTCAAATGTTTTTCTAACCTATTTTGTCCCTTTATATGATTTAGAGACTGGGTTTGATTCTGCCATAATGATACTGAAGAATGTTTTGTTTGTCTTGTCATCTAATCTCCTTTTTCTATGACACTATCAACAATTTGGGACAATTTGTTCACAAGTGTTTGAAGTAGAAAGGTGAGTTAATATGGTAGGGTAATATTTTAGTTTTCTTTTTCTTTTTTTGGTCAGTCATGGGGCTTGAACTCAGGGCCTGGGCATTGTCCTTGAGCTCTTTTGCTCAAAGCTAGCTAGCATTCTACCACTTTGAGCCATAGCGCCACTTCCAGTTTTCTGTGGTTACTTGGAGGCTAAGAGTCTTGTGAAGTTTTCAGCCTGGGTTGGCTTTGACCTGTGATCCTCAGATCTCAGTAGCCAAGATTATAGGCATGAGCCACCAGTGCCCAGCCTATTTTAGTTTTCTGAACTCATATATTTTGTCAAAATGGGCACAAAATCTCAAAATCTAATAATGTAGACAGACTAAAATTTTTAATCTATCATTTTGTGGCATCAGTCATCTCAATGAATGAGATGAGATATGAAGGTAAAGGTGATTAATACACAGAAGCTCAGTATGTCAACAAAGAAAGACATTTTTTTAACTGTCCTTTTTTATGCTTGAATTTCATCTTCTTGTGTAAATAGGTTGACAAACAACTTTACTGCAAGATCTTCTTTAAAAATATTACCATTTAGGGGCTGGGGATATAGCCTAGTGGCAAGAGTGCCTGCCTCGGATACACGAGGCCCTAGGTTCGATCCCCCAGCACCACATATACAGAAAACGGCCAGAAGCGGCGCTGTGGCTCAAGTGGCAGAATGCTAGCCTTGAGCGGGAAGAAGCCAGGGACAGTGCTCAGGCCCTGAGTCCAAGGCCCAGGACTGGCCAAAAAAAACAACAAACAAACAAACAAACAAACAAAAAATATTACCATTTAATAGGTTGGTCCATGTTATGGACATCTGGCAACAATATAAAGCCATTGATTAAAAAAAAGACGGGGAGAAGCAGATTTTTCAAAGTGGTTTATTTCTCCATTCAGGAGAAAAACATCAAATAATCAAAAGCTACTTGTTCTTCATTTTTTTTTTTTTGGCCAGTCCTGGGCCTTGGACTCAGGGCCTGAGCACTGTCCCTGGCTTCTTCCCGTTCAAGGCTAGCACTCTGCCACTTGAGCCACAGAGCCGCTTCTGGCCGTTTTCTGTATATGTGGTGCTGGGGAATCGAACCTAGGGCCTCGTGTATCCGAGGCAGGCACTCCTGCCACTAGGCTATATCCCCAGCCCCCTGTTCTTCATATTTTTAAGTGATAGAGAAAAGATCAAACCATAGTTTACAATCTTAAAATTTAGTAATTTTCCCAGTCTTCCTAAAATACTGTATCTTTATTTAATACCTTGGATTTGTTCACTGAGCCAGGTAAAGTTCTGTGCGCAAAGGTGCCTTGGATAAGCGAAACACCAGTACTGTGTTCACAATCACTAGCTAATAGCCTTGGTTCTTGTGGACAAGATTCTTGGGGAATATGGGAATAGAAAGTGTCTGGAAAAACAGGAAAGGGGCTTCAGATTATATTTTTCAACATGTGGTTGATAAAGAGACATAAAAGAGAGGGCTTACTTTTCTACAATCAACTCTTAAGGTTTTTCCCCGAGTTATTTGAAGACTTGGAAAAATAGAGGAAATTTAATTAGATTAAATGTGATTAAGACCAACACTTCTGATAAAATTCTCTAATAGATGTTCATAACAAATAAATGTGAAAATTTTCTGTAAGAATAGAAAAAATACAAAAGAATAGCATTTCCTAATATAAGGTCAGGAAACTTTAAAAAATTATGTCAAGATTTCTCAGATGTGATGTAATGTAGAAATTATTACTTGGGAGTGAATTTATATCACCATCCTCCTGTATGCAGATAAAAGCTCTCCTTGATGTCCTGGGCTGTCCCCAGTTCTATAGGGACAGGTCAGAGGTGAGGCAATGGTGCTCTCTGGAAACTGTACTATCTCATCTGATTCAATCCTGGGAGTTTTGGGAGACAAACTAGAAACTCCAAGGCAAAACCACGGGTACAGCGGACAGCAACAGTGCCAGGAGACTCACCACCACATCTCCCTCCTGAGGAAGGCTGTTTGCTGGCAGTCTGTTTTTCTCTTCATTGTTGTGGTACAGGGCTCCGTCGTTTCTTATCACCAGACTGTGTGCATCCCGGCCAAGGGGAATCTGATTCAGGTTAACCTTCTGAGTTGCAACACCAATACCCCAGATTCCTGAAAATACAATAGCTTAAATGTCCTCCAAATCTGTAGCCTATACATATAATGGAGTTATTTCTAAAGGGAATATAAACTTTTTTTTTTATAAATAAGAAGTACCATGTTATCACTAAACTGTTACTCTGTTCATCTTTTTAAAAAATATTTTAAAAGTACATTGCAAAGTACATGATGTTTTCCACAGATGTTTTCCCAGGAGCACAGCGGGCTCTGCAATTGTATTATTGAGGTTTAAATAATAACTTAGCTAAGATATCCTGGGCTGAGTACTTAAACTGTTCTAAAAGGGTACATAAAACACACACACTGTTAAAAAAAATTCTAGCTATTTTTTCATTATTTCTTTTTAGAAGATTGAAAGATACTTAGCAATTTGAAGGTTTTTATTTTTTTGAGGAAAAAAACTGACTAATTAAAAAAACTGTTCTTCGTATTTTCAAAGAGAAGATCACAGTATAATTTTTTAAAAAATCTTTAAATTCCCACATCTTTTTTTAATCTATCCTATTTTTTAAAAATTCAATACCATAGACTTGTCTTACTATTCAAAATGTTTCCTGTTTATTCAGATTTCTTTTGCCAGAGCCAGGATGTACAGAGGCACCTCGTACCTCTGTGGTAGAGCACTTGCCCAACACACACAGGCCTGGGTTTGACTCCCACTACCCCTGCCCCTACCCCCACCATGACCACCATGGCAGCAACACCACTAAATTTAAGTGCTCTGCAGTTCTTTCAAGCTTTATCTTTGAGAAGTCAGAGATTACTACCATTAGTTTTAAATTTTATAACAAGTGAGAAATAATGCATGCTATGGACAGAAAAGAAAATTAAGGATATAAAATTGTTTTCTTACCTAATCCTTAAAGTTAGTGGGTTTAAAGCCTTTTGGTCTAAGCTGAAACAAGCAGCTATTAATATTCTTCCTCTCTCTCTCCTTCCCTCCTTCTCCTCTCTGACCAGGCTTTGTACATACGAGGCTAACACTGATGCATATCCTCCAAGCAGCTCCTTCTAAGCTATTTGATTTTATCTCAAATTGCTTCCTTCTCAGTTTTTATTAAAATCAGGATCTACTTACGTAAGAAGATTTGAAGATCACCTTGCTACTAAACTGATTTTTCTGGACTGACTGAGACCATAGGAAAGTTGTATGTGTAGACTTCTCTGCTTGGCCTCCAAAATAACTTGCTCCTATACTTCATTCTCCCAAAGTACATAACTATGAGTGATTAGGAAGTGACAATAATAATTTTACAGTACAGTAACATCGTAGACAGAACTGTAATCTAAATTTTGTGGGAGAAAAAAGTGAATCCACTCATACATGACAGGAAGATCAAGGACTTATGAGTAAATTTCTGACTTTTTAAAAAATTACCCTGAGTCTTTTAGTTTTTTCATATATATTAAATTATTCTCTTTCTCTCTTCCTCTCTCCTTTCTTCCTTCTTCCCTCCCTCCCTACTTCTCTCCCATTTTCTTTCTCTTTTTCTGTCCCTGTCTCTCTCTGGTATAGATTAAACTCAAGGCCTCATACTTATTAGGCAGTTACTCTACCATTTGAGCTATGCCTCCAGCCCCAAATTACTCTTAATATTTAGAACAACTAAGAAGGTTGATGGCAAAGTACCATTCTAATACTAACCTGTGGACTGGATTTTGAATTCGAAGTAGCTTTTGTTTTGATGTAAAGGTGCACTAGCTAAACAACCTCCTGTTCCACATATTCTTCTTCCATTTTTTACAATGACAACATCTGTTCCTAAAAAAAAAGAAGCAGACACCAAATTAAGTTTTATATTTTCATTTTTAACATTTAGGGTTTCGTTTGCTCATTTCTAACTTTTAGTCCATAAAAATAAGGAGGTTAGGCTGGGAGTATGGCCTAGTGGCAAGAGTGCTTGCCTTGTATACATGAAGCCTTGGGTTTGGTTCCCCAGCATCATATATATAGAAAACAGCCAGAAGTGGCGCTGTGACTCAAGTGGCAGAGTGCTAGCCTTGAGCAAAAAGAAGCCAGGGACAGTGCTCAGGCCCTGAGTCTAAGCCCAGGACTGGCAAAAAAAAAAAAAAAAGGAGGTTATAAGGATATTATAAGTACTTTGCAGTACAGACATATTGATAAATATTTTAAGTGTTCAATTTACTGATTTTAGAGAATATTTTATATATTTGTAGCTATGAATCTTGTTTAACAAAGGTATTTCAAATAAACTGAACTGAATTAGCCTCACTATACTGAATATTTTAAACACATGTAAAAAGAGTAACTCCTTTAATTTTTAACCAATAAACAAATTTGATGACTGAATAAATATTTTAATTTAAATAGCCATAAATAGTTAAAAAAAAGTTTTAGTAAGCTGATACAATTCTGTTTTTTAGGTCCAAGACTGGAACTTGAACTTGGTACTTGCTCTTTTCACTCACTGGCTAGCACTCTACCAACTGAGAATGCTTCTAATCCCAACAATTATCACCTCTTTCCAGATGAGTACAAACAATGTCCTAAGAACCAGCTGCCTGTGTACATACATGCACTGTGCTAGTGCATTAGCCATTAATAAGGAGGATACACATCTTTCCTTGTGCAAGGAGCCGACACTGAAAATGCTTATTTTTGGGTCTTGGTTTAGGAAGAGTTAAAAAATATTTAACAGAAGCCGGGCACCAGTGGTTCATACTAGGTAGCTACTCAGGAGGCTGACATCTGAGAATTGTGGTTCATAGTCTCAAGGGGGAAATAACCCCCCAAAAGTCATAAGTAGAGTTGTGGCTCAAGTGGTTAGAGCACTATCACCCAGACTCTGAGTTCAAGACCCAGGACAAGCCCCGCCCCACACACAAAAAAAAAGTTTAACAGAATTACTGTCAACCACATGAACAATATGCAAATAATGGTTTTCTTGGGCTGGGAACAGCCTAGTGGCAAGAGTGCTTAACTCGCATCATGAAGCACTGGGTTCAATTCCCCAGCACCACATATATAGAAAACAGAAGAGGCGCTCTGGCTCAAGTGGCAGAGTGCTGGCCTTGAGCAAAGAGAAGCCAGGGACAGTGCTCAGGCCCTGAGCTCAAGGCCCAGGACTGGCAAAAAAAAAAAAAAAGAAAAAAAAAAAAGATTTTCTTTGTTTCTTTGCTTGCCCTCAAATTATAGTTTTCATACCTCAGCTTCCCATGAAATTGGAATTACAGATGTGTGCCACCAAACCCATCTATAAACAAGGTTTTAACATCACTAAATGGACTTTATACAGAAGACCATTTTGTAACTCAAACAGCATTTGTAGACAGCAAGAAAAAATGTTTCTTCACAGGTGACCACGATATTAATGCATTTCTGAATCTTAGGAAAAATAACATATCAGAATATGTATTTTTTAAACACAATTCTAATTTGTAAGAAATATCCTTTGTTTGGGGGGGGGGGAGAGACAGTACTGGGATTTGAATCATACTTCTACTTCCTGCTTTTTGCTGGTTAACCGAAGAAAAAAGAGCCACTGGCACCAAACAAAAAGTAACCTTTAATAACAGGCATATGACCCTCAGAGCCTGTGGCCAATATACCTCCTTCCTGGTAAAAAAGAGGTCTACAAGCTGAGCAGATATGCATATTGGAACTATGTGGGACTCCTCTAGAGGAGGACATATAAAATTAGAATAGAAAAAAAAAGGTTCAATTGATATTTAAACCAAAAATTATTTGTGACAAATACATAAGAGAAATGCAAAAGATATCAGATATGTCATAGTTCTAAAATGTCTTAAGAGATACTCTCTCATAAGGTAAACTTTAGAACTTATTTTATGATATTAAAATCATTAGCATCCATTTTTTCTAATTAAACATATTTAAACACAAATTCTGGGAAATAATTTACATCTGGCTACTTTGCATACCTGTAGTTCCAACTGGAGAGAATCTTCTGTAATGGCTAAAACCCTGTAGGGGTTGACATCTTGCAGATGCTCAGCAAATAACCAAGAACGAAATGAGTGACTAAGTTGTGCAAAGCACTTTGTGGTTTCTGGACCTTCTTTCCCTCTGGAGATCAAAAAGTTCCAAGGAAGCTGCCTCAATCTTGGGCTTTAAAGGTATAGCCTTTGACCTGGATTAAATTAGTCAGTAGATTCACATTTCTTGGCTACAGTGATTGGGTGAACAGTTATATGACCTAACAAACAACAATCTGAGAGTCTCAGGACTTTTCAGAGAGCCATAGGATAAAGGCACTCTCATTTTTATTGAATTTTGAATGAGGATGACTACAGCCCAGGAAACTTCCCTCAAGTGATCCCAGAGGCTACCCTTCAGGAACAAGCAGAAGATAGAGGAAATCAATGAACAGAAACTGTGTTCTTGGCAACACCGATTCTTCCCTAAAGCCAGTGCTGCTTTTGTATTTTTTCAGGTAAATGGACTAATACATTTCCTTCATTAGTTAAACAGTTCTGAGTTGTTTTTACTACTTAACACCAAAAGCCCTTTAGCAAAACACATTCCCAAGGATTATGCAAATAAATGTCATTTTCTTTTTTTAATGAGTCTATGTTCTGCCATACAAACAAAACCAACTTCTATAACAGGTAACTTATTATCTTGGATTTCATCCTAAGGTACTGAAATAATAGAAATATCAGAAGATTTTCACTATAATACAGTCTGCTCTGTGAGTTGTAATTACAGAAACAACTGGTGGGCATGTTATTATCCTCTTACTTCAATAGTATCTCCAAAGATTTCTGTTAGGGAGCAAGGTGTTTTATACAGAAAGGTGAATATATTCAAATAATATTCTGGGTGTTTGCAAATCATTATTGAGTCTCTTTAAGCTTGTTTCATTTGTCCTTATGAATTACAAAGATACTCTATGTGGATCTATGTGATTTGTATAATGTGTGTGTGCATACACACGTGTGTTTATGAAAGTGGGGTTTGACAATTGGGGTTAGGCAAGGCCAGTTTGCTCCTACTGCTAACCCATGCCTCCACCCTCATTTTTTTTTTTTCTAAGACTAGGGCTCAAACTTGGTATTGATGCTTTTACTTTCACTCACTGGCTTGCACTCCACCAACTGAGCCATGCTTCCAACCCCATAACTCCTTTTAAAGTTGTTATTGTTGGTTATTTTGAGATAGGGGCTTGCTTCCTGCCGGGCACATCCCTGGGCACCATTCAGGAAGGAAGGAAGGAAGAAAGAATTAGTTAAAAAAAATTCCCAGGCAGGAAGAAAATTAGGACCTGAAAGGCACTGGAGAAATGTGAGTACAATATTTACTTTTCCTTGAGAAGAGAGATCATGGAAAAAGAACAGTCTACCGAGCTGAGTTCAGGGATGCAGGAGTCTGATAGCAGAGATAGGAAGAAGAGCTAAGGCTGCTCAAATGCTCCATAAGTTATACAGAATTGTCATTTACTGTAGACCCAGCACGTTGTGCATTCCTACCACCATGTAGTCACTCGATAAATATCAGCTCACTGAATGAGGAACTTATGTATGTATGTATGTATGTATGTATGTATGTATGTATGTATGTATGTATGTATGTATTGTATATAGCCTTGCAAATCTTTCTGGCTTTTTTGCTCAAGGCTGATGCACTACCACTTAAGCTACACCTCCAGTTCTTGAAATAGAAATGTTTTCTGAGGAAAACTACAGAATCTGAGTATCCACTGTCTATAAGTGATCATGGATACAAAATGTATCCATCTTTAAATGTAAAAATATGTTCTTTATGCATTTACTTATGTGCATATCCTATTAAATACTACACTTGGGAAACCTTAAAACCAAAAGTATTGTAAATACTAAAGTACAAGGTATTAATAATCACCTCTAGTTTAGTATGAGCCACAGAAATTTATAATGGACATAGTGTTTCCAGAATTACAGGAAAAAAAATCTGGGCAGAAGAGAGTATTGTTATAAATGTCAAGAATTACCTGTGTTATTTCAGCTCACTGTGATTTAAAGAATGCAAAATGCATGAGGGAAAAAAATGCCAAGGGACACTTATAAAATAATTGGCAAAATACACTTATAAAATAATTGACAAAAGCCAGTACTTTGACTGAAATAATGCTATCGGGAAATCTCTCCTGCTAGGGGCATATTCCAGAAGCACCAAATTATAGGGGAAAAGTCTAAAAAGAGAAATAATAATCGTGGTAAGAGAAACTATAAAGGGGAGAGAAAGAATGTTGTTGGATGAGAAACTGGCCATTTGTCATTAGCTGAAAAACAATGGATGCAAGGCACCAAAGCTCTTGTTTCATTTTGCAACAGCCTGACCTACTGGGCAGAGGCCAGTCAGATGAAATGACAGTGACTAAGGAGTGCGGCAGTGGGAGGGGCTGGGTGGAAATGGAATGGTCTGACTGGAGGTACAACTTGGGGCTTCTGCAATCTACCTTGTTTTGACTTGGCGAGGTGGGAGGAAATTATTTCCAATAAAACATGCTTCCACCTCTGTACGATACGGCTGCGGAGAAACAACCTGACAGTCTAGAGGCAAGACCCCAAAGCCTTCAGAACACGCGTGGGTGCGGATCGGGGCGCTCCGGTGCCGGTGCAGGAGCGCACGGCTGGAGGTCGCCCTGCTCCCCTCACCGGGAACGTCGGGAAGAAGCAGCTCCCGGGACACCGGGAGATCCACACCCCCGCTCCCGAACCCGGCCCGGGTGGAGTCCGCCAGCGAGACCACCGGGTGTCTGGGAGGCGCCGCCTCGCGGCGCGGGATCCTCCGGATCCTTCGCCCGGCCCCTGGCCCGCCGAGCCGGGCCCCGGAGGGCCGTTGGATCTGGGTGAAGGGGGGTGGGGGTGGGGAAGGGAGGCCCTTACCCATGTGCTGCGTGTCCAGCTGCACGGCCGGCATCTCCTTCAGGGGGATGTGGCCGGTCCCGCCGTCCCGGCAGCACCGCAGGCAGCAGAAAACAGACGCGGCCATAGCTCCTGGACCACCGATCTTCGGCCGACCGTAGGTTGCAGCGACGACGCCCCCCACCGCTCCGCCCCGCCTCCCGCCCCCTCCCGAGCGCCCGCGCTGACAAGGAGGCTCCGAGGCCGGAACAGCGACGCCCAGGGCTGGGAGGCGCAACTCAGGCCCAGGAAAGGCGGGCCTGAGAGAAGCGGTGGACCAGCGGGCGTAGCGGCGCAGGGAGGTGGGCGGGACCAGCGGCGTGACGGCGCTGAGTAGGCGGGGTGGGCGGGCGGGAAACGGCGTGCGCCTGCGCAGCATTCTCTTAGGATGGCCTCGTGCCCGCCCCTTGCGCTGACAGGTGAGTGAGATGGTCGGTCGGTCCCTACTGTTGGGGTTCTCAGATGCTGGGTTGTGTTGTTTTGTTTTGCTTTCTTTTTGAGACTAGAAGTCTCACCTACTGGGCCAGGCTGGTGAACTCCTGATTTAAGCAATCCTTCCGCCTCAGCCTCCATGTGGGCGCGCGCCACCACGCCCAGCGGGATGCTGTTTTTAAAACTGCTTTCCTGTTCCGCCATGATTTCTTTTATTGGGCAGATTGACCGAAACAGATTGGTCGGGGGACAGGGGAGCTAAATCAAAACCACCCGAGAGGTGTCCCTCAGCCCACCTAGAGCTGAGCCGTTGTGGCCACCGAAAGGCTCCCGAGCTGGCTTCGGAGTTTCTTCACGTGCCACAAGGCGGCCCCGGGTCGAGGCCTGCGGGGACACTGCACGGTGAGATGCCGATTCCCAGGTCCTGGGTGCCGAGTCGCCCCGGGCGCGCTGGAGGCCACACTGGGAGAGGAGAGATGACCCCGAGCCGGGCGGGTGGGGCCGCTCTGGATGGTCGCTTCCAAGTAAGCCATCTGGAGTCCTTTCGGTGCCCAGGAGTGAAAGGAATCCAGGCGGCTGTGGGAAGGCCGGTGGGGCCGCCAAGGAAGCTCCTTTCCGCTTCTACGTACAAGACAGGTGTTTGTCACTTATCATCTCCCTCCCCCCTTAGGCCATTCTTACCTGGTAACTTTTACATGAACTGGTTTGAGCCTCTAGAATTAACTACTTACAACCTCCCTCTTCCTAGGTCAGAGTTACAGCCTAAAAGCTTCTTTCCTAGGATTCAAGTCGAGAAACTGGACATAAATCCCCACTGCTTAAAGCAGTTATTTCCCATGCATACTTTTTAACTAGTTACCTGAGTATCAATATCCCTTTATGGACTGTTTTGGTCCATAGAATGAGGAAAGATTTTAAGTGCCCACCCCCCTTTTCTGTCTATTCAGATGCTGTTATTCTAATACTAAGGAAAATCTGCAAATTTTTGTATTTTGAGATTTAATCACCATAGAATTAATGGCCAAGGTAATTATTTAAACAGATTGAGGATAAGTTATTGCTGGCCCCAAGTGCCTATGAAGTATTCTCTTGGTATTCATTTTATACTTGAAATTTTCTTTTACTGAAAACCTTAACCATATTTGGAAGTTTAGTGTTATGATTCTTTTCCAGGGGCAAAGGAATATTGCATAGAATGTTGGAGAATCTTTTTTTTGGTCTACCTACTAGAAGGTGAGCCCTGTTTCCATATATGTTATCTAACAGTTTTTTCAAGGTTAATAATGTCCCCCACTTTATAGATGAGGAAAATAGGCTGATAGGATCAAGTGACTAGTAATTAAGGAAATGTACAAGGTAGGGCTACAAACCCAGAAACATGCTGTCAGTTCAAACTGCTGGTTTGCACTTAATTTTTGTATGTTTCCTTAATCTCTTTGTGTAACAGCGCCATAACTCATGTAAGACAATAAAATAAAATTAGTTGTTATAAGGTAAAAAAAACCCAAAAACTTGTCTGTACTATTAAAAGTAGTACATAGTTCAGAGCTGATGGCTCATGTTACTCCTAGCTACTCAGGAGGCTGAGATCTGAAGCTGAGATCTAAGAATCAAGTTTCTGAGCCACCCTGAACAGACAAATCCTGGAGACACTAACTTACTAATAACTAGGAAAAAGTTGGAATTGAGGGTGTGGTAAATGGTAAAGCACCACCCATGAATGAAAAAGCCAGGGAAGAGCACAAGGGCCTGAGTTCAAGCCTGAATACCAAAAAAGCCAGCTGTAAAAAGTTAGTTGTAAACTGGCCATGACTCTAGAGAGATGGAAATAGTGTAATCTCTTCCCTGACTGGAAAAGTAATTTTCTGGGACACTGCCCCATTAGCTTCTACTGTGGAAACTCAAGACTACTCAGCAGAATGAAGCGAGCAAAACTGGTTTGCTCCTGGAATAGACTTCTCTGTCTTGGCAGGTGAATGTCGCCCCTGAGCTCATAGACTTCCTTTCTAATATCTAGAATCCTGTTAACCTTGCATTATTATTTTCAAAGAAGTGATCCATTCTTTTTGAAAAGCATAGTTTTCAAGATATTTTGATAGTGTTCCACAGCTATCGCTTTGAATAACAATCACAGATAAAGCCTAAAGAATGTTTCGCAATAGTTAGTCAGAAAGTCATTTATCTCAGTCAAAAGCAATAACCAAGAATGACTACTAGAGGGAGGGGCCTGTATGTTCCAGTGACCTATGCCAGAAACTGAAGAACTAATAAGACAGTAATGTAAAGCATGTGTTTCAGAGTTGTGTTTCTTTAATGGTTTGTATGGCAGTCATACGTCTCCTGTTAGTGAATTTCACACTTTGTTCTGGATTGCACAAAATGGTTTCTTTCTTAAAAAGTCATTAATCAGTTTTGAAGCCAAAAGAGTGATTGGAGTGATTATTTTGAAATCCTTATGCTTCTAAAAGCTAACATGTTTCCGGGGCCTTGACTATTCATTTTTATAATTTGGAGCAATAGCAACTGACATGTGTTTACTATTGTCAGGCATTGATCTAAATGTTTTCTTCTTTTTTTCAATATTGAGTTTTGAATTCAAGATACTTCTACTACTTGAGTCACACACTTCGAACCCTTTTTGCTTTCATTATTTTTCCTTTTTTTTTTTTTTTTTTTTGGTCAGAGTGTGCTTGGACTGTGATCTTCCTATTTATGCTTCCCAAGTAGCTGCACCTGACACTATGTGTTTTTTAATAAACTAATTAAATCCTTGTTAGCAGCCCTATGTAGGAAAAACTCCTTCACTTTATAGATGAGGAAACTGAAGAAATAATTAAGATGCCCAATGTAATATTCAATGAGAGATATGGCTGCATTCAAATCCAGGCATTCTAGTCTTTGAATCTATATACTTAACCATTGTGAAAACTGCCTTCCTTAGGCTGCTACAATTATGAATACATTTCTAATTTTGTATTTGTTTTCTTTTGTTCACACACTGACATTAAAATTTACCTGGAGTTAATTATACTCATTGAACTTGAGATTACTGAATTATAAAATATATTTTTTACATTCAGCAAGCCACCATAAGAGAACTCACAAGAACTTGGTACTGTAATAGACTGCCATTAATGGGCTTGGACTCTGCTCTGTTATCAGCACCTTTGAACATTTTGCATCAGTCCTTTGCAGGGAGTCTAACTCTGTCAAGGAAAGGCTATCTGACATTTCATTGCTCAGCCAAGTAAACCAGGTCGGAGACTTGGAAAGTACCAGAGATGTGATGTTAGGAAGAAAAGAGGAGAATGAGTGAAGTAAAGAAATTTGAAAAAGGTACTGAAGAAGAACAAAAGAGGAGAATGCAAAACTTTTTTTTTTTTTTTTTTTTTTTGGACTGGGGATTGAACTCAAGGCCTTGTGATTTGCTTGAGCCACATTCCTGGCCTTTTTTGTTTTCATTATGTTTTTGGATAAAGTCTTGCATTTTTTTCCCAGGGTTGGTTTTAGACTGAAATCCTCCCACTTTTGCCTCCTGAGTAGTTTGAATTACAGACGTATGCCACCACACCTGACCCTAAAACACTTTTTTTAATATTGAAGAAAAAAGAAGCCGGGCACTGGTGGCTCATGCCTATAATCCTAGCTACTAAGAAAACTGAAATTTGATGATCACGATTCAAAGCCAGCTGGGGCAGAAGAGTCCCTGAGACTCCTTTCTCCAGTTGACTATCAGAAAACCAGAAATGGGGCTGTGATTCAAAGTGGTAGAGTACTAGACTTGAGCAAAAAGAGCTCAGGGTCAGCACCTAGGCCCTGAGTTTAAGCCCCAGGAACAGCAAAAAACAAAAACAAAAGGGAATTTTAAAAAATTTTAAAAATTACCCCGGACTTTCAACTTTTTATTCTTTTTTTTTTTTGCCAGTCCTGGGACTTGAACTCAGGGCCTGAGCACTGTCCCTGGCTTCTTTTTTGTTCAAGGCTAGTACTCTACCACTTGAGCCACAGTGCCACGGCACCACTTCTGGGCATTTTCTATATATGTGGTGCTGAGGAATCGAACCCAGAGCTTCATGTATACAAGGCAAGCACTCTTGCCACTAGCCCATTTCCCCAGCCCTCAACTTTTCATTCTTTTCAATGGAAGATGCCATAAACTGAGGGGAGTTTTTTTTTTTTTGGCCAGTCCTGGGGCTTGGACTCAGGGCCTGAGCACTGTCCCTGGCTTCTTTTTGCTCAAGGCTAGCACTCTGCCACTTGAGCCACAGCGCCACTTCTGGCCGTTTTCTAGATATGTGGTGCTGGAGAATCGAACCCAGGGCTTCATGTATATGAGGTGAGCTCTCTTGCCACTAGGCCATATTCCCAGCCCCTGAGGGGAGTTTTGTGATACCCAATATTAGGTTTTCCTCCTCAAAACCACAATTAGCTACTCTACTGTAAATACAATTTACATTCTCACCAATTTAGCTTCTAAGTTGTTTGTTTTTACCAGTCCTAGGGCTTGAACTCAAGGCCTGAGCACTGTCCCTGAGCTTTCTTTATGCAAGGCTAGCATTCTACCACTTGAACCACAGCACTACTTCTGGCCTTTTATGTTTATACATTACCGAGGAATCGAACCCAGGGCTTCATGCATGCTAGGCAAGCACTCTACCACTAAGCCACATTCCCAGCCCACTTCTAAGTTTTATTGTGGTAATAATTAGGCAAATGGGAGTGTTGAGGGTACAAAAGGAAAGCAGAGCAAAAGTTAATGCAAAAGTAAATTTTGGATTCTCAGAAGAAATAAAGGGAAATGCGGATACATAAAGTTAGTTCTTGAATCTCTATTTGTCTGTTAATAAAGAGAACACTTAAAACTGTGACTTGCCTGCAGTTCTCATGAGAAGTGTTTTGTAAAAAGTTTTCATAGCAGAAGATAAGATTATATAGCCTGGTATTTTGGGTGGAAGGTTGTCAAAAGACTTAGCTGTGCCAAATAGTTCAAATAAAAATTTCCCAAGGCATCTCAAACATTCAAGTGATTATGTATGTTTTTTTACTACAGTAGGATCAGGGAGTAAGAAGTCACCAAGTCTGGATTATAAAATCAGAGAGCATTTGTACATGCTATAAATTTCAGTACTTGGGAGGCTGATGCAGGAAGATCAAATTCATAGAGACCCTGCTTCAAAAGAAAATCTTAGGAGAGGCATGCTGGCATATGCCTGTAGAATCCCTGCTATTCATGAGGTAGAGATGAGTATCACAGTTAAGGCTGGCCTGAGGCAGGGCTGGTGAGGCAGGGGGAGGGAATCACTTGAGAGCTTGTCTTGAAAACGAGTTGGATGTGGTGGCATCCTATAATCGTAGGTATTTTGGGAGGTCTGAGGCCAGCCCAAGACAAGAGCACAAGACCCCATCATACTCTTTAACCAAAGGACAAAAACTCAGTGCTGGAGAACTTTTGAGGCCTGGGGTTCAAGCCCTGATACTCCAAACAAACAAAAATAATTTTTTGACATTTACAGAATGGACTAGACAAAGAGGTCAAGGGGTGTATCTATAAATATATAAACATATATGTATGTATATACACACATATTTCATTGAAATTGTGGAAAAATTTAAAAATGTTTCTAGCAAATAGGAAGGGCACATGGATTATTAGGTAAATCACATCCAACATTATTAATTTAAGATAGATACTGTATACAATGTCACTGAATCTATAATTTTATTTTGGGGATTGTGAAAAATAGTTTTTCAAAAGATTTTTTTCTGTAAGTACAATCCTTTCACATATGTTTTCTCAATAATGTTTATGCAGATGGATATTCTAAATTGAGGGGGTTAGAAACTTGATTTTTGTGTTCTGTTATGGGGAACTGCATTTGACCGCTACACTTTGCAGACCTTACAGCCTGAGTTACAGGGAATGTGTGATACCTAACTTTATTGGTGAGACTTTGTAATAAACTCTGTACTGGGGCTGGGGTGGAGTGTAGCTCATTGTTGTCATAGACAAGGCCCCAGGGCTTGATCCTCTGCACTCTAAAAACAAACAGCTTTATAGCACTTGAAAACTGCTTAAAAACAACAACATGAAATAACTTTGAAATACCAACAGTGAGAATAAGCCAGGGATATATTATGGCCAAGAGGCCTTTAGTGCAGGCAGATGGGCCGGCAAAGAATTGTGCATGAGTTCACTGAGCAGTACTGGCTTGTAGTAGGTATTTAGCCACTTGAAATTGAAAGGAAATTATCCCAAAAGACCATGTGGACAAAGTCATGTGTAGCAAAAGAGTTTATTGCCAGCTGAGCTGACAAGGCCAAGTTCCCATAAAGGAGTAACCGAAAATGGCCCCGGATTGTTTCCCAGGGGACCTTTATACTCTCATGGGGCTAGGGTGGGAGGTGCTCCACCTGCCCCTCAAGTACCATCATCAAGGGAAGAGTCACATTGCCAAGGGCAGATCTTGTATCTGGGCTGGGGGGCATTCTACAGACAGAAATGCAAACTGGAATTCACATAAAACATGTATATGAAGATATATTCATAATTCCTCCCAAATAAGCAATCTGGTATTTACTAATGGGTAAAACCAACTGTGATAATCCACACAAACACTAGTTGAATAAAACACAAAGGATTAGTTCATTTAAAATGGTTGAATCTTACATGCATTTTTACTAAGATCTTTGTTGGGAATGGGTGGAAGGCATGTGTGGATTCACTGTTATCCTATATATATATATTTTTTGCCAGTCCTGGGGCTTGAACTCAGTGCCTGAGCACTGTCCCTGGCTTTTTGCTCAAGGCTAGCACTCTACCACTTGAGCCACAGCACCACTTCTGGCTTTTTCTATATATGTGGTGTTGAGGAATCGAACCCAGGGCTTCATGTGTACAAGGCTACCACTCTACCACTAGGCCATATTTCTAGCCCCCTATTTTTTTTTTTGTATATGGTTGAAATTCTTCATAATAAAAGTATTGAAAGGGTATTTTAATGATATCACAATGTCTAGGTTCTGCACAGATGTGTCTACAGTTCTGTGGTCCAAGCCAGAAGCTGCATCTGAAATATTGTACGTCGAACTGCTAGTTAAATGAAGACCAAGTCTGGTAATGTAAGTAATTTTATTTTGTTAAGATGTACAACTAGAAAGTGTTTTTGAATGTTTCTAGGGCACAACTTGATGGGGGAAAGGCTTCTTGATTTTAAGAACATAATTCTCCAACTAAGTTACCAGATTCTAGTAGTCAGAACAGCACAGTCTGAGCAGTAGGACAAGAAGATGATGTAAATGAATATTTCTCCTTTTGTGTTGGTCGGTAGAAGGATGTATGTGAAAGGTGAAGGGCTTGTGAAAACTTTGTGTTTACATTTATCTTTCTTTAATTTGAGACTATTTGAAGTTTAAGACTGGCAAGTAAGCAGATTCTCTTGAATCTAATTACTTGGGGCTATTTCTTAAGATAATGCACATGCAGTTCTATTTGTCCGCAATAGAATACCACCCATAAGCTTTCCCCTGCTGTACATACACATTAATGTTTTAATACTTACATTATCCTCCTTCATAAAAATCCATGCTTAGACAATTATAAAGCTGGGTGTCAGTTGCTTTCTTCTATAATTTAGCTACTCAGGAGGCTGAGATCTGAAGATCATGGCTCAGAGCCAGCTGGGGCAGAAAAATCTGTGAGACTCTTATCTCCAATGAACTACTAAAAAAAGTCAGAAATGGAGCTGTGGCTCCTACCCTTGAGCAAAAGAAGCCTAGGGACAGTGCCCAGGCCCTGTGAAGCTCCAGAACAGGCACACACACACAAATTATGCAGAGATAGTGGAGGGGTCTGGCTCACAGCAGAGTATATGCCAGGTACTGGGTTATGGAAAATTTCTGCTATGTTCTCTGTATCTTGAGAGAGATTTGGGGTACATAGCTGTATTTTATTTCAACTTGGAAATTTACACTTGAGGTTTTTACATTCTAGTATATATAAATTTTACGTAGATGTTTCAACAAATATTTAGCCCTAATTAATGACATACATGCTGAATTGTCTAGAGTGATGTCTGTTGTCCATAATTTGCTGTTTTCATGACACTTAGCTTTGAACTCAAGGCCTTGTGGTTTGCTGAGCTGGCTATCACTTAAGTCACACTCACAGGCCTTTTGCTCTTATTATTTTTCTAATAGGGTCTTGTATTATGTGTGGTGGTAGTGATAGGGAAGGGCTAGACCATGATCCTTCTGTCTTTTTTTTTTTTTGGCCGGTCCTGGGCCTTGGACTCAGGGCCTGAGCACTTGGCTTCTTTTTTGCTCAAGGCTAGCACTCTGCCACTTGAGCCACAGTGCCTCTTCTGGCCGTTATATATGTGGTGCTGGGGAATTGAACCCAGGGCTTCATGTATATGAGACAAGCACTCTTGCCACTAGGCCATATTCCAGCCCCAATCCTTCTGTTTTTGCTTCCTATCTTGCTGGCATGACAGGTGTATACTACTGAGCTCAGCTATTTTTCTTTTGGATCTTGTCAACTTTTTGTTTTTAACTGTGTGTGTGTGTGTGTGTGTGTGTGTGTGTGTGTGTGTGTGTGTGTGTGTTTGTCTTTTTGGTACTAGGGATTGAACCTAGGATGTTGCACTTGCTAGGCAAGTACTTTGCCACTCAGCCCAACTTTTTTTTTCCCCCCTTTTGTTTGGTTGGCCTCAAACCTCAGTCCCTCTGATTTTTTTTTTTTTTTTAGTAGTTATGGTTACAGGTGTCTCCCACCATGCTGGACTATAATTTATTTTTATTTTTTAGAAATACTGGGGTTTAAACTAGAGCCTTGTACTTGCTAGGCAGGTGCTATACCACTTGAGCAATGGTCCTAACCTTTTTTCTTGTCAAAAGGGATTTCAACAAAATTTTCTAAATTTAATTTTTTTGCTTTTATTATTTTTCAAATAGGTTCTACCTTTTTGCCTGTGCTGGCCTATACCACAAATCTTTTATAAAATGAGAGCGAGTGTTCCCAGTTTTTTATTGGTTGAGATGGGAATATGTGTCATGAACTTTTTTCCCAAGCTGACCTTGAACTGAAATCCTCTTGATCTTTACCTCCTGAGTAATTTGGATTACAGCCAGTGACAGAATTTAATATTTATTTGCTTGTTTATTCCAAATCTTTGGCTGATAATACAATAGATAGAACCATTTTAGATACTGAATACAATGTACCACATGCCAAAGGTCTGGGAGTTTTTTAGGTTTCTATGAAAAATATTTTATCCTTAGGAAAAAAATCTCCAATTCACAAAAGAAAATTACAAACTTTCATTTATTCCCTCGGCTACTAAAGAACTCTTTGATTCCCCGCCCGCCCCCTTTTTTTTTTCCATTCAGAGACCAGAATGATTTTCCCTTTTTCACAGTTCTGAATCCTTTAGGATCATCTGGCCCGAGTGGCAAATGCAGCTCTAGTGTACATGCAAATGTGGCTCCTGGAGAAGATTCTCCAGCAGAGCTAGGCCTGGATATTCACACCCTCATAGCCTAATGCCATTGCAGCTTCATCTTGTAATGTCTGTGTGCAGACTCCTTGTTCTCCAGGCTTCTTCTGAATCCCATATAGTTCTGCAGAAAGGAGGCTGTATATCTTGTCTCTGCAAATGGCAAACCAATAAAGGAAACTGTGACTAAGAGTTGACTGTAAAGGATTAGTACCCTAAGAAGGCAGTATTCTGTCCCTTGCCTTGTTGAAATGAGTTAAATGACAGCTTTTTAAAAACACTCGTTGTATTAATTTGAGTGACTATAAAAAGATTGAGGGGCTGAGAATATGGCCTAGTAGTGGTAGAGTACTTGCCTCGCATACATGAAGTCCTGGGTTCTATTCCTCAACACCACATATATAGAAAAAGCCAGAAGTGGTGCTGTGGATCAAGTGGCAGAGTGCTAGCCTTGAGCAAAAAAAGAAAAAGAAGCCAGGGACAGTGCACAGGCCTTGAGTCCCAAGCCCCAGGACTGGCAAAAGTAAAATAAAATTAAAAGATTGAAATCTGTGTAAGACCCACCCCCTGGGAGGGCTCCATGCAGATGCCCCCACCTATTTAAGTCTTTGCCCAGTACCTGCATTAACTAGGTAACTGGCATACCTAGAGGCAGTTACTTCCCCCTCCACCTGGCCATACCTCCTGCCTTTCCCTATATAATCTGGTCTTTTCTCTCTTACTCTCTCTTGTTCTCATTCCTTTTCTTACTCTCTTTCCTTTTCTCTTTTTCTCTTCTTTCCCTTCTGTCTCCCCACACCTCCATCTTGTGTGGGCTGGCAGTTTGCTCTCCGCCCCCCCCCCCCCAAACTCCTTTCTCCTGAACCATGTGGTAGGTTTCCTTTCCTATGTTCCTTACAATCTGTTTTCCTAATAAAGACCTCAAAAGGTTCACTGTATAGGATCTATCCCTTCTTGTCTTTGTATTTTCTGGTTTTTCCTTCTGCTGCTCTTCAAAAAAGCTATAAGGTGCAAATAGACAGACAAATAGGTACATTGATAAACAGATGGATATAGATTGTATTTGTATATCCCTACACATACATCTTAATTCAAAAGGTACAGCATCATAGATATACTTTTCTTTCTCTTTATGAGACAGGGTCTCAGTATATAGTCCAAGCTGACCTTGAGCTCTTGATCCTCCTGCCTCATGTTCTTGCATGCTGGGATTACAGTGTAGGACACCACACGTGGATATGTTTATATGTATAGATGTACACATATACACACAAAACAATTTATAGAAAAATACACGTATTTTGTGGACTGAAATCCTGTTCCATTAGTAACTTCAGAAATTCTGTTCTGAGAAACAATGACTACCACTAATTCATAATTTCTGATTGATCATGAGAACATTTCACTAGCATACACTACATATTTATGTGTGTGTATATAAATGCTATTTGGCATATCTATAATCTGTATGATATAAAAGCCTCAAGTGATCCTAAGTCTCTTCTAGAACAATGTTGAGAAATTAACAGCTAGATAACAAACTAGATAAAGATACAGGTAGTTGTATCTCAAAGGTAGCACTCATTGGTCCTGTTACTCCTGGTCAGATCTTCTGTTTCTGTTCACAGAGAAAATGTTACAGTGAGTCACCAGTTCTAACAAAAAAGAGCATTGTGCTTGGCTGTGTGATTTGGGCTCCTGCATAAACTTTGGTGGCAAACTAATGGGGACATGAAGAGGCAGCACCAGTGATACACCTCTCGAGTGGCATTGTAGTGCTCTGGCTGGGTGTGAGATCCTTTATGGCTGAAACTTTTTTTATCTCTGCCCAGCCCTGAGCACAGTGTGCCTAACTGATGAAAGCCTTAAATGCGTTGCTTGGCTGAAAGCTTGTGGGAGGCAGGAAAACTCCAGCCCAAAGAGTGTTGAACTAGTCCTAACATTGCTAGAATCTAGTTGATACACTGATGAAAGGCCAAGCAGACACTTCTGAATTGTTACATAAAGGAATAATAATAACAATGTAATTTTAAGAAATAATCATATAAAGGATGACATTCTGTGTTTATAAATATTAATTTTATTTTATTTTGGAGTTTGAACTCTGGTCTTGTACTTGCTAGGCCAGGTACTCTACCACTTCATTAGTTTCTGAATAGGGTCTTGCTTTTTGCCTAGGCCAGTCTGGATTGTGACTCTCTTATTTGTGCTTCTGGAATATCTGAGATGACAGGTGTGTTCCAAGATGCCCAGATCTTTTTTGGTTAAGATGAGCTCTTGTGAAATTTTTGCCTGAGTTGGTCTGGAACTATATCCACCTGACCTCAGCCTCTCCAATAGAAAGGATTATAGGCACAAGAAACTGTCCAGCCAAAATAATGATTATATTAGTCATTATACAAATAGTATGAATTATTATATAAATACTGATACTTTTATGTGTTACACAGATACATTTATTCATTCAAGTTGCATAAATACATTATACGTTAAATTGCATTATACATTAATAGTGTTGTTATTACTTATAGAATAGATAAGGTATCATATGTTCACTTTACTTCAGGATTGACAGTCTTATGTTAGTGCTGTTCAGAAAACATTGCTTCAACCTCTCTAAGATGTATGAGATTCTAATATAGCTGTGGAAATGCAACGTGGTTTAATTTATTACCAAGTAGAAGACATATCTAACAACCCTCCCTTCTCTCAGCTTCCTCCTTCCACTACTGATCTCCATCAATTAAGGCAACAAAGGTAAATAAAATATAATTCCTCACTTTGATGACCTAGTAGAGAAAAAAACAAGTATAAATACTGTATAACTGTGAGCTGAGATCTTAACTCAGTGGTAGACTGCTTGCCTTGTGGGTGCCTAGTGCCATGGGTGAGTCCTTGAGTTAAAGTGCCAGCACTGTAAAAAAAAAAAAAGCACTATCTATATATCTATCTAGGTATCTATGATATATCTGTGCATGCTCTCTCTCTGTGTAATATATACATGTGTATGTATATATATATATACATACACATGTATAATACACACACACATATACACACACAGGTCAATCTGTGTTAGCTTTTCATTACAGGTGATTTTTTTTTTCTGGTTCTGGTACTTAAAGCCTCACATTCTTGCTTGGCTTTTTCAACACTCAAGACTGGTACTCTATCACTTAAAACCACACTTGTGGGGTTTTTTTTTTTTGTTGTTGTTGTTTTGTTTTTGCTGGTTAACTGGAGATGAGAGTCTCCTGACTGAGGCTGACTTTGAACAGCAATCCTCAGATCTCAGCCTCCTAAGTAGCTAGGATTAAAGGCACAAACCACCAGCTTCTGGTTGGTTATAGATTTTTTGCCTAATAATTAAATGTGGAGGTACCTGTTATTTCTGGCAGGGAATTTTGTTTTTATTTGGTCATACCTCTCATATTTGCTGAGAAAGAAGTAAGGATATTCTGCGGCAGGAAGCCTGGCTAAGATGTGGTGTCAACTCCACATCCAGGCTGGTCTTGGGCAGGGTCAGTGTGCAGGTTGCATGTGTTAGGTGCTCCACCCTATTCCACCTTCCCTTACCATGTTCAGCTTCTGTTAGTGGGTATAAATTGTGTGTGTTTTATGTATATACTTCTTCATTACCTGCCTTTTTCAAAGATGAATATCTATTAAATTTGAATTGTAAATTTAAGATACTCAGAATGGCATAAGCCCGTGCTCTGTGTCTGTTCATTTTTATTTCCCACTCCTATTTTCCTCAACATTTTTTCCTTCTGCTCTTGTGTTTTCTCATACTCTCAGGAGAGAGGGTCGGTTTTTTTTTGTTGTTGTTGTTTTTTTTTTTTTTTTTTTTTTTTTGTAGGTCATGGGGCTTGGACTCAGGGCCTGGGCACTGTCCCTGAGCTCTTTTGCTCAAGGCTAGTACTCCACTACTTTGAGCCACATCTCCACTTTCAGTTTTCTGGTGGTTAACTGGAGATAAAAGTCTCATGGACATTTCCTGCCCCAGCTGATTTTGAACTGTGTTCATGAACTTCCAACACCCAGCAAGGTTCAAGTTTTTTTTTTCCCTTCCTCCTCACCTTCCTGTCTCCCTTCCTTTCTTCCTTTTCTTCTGTATAATTTTCTGAGCTGTATCCTTCATGAAGCCATTTTAGAAGCATTTGAAATATGCCCTCATTATATTTTGAAGGTGAGATGGATATTCCTTTAGGCCCTGCTTCTGTGCAATTTGTCCAGAATGATAGTTTAATCCAGTGATATGCTTCTCGACTTCATTTATCTGTATCCACCAGTTCTGAAAAAATTTGAGCAAATATGTGTTCTTCTTTTTTCCCTGTAGTTAATGTAGTAGATACATTATCAGCAGAATTTTCTCTAAAATGAAACTAAATCATTGCCAGAGGAGATGGTTAACTAAAAGCCACACAGAAAGTTTCTATGTATGTCTAGAACCTGAGAAAATTTGAGAAGAGGTGCAGAAAGAATTTTTACATTTTAGGACTGGAGGGGGCTTCTTGGTCAAGTTTGAAAAACATGACCAGATAAAATTACATTAGAAAATAAAAAGGCAACAAGATCAGTGGGAAAGCAAGCCAGAATCCTGTTACAAAAAGTTACAGAGGTCTTGGTTGTGTGTTTTATGTGAATGTAATAATTGTACATCAAAGTGAAAGGTGCCCCCCTGGCCCCTCTTCGTAACTTTCTCCTGTGCTCACCCTTAGGCACAACAGAGCCTGACAAAGGCCTCTGACTGACTGTCAACACTGCTCCCAGGTAGTTGTATCTCAAAGGTAGCACTCATTGGTCCTGTTACTCCTGGTCAGATCTTCTGTTTCTGTTCACAGAGAAAATGTTACAGTGAGTCACCAGTTCTAACAAAAAAGAGCATTGTGCTTGGCTGTGTGATTTGGGCTCCTGCATAAACTTTGGTGGCAAACTAATGGGGACATGAAGAGGCAGCACCAGTGATACACCTCTCGAGTGGCATTGTAGTGCTCTGGCTGGGTGTGAGATCCTTTATGGCTGAGACTTTTATTTATCTCTGCCCAGCCCTGAGCACAGTGTGCCTAACTGATGAAAGCCTTAAATGCTTTGCTTGTCTGAAAGCTTGTGGGAGGCAGGAAAACAGCAGGAAAACTCCAGCCCAGACCAGAGTGCGCCCACATGGCCGGCAGAGGGCAGGCTTGCACCAGCTGCTGCCATGCTGTTTCCTTCTGTGCCACAACTGTTCCGAAATTTAAATTTAAACCTTCATAACCACATCAGGATATTGTCAGTTACACACAACAAACCCGCATTATGGTTAGTACAAATAACAGTCCAGAACTAGCTGAACCACAACATCTCGCAAAGTCAAAAGAAGAAATTTCCGGGTCAAGTCTTTCAAGAAATATGACAGTTTTTAAATTTGAACAACCCTTACATTCACTTGGGGAGTGAAGGTACAGGTTTGTGAAACTAGTTCTTTAGATGTGTCAGCAGAAAAATTGAGGCTTCTCTTAAATAGGGCTTGAGGTGTTCCTGAAGCCAGAGATGTGGCCATTAAGAAAAAAGCTACTAAAGTACTTCTCTTTGCTTGTCTCCCAGTGGATTATCTGTATAATTAAGTCAGCATATTTATGGGCTGGTGGTAGAGCCAGGAAGCCCTAGATCCTAACCCCATCACTGAAAAAAAAGTGAATACATTAATAAAATTAAGATGTATACATATATACTTAAATTTTCACTTCATTTAGAGAAGTGCACAGCAAGTGGTTCAGATTATCTTGGATTTTGGTTCATCGTTTATTAGCTGGGTGATCTTGAGGAAGTTACTTAAACTGCCTGTTTGCATTTTCTCAGCTATAAATAAGGTTACTGTTTCCTTAGAATATTTTAAAGATTGAGTTGTCTTAGGGCAACAAAATTTGGCACATAAGAATGTGCTATGACTGTTGGCAGAAGTAAAATACATAAGCTGGGTTCAGTGGCTCAAGCCTGTAATCAATCCTTGCTACTTGTGAGGCAAAGATCAAGAGATCAAAGTTCAAAGCCAGCCTCAGCATAAAGTGTTTTTGTGACTCCATCCAGCCAATGGCTGGCTGCAATGTATGAGTTTGTTATCCCCAGCACCTTGAAAAGCATAACTAGGAAGGTGGCAGCCCAGGCCAGCCTGGGTAGAACTCAAGATCCTATCTGGAGATTAGCCAGGTGCCACTGGGCTCACTACTTACAACTACCCAGGAGACTGAGATCTTTTTCACCCAAGCAAAAAAAGTTTACTAGATACTCCATCTCCAGAATAAGTAGCAAAAAATAAAAATAAAAATAAAAAGCTGGGCTGGTATTGTGGCTCTAGTGGTATATCACTAGACTAGAGTGCTCAGGGTCCTGACTTCAAACCTCAGTACTACAAAAATGAAATAAAAGTACCAACACAAAAAGGGCTAGGAGTATGGGTCAAGTAGTAAAGTACCTGCCTAACAAGTATGAAGCCTTGAGTTCAATTCCCAATATGACTAAAAAATAATAAAATACATAAAACTTAAGGGAGATATTTGTTAGGCAAGTATTCTACCCTTTGAGCCATGCCTCTACCCTTTTTGCTTTCATTATTTCTCAGGGTTTCTGGCCAGGCTGGTCTGGCACAAAGATCCTCTGTCGGTGCTTCCTGAATAGCTGGGATTATAGGCATGAACCACCACACTCATCTGCTCTGAGGCTGCTTTTTAAATGGATGGAAGTAGGCTTTTAATGTCTTTCCTGGGGAGAATCAGTTGTGTAATAAATGATAACAGTAAGAAAAAAGTGAGTAGCTAATCTGACCACCAGATTGAAAAACAGAAGGCCTTTAGTTATTATTCTAGACAAAGTTGTCATTTCCACAGCCCAGAAAAATTAGCTGACATCTCGCTTTGTGAAGCTTAAAGCACAGTTGTTCTAGACTCAAATCTCTAAACTCAAGGAACTGAGGGCTCTAGTTCACATTCAAGGTTGCTTTTGCTGTCTCCCAGTAGCCAAAGGATTCAAGGAGGCACTCAACTGTGGGGCAAGGATAGAAAGGCAAACCAGATCCAGGGAACAGGAAAGAGAAATGGCTGGTTTTTGGTTAAGCATGGGGGTTCACATCACCAATAATCTGGGAGATCAGGAGGTAGATGAAAAGCTAGAAATAAAGTCCCTGAAGGGCTCAAGAAACATCTATCAACCCCCACCCCCACCCACAATGAGAGGCTGTGCAAAAAGATACAGGGTTACCCCAATCAAGCATTTGCAAACCAAAGGTCTTACTGAGAGAAGCTGCTACTTGTAAAAGATGAAGCATGATAGCTGTAGTAAGCTTAAGGCACTTTTTTAGGGGGAAATGAGGACAGACTAAGGAAGCCAAAAAGGGTTGGGTGTTGGCTTTGCAGAAAGCCGAGTTACACTTTACAAATAGAGTTGCCAGGTGTCCTGTATTGAACTGGACAGCATGGTGTTTTAGCTTCTGGTGTATTCAAATGCAGTCACTGCCTATTTTTGAGAAAATCATTATTTCATTTGTACGTTATCTTATGTTTTGATTGTTTTTTAATCAGCAGAAGTTTGTAATTTCAGCTTTTAGTTATTCCTGCTAAGCACTGAATGGATAAACATGACCTTAAAGAACCTTTTAATTTTTTTTGAAATGTGAGGAATCCTTTTATTTATCTATGTGCAAGTACAATGTTCCAAAATTACTGTTAAGTATTCTGTTAAATAAAGAAAAAGTCTGTCGTTCAGATGGAGAAGGCACACTCTACAAGAAGTCATCTCTCTTAGCCTCTGAGGAGAGGATTTTTTTTCCCTGTAGGGAAAACACATTTCTCTTTGCGATAGTAATAAGAACTAACTTTCACCAAGGGTTACAACAGATCTGATGCCACGTAAGCATTTTACACTTTCTGCCTTCTTTCCCACAGTACTTGTAGAAGACAAAACAATTTAGAAAGATTCTTTATTGAGCCCCAATCCTAGAAGTTATCCTTAAGCCCTCCTTTCCTCTTTGTTTTGTCCACCATAGCTCCAAAACATACTTTCTCATTCTCTTGCTAGCTTGAAAGTTGCATTGTCCTCCAAAGCATCCTCCCTGGGCACACAATGGCCAGAGTGATTTTTGTTTTTTAAACTGTAAACCAGAGTGTGTACTCTCCAAGGGCTTCCATACATGTAAACAAACCCCAAAGTCCTTCTTGATTACTTAGTGTAAATTCTCCATCCATCTAGCATATGTTCATGAAGCACCTACTATGTGCTAAGCCCTTCTCTGGGTGCCAGCATATTGTTCCTGTACAGAGCTTACATTCCAGTGCAAGGGGACTATAATCACAAAAGTCCATATATAATATATCAGGTGGCAGTAAGTGGTAAGTGGTCTTGCCATGTAGGAAATTGCCTCCAAAGGGGGAAAATGAAAACTTGGAAGTATCAAGAGGTGTGAGGGACCAATGTAGGGTCTTTCCAAAGTGATGACATTTGAGCAGTATAGAGAGTGAGTGAGCTGAGTATATTCTGGAAAAACATTCCAGGCAGAGGGACAGCAAATACAGAGGTATTAAGGAAGCATTATACTTGGCACATTTAAGGAACAGCCAGGAGACCGCAGTGGCTATGAGCAGAGGGAGAAACCACAGTCAAAGAGGTCTTGGCCACAGCATGGGGAAGGGGCAGTTCAGGGAAGAACTTACAGGCCTCCCATCCAGAGACTTAGGCTGTGAGCTCGTGTGGAGCTGGGTTGGAATGGTAGCACAAGTAGCTATGTGGCTATATAGAAGGATAGGTGTGGCTTCAGGGGAAGCCTGATTCAACACCAAGGCAAGGAGTGATAATGGTGTGACAAGATTGAGAGAAGAGAGAAGAGCTGAGTGAGAAAAGGCTGATGAGTAAACGGGTTGAATGAACTTGCCCAGGGCCACTCAGCTAGTGAGTGATGGAAGTTCACTCCCAGCAAGCTGACGCTGGAGTTGCTGGAGGAGAGGGCTGTTGCAGCCCCTTAGGCTTCCTGCCCGAGAGGTTACCAGGAGTTCACCAGGAAGAAAGGAGACATTTTCCTATTGGAAGCTTTATTAGAAGAAGCAAAGAGTAGAAAAACAACTTCCTAAATACAGAAACATCTAGAAGATGAAAAACAGCAGAACAAAGCCCCCAAATGTATAATAGTGGATAAGGCTGAATCTGGAGTCTTGATCAGTGACTACTTAAACTTTTGTGTGATTGTTTCTCAAAGAGAATGCATTAAGGACAATACTTTTAGAATTAAAAAAGAAAAAGTTGCTAAGGCTATGACTTTGAGTTCCCTTTTCTGGGAGATCAGCTGATTTCGAAGGTGAAGGCTATGCAAATATAAAGGGAAGATTTTTTTTTTTTTTGAGCCACCCATTCTCTGGTTTGCACTTAAGTTTTAGCTTCCTCAGGAATGATTTAGATCTCTATCCTTGTGCAAAACTTTTCTTCAGTGTTATTTTCCATTTGCTAATCAGTTGGATCTATTTGAGTTAAACTGTAGTTTCGGTTGATTCTTTTGGAAGTGTTTCTTCCTTCAAACTAGGTTGCAGAAACAATTAGACACACAGCTGCAGAAAGCAGATTTTTACTTTTAACTTTAAGATGAAAAATATGAATATTCAGAGTGTTGTTTCCATGTTGAAACTGCCCAATTTTCTTGGTAAAGTTCTAATTTGTGAGTGAGTGAATGTGCGTGTTTGTGTGTGCATGTGTGTGTGTGTGTTTGCATGCGCACCAGTGCCAGTCCTGGGGCTTGAATTTAGGGCCTGAATGTTGTCTCTGAGTTTTTTTTTTTTTAAAGTTCAAGGCTAGTATGCTCTACCACTTGAGCTACAGCTTCACTTCTGGTTTTTTGGTAGTTAATTGGAGATAAGAGTCTCATGGGCTTTTCTGCTTAGGCTGTTTTTGACCCTGATCCTCAGATCCCAACCTCTTGAGTAACATGGATTATAGGCATGAGGCATAACATTCTATTTTTAACATGCATATAAATTGGAGGATAGGAGTCCTTATATCTTGAGAAGGCAGGTAGCTCCCAGTAAAAGCAGGAATTGGGGTTAATACAAGGGGACATGTGTCTAGCTGTGTTCCACATAGTTGGATGACCCCATCACTTCCTTGACTGGCAAAAATTCATTTCCTCTTAACTACCTGATTGAAGACAGTGATTTGTTGAGTGGTTGGAAGTCCTTGTGTAAATTTCTGGCAGACCTCTTCTCACTTTTGTATAGTTGTAGTTTTTGCTCTAGCTCTGTTGTGTCACAAACAGCGTAACTTATTCATTATTATCTAAACCAGGAACGAATGGGTAAGAATGAAAGATGCCAAACCAGAGGGATGACTGGGCTCAGAGGAGCGTCAGAACTGCCAGGTGAACCAGGACCCATAGTCTTCTCATGAGCTAGACTTTAGAGATTTATGCGACTGTGTTATCTCTGTTATTTTCCAGCACAAGGAGACTCAAACTCTCAGGAATTGAATAATGATGGGTATTTAAAGTATTCCTAGCACCCCCCCCTCCCCCCCCAGCCCCAGCCCCAAATGCAGATCTTCTGGATTCAAGTGCTCTTGAATTCTGTATTTTCCCAGCACTTCCTTTGACCTTGAAAGATTGTGGATATTTTCCTCACCTTGAGTTTTTTGTTAAGTAGCAAAATGTGTGTGTGTGTGTGTATGTGTGTGTGTATGTGTGTATCTACCTACCTGTCATCCATCCATCTGTCCATCCATCCATCTATCCATCTATTTAATCTATCTATCTATGGCCTCACTGCATTGCCCAGGCTGAAATTACATGAGAATTATACACCACTGTGCCCAGCTGCCCTTGCCTTTAGAAAAGTCATTTGCACTTTCCAGTCCTCAGTAACTGTGCCTTTTGTACTGACATATTCATGCTTCAGGTAGGAAGAGCTAAAAGGACTTGAGGAACCAAGATGACCAGTGAGAGATTCTCAAGAAAAACAGAATTGAGAGTTGTGTGGCCTTTATTCTGTGCTTGGGGACTCTTTTGTGCAGTACTGAGATTTGAACTCAGGGTCTCCAGCTTTTGAGGCAGGCTAGACGTCTACCACTTGAGCCACTCAGTGGTGGTTTTTATGTGCTGGCTATTTTTCAGCTAGGGTCTCACCTATGCCCGGGCTGGCCTGGACTGCAGTCTTCCAAGTTGTACTTCCCCTCATAGCTAGGAAGTAGGTATGTACCACAGTGCCAAGCCATTGTGCTTCCCCTGTAGCTGAAATGACAGCTGCATGCCACAATTTCCAGACATTGAGATGGAATCTTGCCTCGATCTTTTAGATCTCTGCCTCCTAGGAAGGTAGGCTTGCAGGTGTGAACTACTGTGCCTGGCCTTATTTGGGAACTCAGTGCAACCTTGGATGAGCTGAGCCTTATTTTTTTTTGGGGGGGGGGGGGCCAGTCCTGGGCCTTGGACTCAGGGCCTGAGCACTGTCCCTGGCTTCTTCCCGCTCAAGGCTAGCACTCTGCCACTTGAGCCACAGCGCCGCTTCTGGCCGTTTTCTGTATATGTGGTGCTGGGGAATCGAACCTAGGGCCTCGTGTATCCGAGGCAGGCACTCTTGCCACTAGGCTATATCCCCAGCCCCCTTATTTTTTTTTTAACTATAAAAACATTGATTCCTGGGCTGGGAATATGGCCTAGTGGCAAGAGTGCTTGCCTCGCATACATGAAGCCCTAGGTTCGATTCCCAGCACCAGATATATATAGAAAATGGCCAGAGATGGTGCTGTGGCTCAAGTGGCAGAGTGCTAGCCTCGAGCAAAAAAGAATCCAGGGACAGTGCTCAGGCCCTGAGTCCAAGGCCCAGGACTGGCAAAAACAAAAAACAAACAAACAAAAAAAACCCACCACAGTGATTCCTGGCTGGGACTGTGGCTTAGTGGTAGAGTGTTTGCCTAGCATGCATGAAGCCCTGGGTTCGATTCCTCAGCACTACATAAACAGAAAAGGCTGGAAGTGTTGCTGTGGCTCAAGTGGTAGAGTGCTAGCCTTGAGCAAAAAGAAGTTCAGGGACAGTGCCCTGGTCCTGAGTTCAAGCCACAGGACCGGCAAAAAAACCCCACAAAAACAAACCAACAAAACAGTGATTCCTGTCTTTGTACTTTTGTTATTGATTGTACTTTCCTTTTGTTTCTTTTCCCACCATGCTTCAAAAGAACTGTTTGTACCCATTGTCTTGTGTGTCTACTTCCTCAGTCCTCACTCACTCCTGACAGCTGTCTTTGAAATAGAGAACTCTTACTTCCTTAAAATATTAGTGAAATAACTGAGTTAAGTGCTGGGAATGCAATGATGAACACACACACACACACGTATGTGTGTGCACATACACTATCCCAGAACCCTTGTAGAATTTAGTCAAGTGGAGAGACAGCAGTACTCAAACAATTATATAAATAAGCAACTGCAGTGTGCACAATGGAAGAGAAGAGGACACATGAGAGATCTATTTGTGGTTCGAAACATCTTGGAGAGCTAATTGTGCTGTGGTTGGGCATGGGAATGGGAGGGGCTGCTGAGGGGGCTTTTGGGAAAGTGGGAACTATAGGAGGCAGGAGCCTTGATCCTGAAAGTAGTTATATAAGCATTAGGTTACATATGCACTAAGAAATGCTTGCAGACAGGAAGACTGTGCGAGCAGGAAGAAAGAGAATGCCTTTATTCAAGTATTTAACTTTAGATGTTTTAAAAATGGTGTAACCAGGGGCCTGGGAATATGGCCTAGTGGTAAAGTGCTTGCCTCACATACATGAAGCCCTGGGTTTGATTCCTCAGTACCACATATATAGAAAAAAGCCAGAAGTGTCGCTGTGGCTCAAGTGGTAGAGTGCTAGCCTTGAGCAAAAAAGAAGCCAAGACAGTGCACAGGCCCTGAGTTCAAGCTCCAGGACTGGCAAAAAACAAAACAAAACAGGTATAACCATAGGTAACCCCTGCTTCATAGGGAGATATAAGAGTCATTAATTGATCATTGAAGTTCTAGGAGTCCTAAGAACTAAGTGTTTGGACCGGGAGTCTAGTTCAGATTCTTTTTATGCACCTGATGCCCTGGGTTTGATTCCCACTACTGCAAACAACAGGAAAACCATGGAGTAAAGGCCTACTGGATGTCAGTGCTGGGTGGAAGAGGATAACCCAGTAAGTGTTCCTAAGTGAGAAGAAGAAAAGCCAGGAGACAATGGAAAGTTGGTAGGCTTTTCTGAAGGAGACCATAGTAGAGTACCACTAAGAGAATCAATGAAACTGAGAACTGACTAAGCCAGACATGATGGCACATGCCTGGTAGGCTCAGCTCTTTGTAGGATGAGGCAGAGAATTCAGAGTTCAGGGCCAGTCTGGATGACACAGTGAGACCCTATCCTAAACCCTCACCACTGCCACCCCATAAAAGGGGGATGAGAAAGGAAAACAGAACTGAAAAAATTTCTGGTAGATTTTATAGCACAATAGTCTATTATATAATTAGGCCCATGCATCTTGATAATCATCTGTGTTTTTTGCCTCATGGAGAAGGAAGGGTGTGGGTTGCATTCGATCCATCCCAACCTAGAGATCTGGCTGCGCTAGCAACAATGTGCATGGTGTTATAAACAAGACCATTATAAGATAAACACATTTTGACAAGGCATTTATTACCAAATGCTTTGGTATCAGAGAGACCCAACTAAGGTCTTGGTTTTTTTTTTTTTTTTTTTTTTTGGCCAGTCCTGGGCCTTGGACTCAGGGCCTGAGCACTGTCCCTGGCTTCTTCCCGCTCAAGGCTAGCATTCTGCCACTTGAGCCACAGCGCCGCTTCTGGCCGTTTTCTGTATATGTGGTGCTGGGGAATCGAACCTAGGGCCTCGTGTATCCGAGGCAGGCACTCTTGCCACTAGGCTATATCCCCAGCCCTTGGTGTTGTTTTTTTTAAGCCTGTACTTTGCAGTGCTCTTCAGGTTTCTAATAAAGTCTAGAGCCTCAGAAACAGTTTTCTGCAAGATACCTATTGACATTAAAAGTGTGTTAATGCCACTGGAAATGATGGAACGTTGTACCTTTGTTTGCAAAAGAAATAGTCTAAAAATATCCACAAGAATAGTTTTTGAAGCCAAAATAGGATTGCCATCATCAAACCATTTTCAGGATAAAAATGTAGCACATGAGGCTGAGGTATGGCTCAAGTGTTAGAGCACCCGACTAGTAAGCCAAAGCCCCAGTACTGCCCAGAAAGACAGCTTAGTCAATTGTGGAATGGGAATGTAGCTCTGGGGTAGAGTGCTTGCCTAGTGTTTATGAGGGTCTGGGTCCAAATCCTAGTACCAGCCCCAACTGAGCACATGATTTGTGACCTGAACAGGCAGCAGACAAGTATCTAGACAGTTGCAAATTTAAGAACTTATTAGCTTTCATCTGAATTAAACATATTAAAGGCCCTCAAAGTTATTCTTATGAAAATATTGGGAATGAAATTTTAGAAATGTATCATGATTGAGTATAAATAATTATTGTTAAAATACCAGAATACCAGAAAAACCAAATACTTTTCAGAACTATATAGGAAATGATGCATACCATAAGATAGAGCTAAATAACATTAACCTCAGTCATCTACATAGTATACTATCTTTGCCTTTTAAAGACATACAGATATATGGAAATATATCTATACATATCATTTTCCTTTGGAGGATTTTAGAATATTTGTCTTGATTTACTGTACATTTCATTTTTATACAGTGTAGTTAATAGATATGTGGTATTGAATTTTTCAGAAAAAGAAATACCAAGTAAGCTGGATACCAGTGGCTCATGCCTTCAATGGTAGCTACTCAGGAGGCTGATATCTCAGGATCTCAGTTCAAAGCCAGGCCAGACAGAAAAGTCTATGAGACTCTTCAATAAATTAAGAAAAATCCCGGGGTAGTGCTGCAGCTTAAGTGGAACAGCATTAGCCTTGAATGCAGAGGCTCAGGGAAAATGTCCAGGTCCTGAGTTCAAGCCCCAGGACTGGCAAAAAATAAAATACCAAGTAACTTGAACAACTAGTAAGTGGCCAAGCTAGATCCTATCCCTTGCAATGTCAGTGCCTTTTCCTGACAGGAATCATCTCTGGAACATGTTGGGCTGGAATCTCAACTTTAATTTATAGGGAAGGGAAGAAAATAAGTATTCAAGTGTATTGGGGGGAGGGCTTGCCAGTACCTCTTTTCTGTGCACACCTGCTCAAGTCTTAGTGATTAGATGCTCTTCACTGACAGCTTACACTTCAATGTGCACTCCATTCCACTGTCCTTTTGTTACAGAACATCTATCTAGCAGTTATCTATGTCTTGGTAGGTGGGGAGAAGAGCTAAAAGCCATGGTGTATTTACATAACTCACTTAAAATTCTTATAGTCTTTATTGCTTTGCTGGTAAATGAATTTTAAACTTTAGCTGTTAGTTCACTTTAAAGAACAGTCAATAGAAGGAAATTCCAGTGTGACAAGAACTTATCTGTATCAGAATCTACTTACATTGTGTTGTTCCAGGAAGGACGCAGCTGCCTGTGCAGTTTCTAACAGGGTAGTTGTTCTTTCTAAGCACACTGGCAGTCCCCTTTGTGTTGTGCAGGGGACCCTGGGAGAAGAGTGGAGGGTGTTCTTCCTTTCTCACTTTTTTTCTTTCCACTTAAGTGTGCTTCATATACTGTATGTTTACTTACTAAAGTCTAGGGATTGCTATGCACATTTAATAAGCACTTTACATTTAATTGGGCAGTTCATTAATTCGTATCCACCACCACACCAAGATCTATTTGCAGAACTACATGGTATTATATAGAATTATATTGAAGATAATTGTGGCTCATGAGTTAGTGACTTAATATTCATCAATTTAATTTTCCTATATTATCTATCAGGTTGTCTTGAAATGTTTTTAAACCAGTTTATTTTGAGTAACATTCAGTAGCGGCCTGGGTGCAGTGTTTGTTAGCAGACAGTTGCGGCGCCATATAGAGAATTGTAGGTAGAGTTTGATTTTATCCTCCCCTCTGCCTCGAAGTCACAAAGGACCGTGGTCTCCACTCACGGTGTCAGATGAGGACGAAATAGGCAGAGGGACCGTTGTACCTAGTGTTACCTGGCTGCAGCCAGGGCGATGCGCCCCGCACTAGCAGGGGCCAGGGCCTTCTCACCGGCTCGGGAAGCTCTTCCCAACAGGTACCCAGCCTACGGCTTCCTTCCCGGCCTAGCTGTGTCCCCGATGCGAGGGGACGGGCCCGCGGCCCCCGCCTCGCCCTGGCCTGCCTCCCCCCGCGCGCCGCAGCGTCGAGCGGGGCTCGTTCTCTGTGTCTGCATGTCTGCGCTCAGACCCCTCGCTCTTTTAAGTGTTCCTCGGAGCGCCAGCTCGCGGCAGCACGCACGCAGGTGCTGGCGATCGGAGGTCAGGTTAGCGGCCGCCACTGAGGGCGGCTGATCTGGACCCAGTTTCCAAGCCCTTCCCGCCCCGGGGAACAGTCGTGCGCTTTTCCTTTCAAGATCATCTAGGTGGAAGTGGAAAGACGGCGCAGCGACGGAGAAGGGGTGATGAGCTGGGGACTCGCGGGGGCCGGCCCCCGCGCGGCCAAGGCTGGGCTTCAGGTCTCGGGATGCAGATGAAGTGGTGTGAAGGGTTGGGCTTTTTTTTTTGTTCCTAAAAATGCAACGAACAAAAAAAAAAGTACAACAATCCAAACCCAACCGTCTCCTTGCGCGTCGCTTCCTGCGCGGTGGCTCCGGCGGGGACGCGGGCACGCGGGCACGCGGGCACGCGCGGCCGCGAGCGCAGCCCCTGGATTGGAAAGGGCGGGCGCCGCCTCCCCCTCCTACCCGCGCGCGGACGCGGGCGCGGGCGGCGCTTGGGGACACCGGAAGCGCGCCCACCGCGCCCCTTCCTCCCAGCCCCTTTTCCCGTGTAGGCCGGGCCGGGAGGCGGAGTCGAGTAGGGCGGGGCCTGGCGGCGCCGCGAGTCCATCTTGGGACGGGCGCGGGCGCGGGCGCGGGCGGGGCGGCGGCTGCTGCTGGCGAGTCTGCCGATCTGGCGCGGGTTTCCCCGTCCCAGAGGCTGGACCTGGGCGGCCGCCGCCCGGTTTCTCTGGGCTGGGGGTAAGGGGGAGCCGTAAGCCCGCCGCGGCTGCGAGAGCCTGCGCGAGTGGGAGCCACAGCCTTTTCCGGCGGGCCAGGGTTGTCTGCTCGGAGAGGAGCGCGGGGGCGGGGGTGGGGGGGTGGGGGAAGCCGTGGGTGCCATCCCAGCGCCTATTAAAGAAAAAGGGGAGGAGGAACCCGAGCCCTCCGCCTGCCACCCCTGCGGGGCGTCCGGGATGGCGCCCTAACCGTCAGGTTTTGAGCACAAAGGCCTCCTGCCTCTCCCCCTTTATGCCCGCGCTGGCTGGTTTGTGGGGCCCCTGAAAAAAAATGATAAGGGTTAAGAACACAGATCTGGTGCCTGAAAAACACCTTCTCTTCTCG